>NC_142472.1:63414116-63717146 GCF_049115385.1 Moschus berezovskii | reverse complement strand
ATTGAACCCGTAACATTTTGAGGAACTCAGAGTGAAATAATTCATTAACCCAGGTTTTATTATCCTCTCATCCTGAGTCTTTTGTTGTTGTTGTCCCTTTTGGGCTCTCCTTGGAGGCAGTGGACCCGGAGACTGCAGTGTTGTGGTTTCTGCTCACCTCTCCCTGGCCATGGCACAGTGTCTCCCTCATTCACCTGAACTTGGCTGGTGGTGGTAGGAGAGAGCCTGGCTGGCTGTGCTCTCAAAGTGACTTACTGTTTAGAAGCTGCTGGCGTGATGGGTAATTCTCACCTTTTTAGAGAATAGATCTGTGGTCTAAATCAGAATAGTATGCCCTCCACATCTGCGTTAGACAGTAGAAGTTAGTGGACCACCACTAAACCACACCACTGGAGACCTTTTTCTATGATTAAAACTGTCATTCTCCACTAAATGTTTTAAAGCTTTCCATTCATACTATATCTTTATATTCCTAAGAGAACAGTTTATGTCCATCTAGTACTTTTCCAACTTTCTTTTTTTCCAGGTTCTTTCCCTACCTTATACATTCCTTTATTTCTAGACCAGTGCTGTCCAAGACTTTCTGTAACGGTGGCAGTCTCTCTCTGTACTAACCATGGTGGTAGCTACCAGCTTCACACAGCTGTTGAGCTCTCCCTTACCATGTGGCTTATGCCAGTAAGGAACTGAGTTTTCTCTTTGATTTGGTTTCAGTTGATTTAAATGTAAGCAGCTGCACGTGGCTACTCCACCTCACAGTCTAAATTCTGGTGTCATGCTTATGCCTCGTCATCTGGACCCCGGCAGCACACTTTGACTAGCAATTCAGAGTATGGAAATAAATCTTGTAGAAATGTTTGCAAACACGTTGTTGGTAGAGCTAAATTTAGTTATTTGCTTTTCAGGTGGTTGATTTACTGAGATATTTCTCCTGGGCTGAGCCTCAGTTGAAGGCAATGAAAGCATTACAGCACGTAAGTAATTTACTTTTCCTTAGAATGTAGAATTTTAAGTATTTTGAGTTCTCCCCTGATTTTCTGTCATTCATCTCAAGTTGCAATTTGTTTACTTTAGTTGCAGACACTAACTTCCATTATACTTTATTCAAAAATAACTATGTTAAAAACATTAAAGCTTCCCAAATTGTAAATTTCAATCACATGTACTGTACTATTAAATTGTACAGAGTTCTAATTGGCAGATTGGGGTAGAAAATATTTATAGGCAAGCAAAACATAGGATTCAAATTCGTAAGTATTTTTATTTACTTCCGTTTTTGTGTGTCTTCACCTTCCTGTATTTAGTCTTAGAACATTCAGACTGATCTATGCCTACATATTTTGAGACCATTGCTGTCCAAGTGCCCTTTCAGTGACAACACAGATGTTTTGTATCTGCTCTATCCAATATGGTAACCACTGGCTACATGTGGGTTTTGTGCACTTAAAATGTGTCATCTGCCTGAGGAGTGGTATTTTTAAGGTGTTGTTTGATTTTAATATAAGCAAGCAACATGTCTAGTGGCCCATACAGATGGCACAGTGCTAGAGCCTAAATTTTCAGAGGCTCTGAAGTCAAATGATACAGAGGATTTTCCTGGGAGTATGAGGCACTGATAGCTGTAAAGAAATCTGCTGATCTTGAGGGCTTCCCAGTGGCTTAGTGGTAAAGAATCCATGTGCCAGTGCAGGAGAAGCTGGTTTGGTTCCTGGGTTGAAAGATCCCCTGGAGGAGGGCATGGCAACTCACTCCAGTATTTTTGCCTGGAAAATCCCATGGACAGAAGGGCCTGGAGGGCTGCAGTCCATGGGGTCGCAAAGAGTCAGCACAACTGAGCGAGCACATGCACAGACAGACCCTTACCTTCCTAAACTAATTTGCGTAAGAAAGTGTCTGGGTCTGTTAGTGCTTCTTCTCTTTAACAATTGCTTTTTTTCTGCTTTAAAAAAAGAAAAGATTGTCTCACTCATTCACCTATCAGCAGGGGTTGAAAAATTTTCTCTAAGGACCAAAGAAAAGGAGAGCAAAGCAGAGAGCTTCTGTAAAAAATGCTGTTGGGGACCTTGGCTTATTTTATCAGAACAGCAAACTCATGACAAAGCTCTGAAGCTAGCTTGACTATCCACCCACCTTAGAATTAAAACTCAGAAGTGAGAAGGCTGCACAGGCACACCTTCATGTACTTAAAGACAAAATAAGTCTGATTTTACTGTGTCATACCGAAGACTGACTTTGACGATTAGGTTACATTATGGACATTTTCATAAACGAGCTACAGCAGTAGATCCAAGGTCTTCAGAAATATATAATAAACTTACATATAAGGAAATCAATCTTTTGCAGACATGTAACCTTCCGATAGAACTTTTAGATGTCCATTTACAGACATGTAAGGGGGCATGCAGTTTTACCAATTCTTTTGGTGATACAGGTTAATAGTGTTTAAAAACAACTTTGGTTGATCAGTTGATTCTAACTAATCTCCTTATATTGACTTTGATTTTTAATTTCCTCCACTGCTAACATAAATATATAAATTGACCTGCTTTTCAAAAACATAGGTATCCTAGACAAATATTAAATTACGTAACAGTCCATATAATCATCAAGTGTCACAGTGCACATTAACTTTCTTAGAAGTTCTGCAGTAAAAGAACCTGTTAATGTTTAACCCATCTTTCCCCTAACCATGTGATTGGAGCACCTTTTTTTAATAACACTATTCAGCACCATGGACTTCACTAGAAGTGCTGATTGTGACATAACCTAGCACTCCAAATGAGGAAATCACGATTTTTTTTCTAACTTTTCGAGCAATGTGTCTCCCTTATTTGTAAATAGCCTCTTTTTATATAGCCTTTCTGAGGAAAGTAGAATATGTAATTTTTTTTTATAGATGAACATATTGAGAAATGTGGATAAGAAAGAGCGCATAGGGGAACTTAGTTCTTCAATTAAAGTAGTTACATTGAAAAAGCCTAGTTTTAATCCGCATAGTTGTTAGAGCTTACTTTTGATTAAGCAGCTTTCATCTCACATATTTATATTAAGAACATTTAATTACACTACCCCCCACCCCAAAAGGCAGATTCTGGCATGAAAATTTCTCATGTTGAAAGTAAAATTATTTTTTTTATTAATAGAAAATGGTGGCTGTTCACCCAGGAGAAGTGGTCAATATACTCAACTGTTTCACCTTCAGTAAAGACAAACTAGTTGCTCTTGAACTGTTAGCTTCGTAAGTATTTCTTCTTCTTTTTACTCAGAGAAAAATTTGGAAAACTTCTCAAACATCTTTTTAACTCATTAGTGTATGTTAATGTGTCAGAATTATATTGGTAAATGGAACTAATAAAATGTAGGAAAGCATAGAGCTGAATTCTTATGTCTGAGTAACTAGTGTGCTCATTACACGTGATTATAAACTTGTAAAATTAGTGGGGCTTATTGAGTTTAATTATTTTGATTTGGCTGCATATTGGTGACTTGCTTTGCCTTCCCTCTCAGAACAGCTTGAAAGGCTTGTTGATAAATCCATAGATTTATGGTTAGATGGGTTTTCTACATTCTGACAGTATATATTTTTTTGCTTCATATACACTTATTCTCTCTAGATCTTGTTTTCCTCAATTGTGAAAATAAGGATCTTATCTACCTGGTAGGGATGCAGATTTTAAATACGAGAAGATTTAAAACACCCAGCACAGCATTTGAGAAATGATTGTGAAATAAATTTGAGAAATGAATGTTAGAGAAAAGGAACCTACTCTATAATGTATTTATGAGAGTGTATAAATTGCTATTTATTTCCAGCACATGCAGTTTTTAAGTCCCTAATATATTTATAAATGACCACAAAAACACAAATTTAAAATAAAACATAAGATAAAACTTCATTTTTAGATCAACCTTGATTTTTATGCATTTAGCACAGAGGTTTGTTTTATTGCCAATAGCTCTCCTGACACGGACAGGGTAGATTTGCAAGAATCTCAAAATAGTGATTATTTTTTTTTAATTTGAAATATTACTTTGTTACTTTCAAGTAGCCAGGTAAACATCATTCAGTCACTATATTTACCATATTTATATAAACATGTTATTAATTACACTCGTCAATCAAAACTGAATAATCATACTCTTCTTGTTACATCATGGAAAAAAGGTTACTCAGATATATTTGTGTATTAAATGTGTATGTCCATGTTCTTAAATGAAGAGCTAAATTGTATTTCCTTGGTAGAAACATTGTTGATGCACAGAATTCTCGTCCCATTGAAGATTTGTTCAGGATAAATATGTCTGAGAAGAAACGGTGTAAGAGGGTGCTTGAACAGGTAATTTCCTCAAGATTGCTGTATAAACGGCACATGGTTTTCGTGGATGCTGATGAAGAAAACAGTACCGATCTTATTACTATGCTAACTGTTGATGAATAACCTGACTGCTCTTCTGTGATGGGTTAATAATGACAGCCCTGCAGTCTGTGGCGGGGAACTAGAGCTTTTAGGGGTGAGAGGGGGACACTGGGGAAGGAAGAGATGGCTTGAGAGTGAGAAGCCAGTGGCGCCTCAGTATGAGCCTCATGGGGTGTTTATTCTCACTCCCTTAGTAGCTCTGCCATGTCTCCAAGCTTTTGTCTTTAACTTTACATGTTTAGGAGGAACTGACTCAGACGGTAAAGAATCTGCCTGCAGTGCAGGAGGCCTGAGTTCCATCCCTGGGTCTAGAGGATCCCTTGGAGAAGGAAATGGCAAACCCATTCCAATATTCCTGCCTGGAAAAATCCCATGGACAGAGGAGCCTGGCGGGCTACCGTCCATGGGGTCACAAGAGTCAGACACGACTCAGCAACTAAACCACCACCAGGGACTTGACTTATTTGTCATCAGGCTTATTTTCATCAAACTCATAAAAGATGAATAACTATAAGGCTAAATTCCGGTTTGTTCATTTAAAATATCTAAGAGTGGGAGAAGTCGTACTTGTCCAAGTCTAGAAAACTTGATTTGTCATTCAAGGTAGTTATTTCTTAGGATTTTGACAGGTGGAAACTGGATTAGTGGTTAGAAACCTGCTCGAGGAGGGCATGGACTGCTCCCCTAGGAGCTGCAGCCCAGTCGTGTTTAGTTCTCGCACACAATTTACAGAATCCATCGTGGAGAGATCTTTGGGTAGGAGTCTACTAGTTGCGACGTTAAAAACATTCCATTACCATTTAAATAATTTCATTTAAGTGAAGTGATTTTACTTACTAACTTTAGTCATGTTCACTAGCGAAAGTGCTGACTGATGTATGAACAGATTGAATGTGGTGCTCTTCCTTAATCCATCCTATTTAGCAGGGCTTCCCAATATCCAGAACACTAAATTTTGTGAGTTTATTGGATTTTTTTTTTTTTTTAACAATCCTCCTCTTTGTTATGTTACAGGCTTTCAAAGGGGGCTGCAAAGCTCCTCATGCAATGATATCTTCTTGTGGAACAATCCCAGGAAATCCATATCCCAAAGGAAAACCTAGTCGCATCAATGGAATTTTCCCAGTAAGCGTACTTGTGCTACATGTGCAACTTCTTTGTATAAAATTGAACACAGTTATGGAATTTAAAGAAAATGCCAGTTGATGATGCTTCTACAAAGTAAAGGAATTGTACTATGTCAGCAACATAATTCATAGATTCACCACTGAATGAAAGCTCATACATAAGCTATATTAAAATATTTCTATAAAATATATAGAACAACAGCCAGACTGAAAAGAGAGTGATTTGGTTTTTACTTGTTTTGGTAAGTATTTTAGAAGCACTGATTTACATGTAATAAAGGACTATTTCTCAGATTCTCAGTATTCTTCAAACAGTTTCACACGTAAGTGTTTGGGAAATCCTGCATGCAGTGTCTTTTTTGGAGAATCACATTGCATAATAAAGGCTCTGAGAAGTCCCACAAGAAAGACACTTATTTTTACATCACCCAGTGTTCCTCAGATTTCTTTGTGAAATAATTTTTTCAAAGAATGGTCTATTTTTAATGCAATGTGACAAATAGCCTTAAAACTTAGTGGATTGAAGCAATAAACATTTAGTGTCTCATGTAGTTTCTCTGAATCAGGAGTCTAGGAATAGCTTAGTTTGTTTGGTTCTGGCTCAGGGTTTCTCATGAGGCTGCAGTCATCTGCTTGCTTGATTGGGGAGAGAGCATGAGCTTCCAAGGTGAGTCATGTACCTAGCAAATTACTGGTGAGGTTGGCAGGTGGGGGGTCTTTGATCCTGGGCATAAAGACATTTCCATAGTGCTGCTTGAATACCTCTTGACACGACAGCTGACTTCCACCAAAGCAGATGGTCCTGGAGACGGCCAGTGGAGGCCACGTTGTCTGTTATGGCTCAGCCTTGGCAGTCAAGTGCCCTCAGTTCTGGAACATCGTGTTTGTTACATGGGTCAATCCTGTTCATGTAGGGGGCTGCACAAGGACACGTAAGAGCTGAGGATCACTGGGGGCCACCTTGGAAACTAGCTCCAAACTAGTATGTACCACTTAGAACACAAACTATTAGGGGGACACATTGTAAGAGGGAGTCAGCTTATTTTCATTTGTTAATTAGAGCAGTACGTCAAGGCTGTATATTGTCACCCTGCTTATTTAACTTATATGCAGAGTACACCATGAGGAACGCTGGGCTGGAAGTGAAAGAGGAGAGTGAAAAGGTTGGCTTGAAGCTCAACATTCAGAAAACAAAGATCATGGCGTCTGGTCCCATCACTTCATGGGAAATAGATGGAAAAACAGTGGAAACAGTGTCAGACTTTATTTTTAAGGGCTCAAAAATCACTGCGGATGGTGATTGCAGCCATGAAATTAAAAGACGCTTACTCCTTGGAAGAAAAGTTATGACCAACCTTGATAGTTATTAAAAAGCAGAGACATTACTTTGCCAATCAAGGTCCGTCTAGTCAAGGCTATGGTTTTTCCCGTGGTCATGTATGGATGTGAGAGTTGGACTGTGAAGAAAGCTGATCGCCGAAGAATTGATGCTTTTGAACTGTGGTGCTGGAGAAGACTCTTGAGAGTCCCTTGGACTGCAAGGAGATCCAACCAGTCCATTCTAAAGGAGATCAATCCTGGGTGTTCATTGGAAGGACTGATGCTAAAGCTGAAACTGCAATACTTTGGCCACCTCATGCGACGAGTTGACTCACTGGAAAAGACTCTGATGCTGGGAAAGGTTGGGGTCGGGAGGAGAAGGGGACGACAGAGAATGAGATGGCTGGATGGCATCACTGACTCTGTGCACATGAGTTTGAGTGAACTCCAGGAGTTGGTGATGGACAGGGAGGCCTGGAGTGCTGTGATTCATGGGGTTGCGGAGAGTTGGACACGAGTGAGCGACTGAACTGAACTGAATTAGAGCAGTCTCGAGTGAGGTCAATGTGAGCGATCACAGTTAATACAGAGAACACCATTTCTTATTACTTATTTTCAACTCTAAGTACTGTTTTTGATTCTTAGAGCATCAGATACTGTAGCACTGGAGCTGTCTCTGGCTGCTCCTACTGTGCAGTGAAAAATTAGAACATACTTTCTCCTCCTGTCTCCCTGTGTGTATTGTGTGTTTCCTAGAACCTCTGCACGTGTTATGAGGACTGCATCAGGATCATGAGCCAGGGCAGGACTGGGGCTGTGGTCCCTCCTTACGCTCCTGTCAAGTTATGTCCTTTCTTCAGAGTAGCACAGCAAGGGTCTGGGTTTGTTTTGTTTTTGCTTTGGGGTTTGTATGGGTTTTGTTTCGTTTTTAATCTCAATTCTCTTTCCTTCTTTTTTTTGAAATAGGGAACCCCTTTGAAGAAAGATGGTGAGGACTGTACCAATGAAGGCAAAGGAATAGCCGCACGGATTCTCGGACCATCCAAACCAGTATGTTTAGAAAATAAGTGACAGAACAAGTCTTGATGCTTATATATGGTTTTCTGTCTATTCAAAGTATAAATTTCATTTTTTGTTGAGCAGTCTAAAGTGAAATAGAAACTCTAGGAAAGTGAATGGGTTCCTAAGGAAATACACTACAATTAGTTAACAGTGTTAAAGGCCCCTTTGAGGATTAATGGCGTATTTTAACAGTAGACCAGTTGAACTGCTGTTACTGTTTTTTTCTGCAGCTATATTCAGCAGTTCGCTTGAAGACGTGGAGAGTGGAGAGCACACTTTAACTAAGGTTGACCTACAAGATACAAGACCTTTTAGAACTAACACCCAAAAAAGATGTCCTTTTCATTATAGGGGACTGGAATGCAAAAGTAGGAAGTCAAGAAACACCTGGAGTAACAGGCAAATTTGGCCTTGGAGCACGGAATGAAGCAGGACAAAGGCTAATAGAGTTTTGCCAAGAGAACGCACTGGTCATAGCAAACACCCTCTTCCAACAACACAAGAGAAGACTCTACACATGGACATCACCAGATGGTCAACACCAAAATCAGATTGATTATATTCTTTGCAGCCAAAGATGGAGAAACTATATACAGTCAGCAAAAACAAGACCAGGTGCTGACTGTGGCTCAGATCATGAATTCCTTATTGCCAAATTCAGACTGAAATTGAAGAAAGTAGGGAAAACCACTAGACCATTCAGGTATGATCTAAATCAAATCCCTTATGATTATACAGTGGGAGTGAGAAATAGATTTAAGGGACTAGATCTGATCGACAGAGTGCCTAATGAACTATGGATGGAGGTTCGTGACATTGTACAGGAGACAGGGATCAAGACCATCCCCATGGAAAAGAAATGCAAAAAAGCAAAATGGCTGTCTGAGGAGGCCTTACAAATAGCTGTGAAAAGAAGTGATAAGGAAAGATGTGAGCATCTGAATGCAGAGTTCCAAAGAATAGCAAGGAAAGCTAAGAAAGCCTCCCTCAGTAATGAATGCAAAGAAATAAAGGAAAACAACAGAATGGGAAAGACTAGAGATCTCTTCAAGAAAATTAGAGATACCAAGGGAACATTTCATGCAAAGATGGACTTGATAAAGGACAGAAATGGTATGGACCTAACAGAAGCAGAAGATATTAAGAAGAGGTGGCAAGAATACACAGAAGAACTGTACAAAAAGCTTCACAACCCAGATAATCACGATGGTGTGATCACTCACCTAGAGCCAGACATCCTGGAATGTGAAGTCAAGTGGGCCTTAGAAAGCATACTACGAACAAAGCTAGTGGAAGTGATGGAATTCCAGTTGAGCTATTTCCAATCCTGAAAGGTGATGCTGTGAAAGTGCTGCACTCAATATGCCAACAAATTTGGAAAACTCAGCAGTGGCCATAGGACTGGAAAAGGTCAGTTTTCCTTCCAATCCCAAAGAAAGGCAATGCCAAAGAACGCTCAGACTACTGCACAATTGCACTCATCTCACATGCTAGTAAAGTCATGCTCAAAATTCTCCAAGCCAGGCTTCAGCCATATGTGAACCGTGAATTTCCAGATGTTCAAGCAGGTTTTAGAAAAGGCAGAGGAACCAGAGATCAAATTGCCAACATCTGCTGGACCATCGAAAAAGCAAGAGAGTTCCAGAAAAACATCTATTTCTGCTTTATTGACTATGCCAAAGCCTTTGACTGTGTGGATCACAATAAACCGGAGAATTCTGAAAGAGATGGGAATTCCAGACCACCTGACCTGCCTCTTGAGAAACCTGTATGCAGGTCAGGAAGCAACAGTTAGAAGTGGACATGGAACAACAGACTGGTTCCAAATAGGAAAAGGAATACGTCAAGGCTGTATATTGTCACCCTGCTTATTTAACTTATATGCAGAGTACATCATGAGGAACGCTGGGCTGGAAGAAGCACAAGCTGGAATCAAGATTGCCGGGAGAAATATCAATAACCTCAGATATGCAGATGACACCACCCTTATGGCAGAAAGTGAAGAGGAACTCAAAAGCCTCTTGATGAAAGTGAAAGAGGAGAGTGAAAAGTTGGCTTAAAGCTCGACATTCAGAAAACTAAGGTCATAGCATCTGGTCCCATCACTTCATGGGAAATAGATAGACAGACAGTGGAAACAGTGTCAGACTTTATTTTTTTTTGGGCTCCAAAATCACTGCAGCTTCTGATTGCAGCCATGAAATTAAAAGACGCTTACTCCTTGGAAGGAAAGTTATGACCAACCTAGAGAGCATATTAAAAAGCAGAGACATTACTTTGCCAACAAAGGTCTGTCTAGTCAAGGCGATGGTTTTTCCAGTGGTCACGAATGGATGTGAGAGTTGGACTGTGAAGAAAGCTGATCGCCGAAGAATTGATGCTTTTGAACTGTGGTGTTGGAGAAGACTCTTCAGAGTCCCTTGGACTGCAACTAGATCCAACCAGTCCATTCTAAAGGAGATCAGTCCTGGGTGTTCATTGGAAGGACTGATGCTAAAGCTGGAACTCCAATACTTTGGCCACCTCATGCGAAGAGTTGACTCATTGGAAAAGACTCTGATGCTGGGAGGGATTGGGGGCAGGAGGAGAAGGGGACGACAGAGAATGAGATGGCTGGATGGCATCACCGACTGGATGGACATGAGTTTGAGTGAACTCCAAGTTGTTGATGGATAGGGAGGCCTGGCGTGCTGTGGATTCATGGGGTCGCAAAGAGTCGGACACGACTGAGCAACTGAACTGAACTGAACTGAAGGTTGAGGTATGATGGCTGGATTAATGTTAGTTTTAGTGAAGTGAGAATGGAGCCAGGAGGTGGAGCGTATTTTCAAGGGAGTGATTGGAATATAAACTGAGCAGAAGACAACCTCGTGAGTTGAAGGATTGTACTACGAGAGGCCAACACACAGCCGCCTTGCAGTCCTGACTGCCCACCTGACAAGAACTTGTGTGGCTGTTGTTTACAGTAAAATAGTCACAGATCATAGTCCTTGCACAGAACTAGCACATTATCCAGGGCTGCCATTAAGAGTGCTGGAGGGGGTCTAGTTTCCTCACTCCAGGGCATCCCGTCTGCTCCAGGATGTGGGTGCCAGCCCCCTCGAGGGGCTGTGTGCGCTCTCTCATCCTCTGCATCTCTGTGGTTACGATTGCAGCGTGTGTCCTGGCTTTGCTTACCTCTGGTCCTCTGGAGACCAGCTCTTTGAATGTTCTTTCATACCTAAGTCCTGTGGACTCTAACATGGAAGATTTGTAGATTTCAAAAGGTAAAAAGACTAAGCTACTGAATTCATAATTCCAGTCTGCATTCTACTGGAGTTGTCAGAATGCCGAATGCCAAATGCCAAAGGAAACAGCGCTTGTTTCTTTCAAAAAGAGAAAAGGGGTAAGAATAAGAAGATGACTTTCCAAAGGGATGTGTGGGAAGCTCTTGAGTAGTTGAGATTCCAAAGCCTGGTGGGTTTCTTGTGCTCCGTGGGAGGAGACAGGAGTCCTTGATTAACCTAGGCTGGGTCAGAGAAGAGTTTGCTGTTCAAGATGAGGGTGGGCTTGTGTTGGAGATGATCTGCAGCTGAAATAAAAAATGTAACACCTGTGCAGCAGACCAAATGGAGTTGAGTTTGAGCACACTCCAGGAGATGGTGAAGGGCAGGGAAGCCTGGCGGGTCGCAGTCCATGGGGTCGCAAGTCGCACATGACTGAGCGACTGAACAGCAGCAACAGCAGCAGCAGTCTTTGGCAGGATCTCTCTTTGGACTTTAATAGGAGCCACATTTATTAAAGCAAAGAAATTTCCCTCCTTTGTGCATTTGTTAGTGCAGCGGCAATTGATATGCTGGGGCATTTTTGGCCTCTTAGGCCTAAATGTTTTGAAACACAGGTTGTATTTTGTTTTGCCAGGAGACAGCTTCCTTGACGTTCTGCTAACTGCTGTACTTTCCCCTCTCGTTCTAGCCTCCTTCAACATACAATCCACACAAACCTGTTCCTTACCCGATACCTCCATGCCGACCACACGCAACTATTGCACCAAGTAAGGAGCTCTTTCAGAGTTCACTTTTTTTCTTTTTGCTCATTATTTATTAACTTGAAAGTAAAAGTTGGTACATATACTCTGGAAATCTGGAGCACTCATGAAATATGCTATGCTGAGCTTTCCTTTGCCCACACTTGGTTACTCCAGGGTGTTGGTCTGCAACAGTGCAAAAGACTAAGAGTCTCATTTAGGATGTTTTCCTTTTGATAAATTAATTATAGACTTTCTTCATTGTTAATTATTTATATAAGCGTTTGTTTATGGGCAAATCATCTTGAATCCCTTTTTTGATAGTTGGTATTCAAAGACATCATCGGTGCATTTAACTTGAAAGGGCCAAGTGTGTGTGCTTAACGGAAAAGGCAAATCATACAAGTCTGGCAGGTTCTGCCCATCGTGCCCTTCAGTGAGTTAGGCCTGGAGTGAGCCCGCACTGGGAAATAGAAGTCTCTGCTTGTCTCATTCGATTTCACTCTTCCCCCAAGCCTCCATGTAAAACGCAACTGCACTAGATAAACACAGTTTTAGAAAAAAAGTAGGTAGCTGTGTCAATACGGCTTGAATTCAGAATGATGCTAAATTGTACATTTTTTTTTCTATTTTTATTTTAGGTGCTTATAACAATGCAGGTCTGGTACCGTTAGCCAACGTCATAGCTCCAGGAGTGCCCCCGCCACCTCCATACACTCCTAATCCAGTAGCAGCAGGTAAAATCAGGTTGTTATGGGGTGTTAAAAGTCAGTAACTTTCTCACCTTACATTCAGAGGGACAGATGTGTGGTGTGGGGTTTTCCTAACAGGGAGCACAGCCCCCAAGCCTGCTGATGGAGCCAAGTGTGACATCCAGTCTCCACTAGAGCGGTCTTGGCCCACATGCAACAGGTTTCTGTGTGCTAATTTTGTAGCCTGCAGCTTTACCAAATTCATTGATGAGTTCTGGTAGTCTTCTGGTAGCATCTTTAGGATCAGCATCTATTTAGGGTCTTCTGTGTGTAGTAAGTATCATGTCATCTGCAGTCAGTGACAATTTAACAACTTCTTTTCCAATTGGGATTCCCTTTACTTCTTTTTCTTCTCTGATTGCCATGGCAAGGACTTCCGAAACTGTGTTAAATAAAAGTGGAGAGAGTGGACATCTTCGTCTTGTTCCATCTTAGAGGAAATGGTTTCAACTTTTCACCGTGGAGTATGAGGTTAGCTGTAGGTCTGTAGCATACGGCCTTTATTATTACATTGAGGTGAGTGTGAACACGAGCAGGCTGCAGAAGCGGGAACCACGTCTCCTGAGCAGGACATTGACAGGCAGTGGGAAGCGCCACTGGCCTAGCAAGTATCGCTGTAGGGCACCTTCTGTCTGCCGTGGGGAGGAAAGGCTTGTTGGAAGGTGCTCAGAAGCACTGAACCTGCCCATACACTTTCCAGGTCAGCCTTTCCTTTGGGCCCATTGGGAACTCAGGATATGACGTGTAAATGTTTTTTTTTTTATCTTGTCAAATTGTTCCCCCAAAAGACTGCACCTGTCTATACCAGCCAGTGATGGTATATGAGCATACCATTTCTTCACACCCTTTCAAAATGGAATGATAACAGGTTTTTTGTTCTACTTTTGCCAATCTGATACACTCATTCAGCTGATACCTTCTTTTGTCTGTCTTTTAAAAGTTTATTTCATTCAGCTATTTGACTCCCCTGAATTTTGTCTTGTTTAGGAAACCCTTCCCCAGCCCAGCAGTGCAGCAATGTCTGTATTCTCTAATTACTGCTGTAATGATTGTTTTTAAGTGTATAGCTTTTCATTGACTTGCCATTTATTTCTGTATGTGTGTAGGGTAGGGCTAGAACTGAAATTAAGTTCTGTCTTAATTTACTTTTGCCCTTCCCCAAGATTCAGAGTTACTTACTAATGTTTAATAAATTCTTTTTTTTCTACTCAGAATGGCTCTGGCGTTTGCCGCTGAGTACTCTGACTGATTAAAGTTGCGAAATCTTTTTTCTAAAATCTATCATTTTATTTCTTGCCCTTATTCACAGTATGTTTTAACCTTAGAGTTTACATTTTTGTGTAGACAGAGGTTGTGAAAGAAAAGCTGGAACCATGTTACCTTAGTTCAGGTATTCTTAACCCTAAGTAGTTAGGCCAGCTAGTCTGGGGGTCTTTTAAGATTCCTACTCCATCTGGAACTTATTTTCATGTGGGGTGAAGTAGAGGGTTATCTTAATTTTTTTTTCCAGACAGTAGTCGGTCCATCCATGCCAGCACTCTTTATTAACTAATCTGTTTTCCCTGCTGCTTTGAAATAACATGTTTATCTTAAGTTTTCATTTACACACATGGCTCTAATTCTGGGCTCTTTATTCTGTTCCAATCTAGTTACTTTATGTTGCAATGATACCATATTGATGTAATTAGCAGATTTACAGTGTATTCTGGCATCTGATAAGGCTAGCTTTCTCTCACTGTATTTTCGTATCTTTCTTATCCACTTTTGGAAATTGACTCTTCCATGTGAAGTTTTAAGATCACCTTATGCAATTAGAAAAGAGTTGAATTTATGTATTTATAGTTATATAGTAATTTGGAGTGATGACTTTTTTATATTAACTTTCTACCATTTAATTATATCTATATATCCTTACGGAGAAGGCAATGGCAAGCCACTCCAGTACTATTGCCTAGAAAATCCCATGGATGGAGGAGCCTGGTAGGCTGCAGTCCGTGGGGTCGCTAAGGGTCGGACACGACTGAGCGACTTCACTTTCACTTTTCACTTTCCACTTTTACACATTGGAGAAGGAAATGGCAACCCACTCCAGTGTTCTTGCCTGGAGAATCCCAGGGACGGGGGAGCCTGGTGGGCTTCCATCTATGGGGTCACACAGAGTCGGACACGACTGAAGTGACTTAGCAGCAGCAGCAGCAGCATATATCCTTAAATCGTGGCAAGTGGTAGTGTATTTCCAGGCCTTACGTTATTGCTTGCAATAAGTGTTTTTTGCGGGTGGGGGAGGTTTATTTGAGTTATAGCTGATTTACAATGTGTTAATTTCTGCTTCTTTCAAGATTTTGTAGTTTTCTTCATATAGGTTTTTTTGCCTTAGGTTTGTATCTAGGAATTTTAGAGGAATTTTTTTGTTACAATTATAAATGGATATTTCATTTGTAGGTACTTGTTACTGATTTCCTATTTTAGGTTTTTTGTTTTTTTTTTTTCTTTGAAAGTCTCTTTTTCTGGGTATAAAATGTCAGCTGACTTATACTTTACCAAGTATAAGTAAGCCACCTGCCCTTCCCCCACCGCCATCCCGCCCACCCCAGCCTTATTGGGTATTGACCCTCATTGGGTCCACACTTCTTTTTTGTTTTCGTTTTTCAGAAGTCTTTTGCCTGTATCTTTATTTTTAATATTTTTTTAGGGTTTTGTTTGTTTGGTAAGTTAGTTGTTTTGTAAATTATGAATAGCTAGAATCTGACTTTTGTAAACCAGTGGGGAAGAGACTTGATAGGAGTTTCAGATTATCATAAAAATCGCTTATTTGTTCTTCAGTTCAGTCGCTCAGTCGTGTCCAACTCTTTGCGACCCCATGAATCACAGCTTCCATTTTATTTTTATGCTCATTATTATTCTTTTATCCCAGTTTTTCATTTTTCTTATTTTTGTTTACTTGAATTCATTCAAATTGCTTTAAGATTTTTTAACAACTTTTCTTTTCTTGCTCCTACTCAAATTAGAATTTCTGTCTTTAAATATCACTAGTGATCATCTTCATATTCTTAGTGGTTGTCAGTGTACAGAAAGTAAAAACAGTTGTCCTGCATCCCACCATTGACTTCCATACTCCCTCTCCTTGATCATCAGTTTGTGTCTCTTGATGGAATACATTTTTCTTTCTGTGCCTCTGAACTCATGGCTTCTTAACTTTGTGACTTCTCTTTGATGCCCTGTCCCCATATACTCATTCTAATTTTCTTCTAGTAGAAAATTTCTCTAATGAGCTTTTTCAAAAAGGGTAGAGGTGTAGGATTATAGATGAGAAACCCAATTCTCACTGATTTTCTTTATTAGAACCTTAGTCTCTTTCTATAAACTTACAAAGAAGACATTCCTTATCTTTAGAGTTCACAAATGTCTTTAGTCTTGGAGTTCAGATATTTCACCAGGATATTTATGTGTGGATCTTATGGTTAATCCTTCCTAGAACTCTGTAAGCCCTTCAGATGTGAAAAGTCAAGTCTTTAAAGCTTTGGAAATTTTTGTCTTTATATTCCTTTAATTAATGATATTTCATCTGTTTTTTCTCCTTCTAGTACTCTTATTTTTCAGTGTATTTGTTCTAAGTTTCTTAGGTAATCATTCAGTACCTTAAAAAAATTTTTTTTTTCCCATTTTAAATGGAACTTTTAATTTCAACTATGTAATTTAGCTTTCAGTAGTATTATTTCTAATCTTCACCATTCTTTCCATTTATTAACTTGGAGTAGATTTTTATATCTAAAGTCTTCAGCTTCTCTGCTCATTTTCTTACAGTATTATGTGTGTATATATTCTTCATTTGCATTACAGGATTTTAAAGTTCTTTTTCTTTCATTAAATCTCTGGATAGACACTGTCTAAGTTTATTTGTACTCAAGTCCCTGAAACAGGCTTGATCTTTTTTACTCACTGTGTCAGGGCTTGTGGGTTCCCTTTTGCACTTTATGCCTATCACATTGATGCTTTCTTGGGCAGTTACTGTCAAGCCACGAGAGGTCATTTGTTTGCCACTGTATCTCTGACTAATGGCTTGGTAAGATGGGTCCTTTCCCATGGGGCTGGAGAGGAGTGTGCTCTAGGCTGTTGGTCTCATGGGCCTCAAGTCGGCCTCAGCTCAGGCAGTTCCCCCTGACATCTTCTAGCATGGGGCCTTTTCTAGAACTGAGTATAGCGGTGGACAGAGCCACTTTCTCTCAGTTTGCTTGGTGATGCACCCACCTTGTGAGATTGGCCTCTCAGGCGGCAGTGGGTTCTGCCCTCAGCATCCACCTCCCACTTCCAGGTCTCCCCTGCATTGTAGGCAGTGGTGCCCAGCAGTGCTTGTCAGCTTAGCTGGTGACAGTGGCTCCTGTCGGCACTCCTACTGCACTCTCTCCTAAAAGACACACCTGGCCTTCCACCATCTTTCCTAAAAGCCTTCTTAAATGAATCTATAAAATAACAGTGTCTGCTTAAAGCCCAATAAGGAGAAGTGGTGGGGACAATTGCTCATAATCCTTGCAGTCTTTGTATAGTTACTACTATGATTTTTATTTCCTTTTTTTTTTTCCCTATAGGCATATGTTGTTTTTCCTAACACAGTATACACACATATTCTGGATTTTTTTTCTTTTACCCCAGTCTCTGATTATTATGATGGTGAATAATTTGATTAAAGCTGGAAATCAACTTTTATTTATTTTCTCATAGAGAATGAAGACCTCTCCAGTCAGTCAAAACCTACACAGAATCAAGGTAAGCACCAAATTTGATGTCTGTCCTGGCTGCCTGCTCTGTTTTTCACTGAGATCAATTTGAGTTGAGTGTATTTGAAATCTTTTATGCTTTAGGGAAAGTTCCTGGTTAAAAAATTTAATTAATCGATGCTTACTAAAAGTGACTTAAGATTGATACATTTTATTTAAAAATAAAATTTTAATGGTGGTACATTTTACACACATAGCATGCAATGTATAAAATATAATCTATAAAATGTCTGTCTTATAGAATCATCTAAGAAAGCTTTTAAATCCATATTAACTGGATTTAAAAATAACCATATATCTCTGTGTGCTGTTTGTAAAACTTTGAAGCCGTCTCAGTGCTATGTGGCATTGTATCTGCATTCACTTTACATTATATGATGTTCGAAGCCTCATTTTCTTAAATATATAAACAACATTTCTTTTTGATAAAATCCCTTTTTTGACAAATGCTGTGTCAGATAGATCTTTTAGACTTAATTATTTCAATACGTATTCGGAGTAGTGTAATTTAACGTAAGGAAAGAAGAAAGAGTTGAAGAAGGGGCAGCAGAGCAGGAAGCGGGATCAGCAGGTGACGGTGAGGCGAGCCTTCCACGTGGGCGCAGCTCTGTGACATTTTCCCCTCCCCGTAGTGGAGGATGTGTGTGGTCAGGAAAGAGATGCTCTCTGCTGTGAGACAAAACCGGGGCCAGTTCTTATGTAGCAGAAGTAGCACATGAATCTGATCATCACAGTGCTCGGGTAGGAATCTTGGTGGGAGAACTCCATTCCCCGAGAATGTGTGGAAACAGTGCTTTTTAGCTGGTGATTTCTAAGGTGGTAGCACAGCAGGGAGGAAAGAACCCTAAGTGAGACGTCAGGACATAACAGTGTTTGATCCTGGCTCTGGCACCACCCGGCTTTGTAACCTTGAGTTGCTGATTTAGCTTCTAGCAAAGGGAGATTAAGGAAACCTCAGCCTTTATGCTCAGCTTTGTTAATAGATCTGTTTTTGAAGAGAATAAACAGATTAAGTATCATCAGCACCTTTGTTAGGAAGAGCACACTTTGCTTTTCCTTTGCTGTGTTATCTTAGCATGCTTAAGATTGTGTTTCCTTTTTGAACCATATTAAGAAACAAAATACAAACAAGTATAGTGCTTAAGAACACAAGTATGACAGACCTTGCTGAAGTCTTGGTTCTGTCACTTCACAGCTGCATGACCTTTTTATCATCATCATTATTGTTATCACTGTGGTAAGATCTCTTATTGAGATCTACCCTTGTAACCAATTTTAACTACACAGTATAGTATTGTTCGGAGAAGGAAATGGCAAACCACTCCAGTACTCTTGCCTGGAGAATTCCATGGATGGAGGAGGAGCCTGGTAGTCTATAGTCCATGGGATCGCAAAGAGTTGGACATGACTGAGCAACTTCATTCATTCATAGTATTGTTAACTGGAGGCATGGTGTTGTACAGCTGATTTCTAGAACTCACTCATCTTGCATAATTGAAACTTTATGTCCTTTGAACACCACTCAATAGCTGCATGATCTTTTAACAAATTACTTAATCACACTAAGCCTGAGATTGCCCATCTGTAAAATGGGGGTATTTAGTGCCTGTCTCAGGGTTATGTGAGGACAAATGAAATGATGGGTGTAAAGTACTTAGCACAGTATCTGACACATCGTGTTTTGGTTAACAACCAAATTAGATGACAGGAAAGTGGTATTTACCATGGTATGGTTTTGGGGGGAGGGGAGGTTCATTTTTCTGTTCTATTTCTGTAGGCACTGTGATTAATAGTGCATGGCTTTTGTGTCATTATACGTAAAGATCTCCAACAGAGGTCGCTATAAAGAACACTGTGGGACAGCTTGGCTTTCCCTTGTCATTAACTACATGGTCCTCAGCATGAAGTTAAATAAGACAGGGAATTCTCAGATGTTTTCCCCACCAGATGTTTCCCAACCAATATTAACCTAAATCATTTTTTGGTACATTATTTACAAACACAAAATTAGGCATATATTCCTTGTGCTTTTTTAGTTCTTATAAAACAAATGAAATACAGAGCTACAAACCTATTTTCATATGTACTCTCAATTTAAAATGATAGTGATTTTCTTGAAACTAAATTACTGCTCATGATATGAATATGGTATGAACTACAGACCTTTTGAGTTTGATGTTTATATATTGTGTTTTACTTTGTCAATTCTCCTCCCATATTGATTATCTAAAACAGCTGTCGAATTTGTTCAGCCCAAGGTAGCACCCTTTGGCCATCACTTAGTACAAATGTATTACGTGGATGTGGGCTTCCTCTATTCTTTTCCTATGGTCCCTTCTCCATTTGTGATTAACACAGTGCATCACTTTATGGACCATGTCAGCTTCCTTACCAGAGTCTTTATTATGCATAGATTTAAAAATTTAAGTCTTAGTCCATGAAAAGGTCTTTCAGTTGATTATCACTGCAAAGGGAACATCTCTGTTTACAACTGAAACAGACTTCAGTGTGAATATAGCATGGATGGTAGTTGTCATTATGGCATTATCTACCTAAGTCTTGCATTCCGTTTGGCACCAACAAGATCAGAAGCTAATGTTTTTATTAATTGATTCAGGAGGGAATCCCAGGCATTCCCAAAATGCTTGTATTATTTGTAGAGTTTATCAGAATAAAAGTACTGTAGCAAACTCTAGAAGTTTTGAGAATAAGTCCTTGGGTGGGTTTGAGAACTGTAGGTGGGGTAATCGTGAGGTACACGTGCAGCAAACACTTACTAAACACGTAAATGCCAGGCACTGGGCTAGGTGTGAAGAGTGAAGCCTAGGACAAGCCAAGTAAGAGGAGTCAGTATGAGAAAGTGCTTGGGGGAAAATCTGTAGAGATTGGTAATCAACTCACAGAGTGGCAACCAAGAATACTGCAGAGATGGCCTGAGTATACTCGATAACCTTGTGTGCCTCTAGAGGGGATGATGTCCTGAGAGCTCTTCAGAGAGGAAGTGCCTTGTAATACTACTCTAGACAAGCAGCCTGAAAGAATGAGTACACCAAAACTAATCACAAAATAAATTCTTTGATATTTTTTTTTAAACTGGGAAGCTATGAAAGGAAAGTTTTATTTGCTCACTTGTCAAGGCTTCCTCACTGTGAACAGGAAGGCTGTGCTGATCAGAGTCCAGAACTCTGCAGGATCTAACCGAGGCTGCCTGGTGAAAATGGAATCCAGCAATGTGTACACTGCAGTAGCCTCTTAAACCTGTCATTGATTTTTCTTTGATATCTGTTAAATATTACATAAGCTTTTATCCATTTTCTTTTGAGTTAACATTTGAACTCTCAGCCATGATGATAACCTCTTGCCTCTCCTGCTCTCCCACCGCAGCATTCTCCACCCCGGCCAGTCAGCTCTTTCCCCCGCATGGCTCCAATCCCTCGACACCCGCTGCAACTCCGGTTCCTACCGCTTCCCCGGTCAAGGCAGGAACTCATCCGTCAGCGTCGGCCACCGCCAGCCTCCCAGGGATGAACCTGCCGAATACCGTCCTTCCTGTGTTCCCGGGGCAGGTCTCCGCCGTTCACCCGCCTCAGCCGATGACGCCGAACCCCACGGTGATCAGGACGCCTTCGCTGCCGGCCGCCGCAGTGACCTCTGTCCACAGCACCACGGCCACGCCCGTTCCTGCCGTGTTTTCTGGCCTCGTCCCCCTGCCGGGCCCTCCCGCCCTCCCGGCCCCGGCCCCAGCCCCTCAGGCCACGGCTGCGCCCCGGGCCTCCCCGGCTTCCAGTGAGACGTTCACCAGCCTCCCCTTCGCCGCCGCCTCTACCACCGCCACCAACAACCTCAACTCCGCTTCGCTGTCGTCGGTTTTCGCAGGGCTCCCGTTGACCCTGACGCCGGCGTCCCAAGGCGTGTCCAACCCGACCCCCTCCGTCCTCGCCGGGGGCTCGGCTCCCGGTGTCGCCTGTCCCCTGGGTGTGAACAGCCCGCTCCTGTCCGCCCTGAAAGGCTTCCTGACGTCCAGCGATACCAGCCTCATCAGCTCCTCCGCCCTGCCCTCCGCGGTGACCAGCGGGCTGGCCTCGCTCTCCTCCCTGGCCAACCAGGGCGCCGACCCCGCAGGCTCGGCCCCGAACAAGGGCTACCGGCCGCCGCAGGCGCCCACGCCGGGCCTGGCGCTGTTCCCCGGGCTGCCCTCGCCCGTGGCCAGCGCGGCGGCCTCCACGCCCCCCGCCCTGCCCGTGCCCGCCGCCCCCTCCTCAGCCTCCTCAGGGCCGGCCGCCCACCCGCACGGCCCCGCGGCCCCCGCCGTCACCACCCTGCCCGTGGTGGTCAAGACGGAGCCCACCAGCCCCACGCCTTCGGCCTTCAAGGGCCCGGCCCCCGCCACCGCGGGCGCGCTGGGCCTTCCTGGGGCGCTGGGCCGGGCGTACCCCGCGGCCTCGGTGCCCATCAGCCTGCCGTCCTGCCTTAACCCCGCGCTGCCGGGCCTCCCGGGGCTGAGCGCGCCCCTGACGGGCTCGAGCGCCCTGCCCGCCCTCCCCCTGGCCCCGCACGGCTCCTCCACACCCATCACCCCCGTCTTCACCGCCCTGCCTCCGTTCACGTCCCTGACCAGCAGCTTCCCCCTAGCTGCCACCCCAGCCCTCAACCCCCCGGCCTCTGCGCCCGCCGCCCCCGCCTCCACCTCGGCGGCGCCTCCGCACCCCGGCTCTGCGGCGCCCGTGCTCCCCGGACTCTCGGCCCCAGCGCCCGCCTCGGCGGCCGCGGCCTTCCCTCTCAGCCTGCCGGCCGCCGTGCCCTCACTCTTCTCGGTGGCACAGGGCCCACTGCCGGCCTCGGCACCCTCTTACCCCGGCTTCTCCGTCTCCAGCGCCCCTGGGGCCCCCGCGCTGCCCGCCTTCCCAGGGCTGCAGCCGCCCGCCACCGGTGCCGCCACCGCCCCGTCGCCAGCGCCCGTCCTCCCGGGCTTCGCCTCTGCCTTTAGTTCCAATTTCAACTCGGCTCTGGTTGCGCAGGCCGGGTACGTGCATGGTCTGGAGAGAGGGGAGGTGGTTCTTCACACGATATATCGTGTGTGATCTTGAAGTCCTTCAAATGAATCAGAAGTGAATTGTTGGCGCAAAATTATCTTTTTCTGGGCCGACACTTAAAAGGGCTTGAAATGTTTGTCTTAACATGTTTCTTTTTAAGATAAATGTATAAACTATCAATGCCTTCTCAGATAATAAGCAGGGATTCCCTGGTGGCTCAGACGGTAAAGAGTGTAATGCGGGAGACCCGGGTTCGATCCCTGGGTTAGGCAGATCCCCTGGAGAAGGAAACGGCAACCCACTCCAGTATTCTTGCCTGGAGATCCCATGGACAGAGGAGCCTGGCCCAGTAAAGTACATGGGTCACAGAGAGTCGGACACGGCTGAGTGACTTCACTTTCACTTTCTTTCAGATAACTTTAAGATTTGCATTTGGTGATTTATGTTGAAACAGCAAAACATAAACTCACTGAATTCAGAATAATAGACTTGATAATGGAAAGTAGATTTTATGTCTGCGTAAAACCTATTTATAGTTCCTTACAATAAAGACTTTCTAGGATGTTTTTTAACATCTCCAGATAGTATTTGACAGATGTAGAAGCAATCGCTTTTATGTATGTCTTGCATGTTGACCCGTTCTCTCTCTGTTTCAGCTTATCATCTGGACTTCAAGCTGCAGGCAGTTCAGTTTTTCCAGGCCTCCTGTCCCTCCCAGGCATCCCGGGATTTTCCCAGAATCCCTCACAGTCATCCCTGCAGGAATTGCAGCATAATGCAGCCACACAGTCAGCATTGTTACAGCAGGTGAGCAGCCCAGCCTGGAGCAAGTAAGGATGGGTGGCTCAGAGGTTAACGAGTCTGCCTCCAATGCGGGAGACCCGGGTTCGATCCCTGGGTCGTGGAAGATCCCCTGGAGAAGGAAATGGTAACCCACTCCAGTATTCTTGCCTGGAGAATCCCATGGATGGAGAAGCCTGGTAGGCTACAGTCCACGGGATCGCAAAGAGTCGGACACGACTGAGTGACTGAACAGAACAGAACAGGTGAAACATAGCTTCTGTAGTGATAACCTTGCAATACAGATAGTGGTACTCCAGCAGTGACCCAGAATGGCTGGAGATTTGATGATTAATTCTCTCCCCCAAATCTACAAATGATCCTTGTTTTCCTTCAGGAGAGTAACAAAGGTAGTAGAGTATATTCATCTGTGTGTTTTTTCTGCTTAGAGACTTTTAAATCTCAGTCTGGAGATTTTTACATACAGAATCTTTAGATGTAACAGGTAAATTTTAGCTTGTCTTCTTTAGTTAAAGTAGTGGACTGTTGAGGCAAATATTCTTCAGAAAACCTATTCTTTTTTTAAAGGATGTTAAACATTTTAAAGGCATTTCTATGCACTTCTACCAACTGAAGAAGTCTGAATGTTTCTTAAAAATTTCAGGAGACTGAACAGACTTACCTTGCCCCAGAATTTTTTTTTTTTTTCTTTTAAAAAAAGAAAAATGTGGGACTGGCAAAAGCCTGCACAGGCCTGATGGAATTTGGCACTCTGCTCACCTGTGCGTTCTTTCCATCAGGTCCACTCAGCATCGGCTCTGGAAAGCTACGCAGCTCAGCAGGATGGGTTTCCTAGTTACCCTTCGGCACCAGGAACACCATTTTCACTGCAGCCAGGCCTGTCCCAGAGTGGGTGGCAGTGAATATATTTTAACACATATCCTCCTGCAGAGCAACGTCAGACTTGCCTGAAGACCGCAGTGAACTCTCTGACAAATGTGTAGTTGGCCAGAAGTCAGGAAATGAGGCTAAGGATGATCCTGGGGAAACTGTGAAAAGAGTTTTAAAAAAAAACACAGTTGCATTCTTTAAACATGTGTTTAAGTGTGAGCACTCCCCTATGTAAATATACTGATGACAAATTGTACAGAGAATAATATTTTTAGAAGTGTTTGGGGACTTTCCACCTGCACCCTAGGACATTTTGAACGGT
The DNA here is from genome assembly GCF_049115385.1 of Moschus berezovskii. Taxonomy (NCBI): domain Eukaryota; kingdom Metazoa; phylum Chordata; class Mammalia; order Artiodactyla; family Moschidae; genus Moschus; species Moschus berezovskii. The sequence continues at coordinate 63,692,660 of NC_142472.1, read as the reverse complement.
GTGTGTGAGTGGTGTAGGGGGACTACTGAAGAGGAGGTTGAACTCTCTATAGCCGAACACAGCCTTAATGCTGCCTGTACAGCATCCACTGACAGAAGTAATGGTCGTGCCTCAGACTTACGGGTTGCATATGGCCCTGGGGGAGTTACCACCCTTAATGCGCTTGAGTGGTTCCTATTAGCATCGCTGGAACTCAGTATCCATACTCCAGATATATCCACAAAAGGGAACTTGAGACCCACCATTATTTTTAACCCCTGACATTAACAAGCATACATGTACTGCTGAATTTAACCCAGTGTATTTCAGGTGAGTGAAAATGGTGCTTCATATAGTCCTTAGAATGACTTTCAGGTGTTTTCAACTAAAAACATATATATCCAGAACTACTTTCTTACAGAAATACAAGTAAGGCCTGTGATAATTTGCCTTCAGAACAAGTTTCTTAATCTCAGCAGTATCCAAATGTGAGTGAGGAACAGTGGACTGACCCTTGGGCCGCCTCTATCACGCATTGTACTCTGGAAGCTCTTGGTGAATGTTTACAATCATGGGATGTAGTCTTTCTATTTGTATTTAGAATCAAATGCTTATCTAAAATAATGATGTGACAACAGATAGAGAAGACTTTGCTCTGTTAGTAAATATGCAGTGTGTACTCTATTTAAGGACCTGTGGTAGTATAACACGATTGAATGTCATTAAGCATAATGACTGCCACATTCAGGGGGATCGGGGGAATAGCAAGAATGATTTCCAATCCTGTGATTAAAAGTATAAACTATAGAATCTACTGTAGTACATTTCAGCATCTAGAAGTTTTACTTTTTATAAAGACAGTGTCTAGAAGATGTTGCTAATGTATTTTCCTTCAACACGGGGAACAAACTTTTTAAGTATATTAATATTCCTGTATGGTCAGTTTTTAACAATTTTTTAAAATAAACTTTATGGATACAACATGTTTTATGTGTTTTATTCAGCGCTTGGATAGGTATTTTAAGTTTTTGTCTTGGAGCTAATATATAGGACATTTTTGTCTGAATTTAGTTGGTAGTCAACGTCTACTACTGATGCTCACTTAAATAACGCCTCGTGTGAAAGTTGAAGCACAACCAACACTTGAAACAGACTCTGTGCCTTTAAGCATCTTCCAACCCAAACTGGAAGTTGTAATTTGTTCTTCTTGAGTCTACACTTTGTGTGTGTGTGTGCGCGCTCAGTCACTCAGTAGTGTCTGACTCTACACTATGGACTGTAGCCCGCCAGGCTCCCCTGTCCGTGGGATTTTCCAGACAAGAATACTGGAGTGGATTGCCATTTCTTCCTCCAGGGGGTCTTCCCAACCCAAGGATCAAACGTGTGTCCTGCATTGGCAAGTGGATTCTTTACCACAGGCCACTGGGAAACCCTCATATAATTGATGAAGTTTAATCTTAAGCTTTACACTTTCCTAGATGGGTCTCTGCCTTTATAGTCTTTATAAACCTGTATTTGTAAAGTAATGTCACAGAATTTTAGAAAAGACTTAACACCAAATCAAGTTTAATGAGCCTTTTTTGTTTTTAAAGGTAACACAATAGTAGTAAACAATGTCGAACTTGGTTCAGTTAACGTATGAAATAATGGGCAATATTAGGGAAGTTGAGAAAAATGATCAAAATTAACATATCCCCAGGGTCCTTGTACTCATGAGGGACTTTATGATAAATTTTAAACTTTATGCCCAATAAAATTTTATGTTAAGGGTTAAAAGTTGTGTTTTTAATTCCTAATTGGTGAGGAGGAGAAAATAGAAAAAGTCATCCAGAAAGAAAGCACAGAAAAGTGAAAGAAATAAGCGCACATGCAAGGAGATCCAACCAGTCCATTCTAAAGGAGATCAATCTTGGGTGTTCATTGGAAGGACTGATGCTGAAGCTGCAACTCCAATACTTTGGCCACCTCATGCAAAGAGTTGACTCACTGGAAAAGACTCTGATGCTGGGAAGGATTAGGGGTGGAAGGAGAAGGGGACAACAGAGAATGAGATGGCTGGATGGCATCACCGACTCGATGGACATGAGTTTGAGTGAACTCCGGGAGTTGGTGATGGACAGGGAGGCCTGGCGTGCTGTGATTCATGGGGTCGCAAAGAGTCGGACACGACTGAGCGACTGAACTGAACTGAAGGTGTTAGCTTGATTGCCTGTGTGCTGGTTCCACAACAGTGGAGATGGAAAGGAAGAAGCAAGCTCAGATGGTTTTTCATGCAGGTTCAACTGAACAGACTCTTCCAAGAAAATAGAAAAACACTCCTCAACACATTCTTATAGACCATTATAACCTTGAAACAAAAGCTGAGGCTAGAATAGTATGAAAGAAAAATGTAAGTCAACCTTTTTCAAGAAAAGAGTAAAACATCAAAACGTGCTACATATGAAAAAGAAAGTGAAGTCACTCAGTCGTGTACGACTCTGCGATCCCGTGAACTGTAGCCCACCAGGCTCCTCCGTCCATGGAATTTCCCTGGCAAGAATCTGGAGTGGGTTGCCATTTCCTTCTCCAGGGGATCTTTGGACCCAGAGGTCAAACCCAAGTCTCCCACATTGCAGGCATACTCTTTACTGTCTGAGCCAGCAGGGAAGCCCCATGAGCCTCATAGATCATTATTCTTAAACAGTATGATACACTACAATCAAGTTGCATTTACATGAGGAGTGCAAGCGTAAAGTAACATAAATCTAAAAGTGTGGGACTTCCTAGTCGTTAGTGGCTGATAAGACTCCACACTCCCAGTGCAGGGGTGGGTTTGATCCCTGGTCAGGGAACTAGATCCCAGATGCCACAACTACAGATCTGGCGTGTCGCAATGAAGACTGACAACCCCAAGGGCTACAACTAAGACCTGGGGCAGCCAAACAGATATTTTAAAAAAGAAATCTAAAACTGCAATTCAACACATTAGCAAGTAGAGAAAAAAATTTCTCAGTCTCTCTTAAAAAAAAAAAAATCTGATAAAACTTAATCACCATAATGTTTCTTTTTTTTTTTTTGGTAATTAATTTATTTTTTATTGGAGGCAAATTATTTTATAATATTATATTGGTTGGTTTTGCCATACATTGACATGAATTCGCCCCGGGTTTATATAAGTTCCCCCTCCTGAACCCCCCTCCCACCTCCCTCCTCCCTCCATCCTCCCTCTGGGTCATCCCCGCATGCCAGCCCTGAGCATCCTATAACATGCATCAACCCTGAACTAGCGATTCGCTTCACATGTGACAACATACATGTTTCAATGCCATTCTCCCAAATCATCCCATCCTCACCCTCTCCCACAGAGTCCCAAAGTCTGTTCTATACATCTGTGTCTCTTTTGCTGTCTCTCATACAGGGCTATCATTTGCATCTTTCTAAATTCCATATATATGTGTCAGTATACTGTATTGGTGTTTCTCTTTCTGGCTTACTCCACTCTGCACAATAGGCTCCAGTTTCATCCACCTCATTAGAACTGATTCAAATGCATTCTTTTTAATTGCTGAATAATACTCCATTGTGTAAATGTACCAAAGCTTTCTTATCCATTCATCTGCAGATGGACATCTAGGTTGCTTCCATGTCCTGCCTATTATAAACAGTGCTGCAATGAACATTGGAGTACATGTGTCTCTTTCAATTCTGGTTTCCTCGGTATGTATGCCCAGGAGTGCGATTGCTGGATCATATGGCAGTTCTATTTCCAGTTTTTTGAGGAATCTCCACACTGTTCTCCATAGTGGCTGTACTAGTTTGCATTCCCACCAACAGTGTAAGAGATAAATCCACACACCTATGGATCTTTGACAAAGGAGGCAAGAATATAAAATGGAGAAAAGACAGTCTCTTTAACAAGTGGTGCTGGGAAAACTGGTCAGCCACTTGTAAAAGAATGAAACTAGAACACTTCCTAACACCATGCACAAAAATAAACTCAAAATGGATTAAAGATCTACATGTAAGACCAGAAACTATAAAACTCCTAGAGGAGAACGTAGGCAAAACACTCTCCGACATAAATCACAGCAGGATCCTCCATGACCCACCTCCCAGAATATTGGAAATAAAAGCAAAAATAAACAAATGGGACCTAATTAAAATCAAAAGCTTCTGCACAGCAAAGGAAACTATAAGCAAGGTGAAAAGACAGCCGTCAGAATGGGAGAAAATAATAGCAAATGAAGCAACTGATAAAGGATTAATCTCCAAAATATACAAGCAGCTCCTGCAGCTCAATTCCAGAAAAATAAATGACCCACTCAAAAAATGGGCCAAAGAACTAAACAGAGATTTCTCCAAAGAAGACATAAAGATGGTTAACAAACACATGAAAAAATGCTCAACATCCCTCATAATCAGAGAGATGCAAATCAAAACCACAATGAGATACCATTTCACACCAGTCAGAATGGCTGCTATCCAAAAGTCTACATGCAATAAATGCTGGAGAGGGTGTGGAGAGAAAGGAACCCTCTTACACCATAATGTTTCACATACACAAGGCAAACTAGGAAAAGGAGGAGACTATCAGGTAAAGGAATTATAAAAGTATAACACACACTTTTTAATTATGCAGTTTAGAAATATCCTTTTACAATCAGAGACTGATCAAGTAAAATGCATTTCCTCATTTTTCTAGCATTGTAGCTAGCATAGAAAGGTACAGAAAAAGAAGCAAAAGGTGTAATTATTGTAAAGAAAAATATGCTTGGTGAGATTTACAGATTGTTATATTCAAAAGTGACTCGCAGTTTCAAATATGAGCAACAGCAGAAAATCACTGGATCTCCAAAGAAGTCCTATATGTATACTATTTCAAAAACTTTAAAAGTAAGAGAACACAATTACGGATTGTGGTTATAGGGAGGTGGAGTGAGACTTAGGAAAGAACATTCAAATAGCTTATGATGTTTTGGTAATGTTATAGTTCTAAGGTTGGATAGTATATTCATTGTTCATTTTATTCAATAAATATACACATACATGCATGATATATAATTGTGTATATTATTGTAATAATACTGTATGTATTATTTCACATGCATCATAAAATTTTCATAATTAAAATGTCTATCCAATAGAATAGTTTCTAATGGGTAGACTAATCTGTGGGCTGGGTGTTCAGGTAGATCCCTTTCGTGCTCCAAGATGAATGTTCAGGGAAAATAAAATTTACTGCTTCAGGGTACATCATGCTGTCTGTCAAGAACAGGAATAGAGATAAGACTTTTAAAAACTTAGCTGTCCTACGCAGGGAATATTGCCAATATTTTGAAATAACTGTAAATGAGAAAGTAGCCTCTAAAGGTTGTATAAAAATTTTAAAATTTTAATTAAAAAAGTGAAGTATATAGCTGTGCTACATGTTTTCACATGTAGTGCCAATTTTTATAATAATTATAAATGGGAAGTAACTTTTAAAAATTGTATTAGCAATTAAAATGTCTTTAATTTTTTTAAAAAAATTGCTGTTCTCATTTCAGGGCTTTCCCTAGCTAAGGAATTGACAGAATGAAAGTTGAGAACCACAGAAAAATCATCAGAAGTATGTTACTGCAATTCTCAATCTGCTTTATCCACAGGCCCCAACTCTACCATGATGAAGGAGAGAAAATTCCAAGAACTGGCACACAATGGTTTCTATTTTAAGCAAAGGAAGAGGAAACATTGCAAATGGGCTTATGTTTCATTCATTTCCTGACACTCTTGGTTAGGGACTCAGTTTGTCCTAAATGTTTCTTAGTTGTTAAAATCATTCTTGCTTTCCAGGCTGAGATATTTGAAACATTTTGCAGGAAGAAGAAAAACAGTTGCTTAGTCATCTTCCAAGGGCGATGTGTTTGCCCTAAGTACTCTGGAGGCTCTTTAGAGCTCCCACCAGGGAATAATTATTGTTACACTTGTTTTGAACCTTGCACCTCAGTGACTGGCGGTGCTGGCGTAAGTGCTCAGTTCAGTTCAGTTCAGTCACTCAGTTGTGACCAACTCTTTGCGACCCCATGAAGCACAGCACGCCAGGCCTCCCTGTCCATCACCAACTCCCGGAGTTCACTCAAACACATGTCCATCGAGTCGGTGATGCCATCCAGCCATCTCATTCTCTGTCGTCCCCTTCTCCTCCCACCCCCAATCCTTCCCAGCATCAGAGTCTTTTCCAGTGAGTCAACTCTTCACATGAGGTGGCCAAAGTATTGGAGTTTCAGTGTGCTATTTGGCCAATGTTAAGGGAGAATCGTGGTCATGTATGGATGTGAGAGTTGGACTGTGAAGAAAGCTGAGCACCGAAGAATTGATGCTTTTGAACTGTGGTGCTGGAGAAGACTCTTGAGAGTCCCTTGGACTGCAAGGAAATCCAACCAGTCCGTTCTAAATGAGATCAGTCCTGGGTGTTCATTGGAAGGACTGATGCTGAAGCTGAAACTTTCAAATGTGCAGCAAACTGGAAAAGCATTAGACAAAGACAAGAAGAGAGGAGATAAATGTTTGAACACACCTATCAATCAAGTGCTTCCCAGGTGGCGCTAGTGGTAAAGAACCCACCTGGCAATGCAGGAGAAGAAAAGCAGTTCTGTCCCTGGATGAGGAAGGAAGTAGGAAATGGCAACCCGCTCCAGAATTCTTGTGTGGGAAATCCCGTGGACAGAGGAGCCTGGTGGGCTACAGTCCATGGGGCCACAGAAAGTTGAACACGATTGAGCACAGCACAGCAATCAATGACTCAGCAATCTTCTATCCAGACGATGCTGTGAAAATTAACCCAAAATTCCCATTTTAGAAAGAAGACAGCTGAGTCTGGAGAAATACAGCTCAGTTCTCACTCATGGGAATAATAGTTATCATGTATTAATGCAAGTTATTATTCTGATTTTCTTCTTTTTTTTTTTGGTCTGTGAATCATGTGGGATCTTAGTTCCCCAATCAGTTCCCCCACCAGTGATTGAACCCATGTCCCTGCATTGGAAGCATGGAATTCTAACCACTGGACTGCCAGGGAAATCCCTATTCTGAGTATTCTCCATGTACTATTTCATATATTTCTCACACAGATGACCCTGGTAAAGACAATCTGCATGCCCATTTTACAGATGGGGGAGAAAAACACGAAGGAGTGAAGTTACTCAGTGTCACACAGTTAGTACATGGTAGAACCAGGATTTCTTTAAATCTAGGCAACAGGAGTGCAGAACCTATTTCTTAACCTACTATAACTGTAGCATCATTTCCACATCGAGCCATAACCCAGGATGTACGAGGAGCATGCAGAGGACAGGAGTCTAAAGCAGAATGTCTCTGACTGTGTGTGTGCTTGTGTGTCTGTTTTAATCTGTTTCTGGTCCCCAGCCGCCTTTTCTTAAGTTCTAATATTACATATTAATTCTTATAATTACAGTCTGTGGATGACAGCCCTGCCTGGTTATTATTTGTTGAGAAGGCAATTATGATTATCAGTTCAGTTCAGTTCAGTTCATTCGCTCAGTCGTGTCCGACTCTTTGCGACCCCATGAATCACAGCACACCAGGCCTCCCTGTCCATCACCAACTCCCGGAGTTCACTCAAACTCATGTCCATAGAGTCGGTGATGCCATCCAGCCATCTCATTCTCTGTCATCCCCTTCTCCTCCTGCCCCCAATCCTTCCCAGCATCAGACTCTTTTCCAGTGAGTCAGCTCATCCCATGAGGTGGCCAAAGTATTGGAGTTTCAGCTTTAGCATCAGTCCTTCCAATGAACACCCAGGATCGATTTCCTTTAGAATGGACTGGTTGGATCTCCTTGCAGTCCAAGGGACTCTCAAGAGTCTTCTCCAGCACCACAGTTCAAAAGCATCAATTCTTTGGCGCTCAGCTTTCTTCACAGTCCAACTCTCACATCCATACATGACCACGGGAAAAACCATAGCCTTGACTAGACGGACCTTTGTTGGCAAAGTAATGTCTCTGCTTTTTAATATACTATCAAGGTTGGTCATAACTTTCCTTCCAAGGAGTAAGCGTCTTTTAATTTCATGGCTGCAATCAGCATCTGCAGTGATTTTGGGATTATGATTATCAAGCAGTTGGCAAAAGTAACCCACAATCTGGGAGGTTTTTTCATATGAAGTTGCTAAGAAGAAAATATGTTTGGGAAGAAAAAAGACCAGGAAAGTTGCAATGAGCTGAGAAATCTCAGAAGTTGTTTTGTATTGTTTTGTTTCCACAAACAAAATATCATTTGGAATATTGGTATGAAAAAGATGAACATCAGAAAATTAGAAGATTAGTGTTTTCGATATTGGAATGAGTGTAAAATTGCCGTTGTTTCCAAGTCATATGATGAAAGAAGGACTCCTGGGGTAGGAGCCCGGGGATCTGGATTCAAGAAAGAGCTTCACAATTTGGGAGCTATTATCTTTGATAAGGGCTCCCTGATGGCTCAGTGGTAGAGAATCCACCTGCAATGCAGGAGAGGTGGGTTTGATCCCTGGGTCAGGAAGATCCCTTGGAGAAGAAAATGGCAACCCACTCTAGTATTCTTGCTTGGGAAATCCCACAGACAGAGGAACATGGCAGGCTACAGTCCATGGGGTCACAAGACTCGGACATGTCTTAGCAACTAAACCACCACCACCACCGTCTTTGATAAATTACTTATTCATTCATACAACAAGTGTCTGTTGGATGATAGCTATGTGCCTGCATTGTTCTAAATGCTAGAGGTGCCATGGCAGAAAAAAAAAGACTCAGCTATTCCCTCACAGAAGTTACAGTGTACAGGTCAGGAATCAACATTTTCTGTAAAGGGATAAACACTAAATATGTTAGATTGTGCAGGCTATACAGTCTCTAAAAAGCAACCACTCAACTATGTTATGGCTGTTTAGTCGCTAAGTGATGTCCAACTCTTTTGCAACCCCACGGACTGTAGCCCACCAGGCTCCTCTGTCCATGGAATTTCCCAGGCTAGAATTATAGAGTAGGTTGTCATTCCTTCTCCATGGGATCTTCCTGACCTGGGGCTTGAACCCATGTCTCCTGCATTGACAAGCAGATTCTTTACCACTGAGCCACCAGGGAAGCCCCAAAGTGACCAAAAACAACATAGAAACAAAAAGACATGGCCATGTTCCAGTAACAGTTTATTTACAAAAAATCAGTGGTAGGGCAAATTTGCCCAGCTGACTGAAATTAGCCAACTCCTGATCTAGAGGAAGAAACAAACATTAACTAAATAATTATATGTATGGTAACATGTGCAAAGGCCCTGTGGCACAGAGGACACATATAGTTTAGTAGGGCTTATCGAGGCCAATGGGGCTATTGCTAAATGAGTGAGGCTGGAAAGGAGGAGAGGCAGACCATCAGTTCTTTTAGGACACATATGATTTTCATCTTTACATATTAGCCATTCACAATCACCGGATTATTTTAAGCAGGATGGAGATATCAAATTCGAGTGTCAGAAGATCACTCACTGCAGTGTGTATAATGCATTGGATGAAATTTCCACATCGGAAAATTGAGGGTGGAGATACATGCCCTGTAGATTGGACAGTTCATTATGATAAGCAAATTACATGTGGTATAGATGTGTTTTATAAGATATCAGTGATATAGAAAACTACACAGGGATAATCTACAAGAAGCAATACAGTCAGAAGGTCCTATACATACCTTTGAATTTTCTCTATGAACAGTGGCAGTCTGAACTCAGGAAGGAGATCGTTTTGTTTATGTTAGCAGACTTCCTTCACCAGGGTAACTAATCCTTAGGGTAACTCACGAAAGAAGAGGAACTTCTCTCACTCACTCACTCTGCCTCTCTGCTCTTCCTTCTCCCAAGCACATCTGGGTGCTTCCTGGAGCCTAGGTTTGGCTCCAAACCCATGAAAATTTGCCAAGTATAAAAGCTTCTCAAGAATGAGATGGATCCCGGGGCATCCTCCCCAGAGAAGCTGGATAAAGAGAACTTAGTGGGTAAGTCCATTTTTCCTGCCTTAAGTTTATTTTATGTATATTACAGAAAATGAGAGTTGTATTGTTGCAGAGAGTGAGCGCAAAGTGGATTAATCCGTATTGAAATTGGCTTCAATTTCACTGAGAGCCCAGAATTTTGAAGTCATGGCTTATTGTGGTTTTTATTTGCTTCTTGAAGACCAGTCTATAACTTGTCCTTTTCCTTAAGTGTTAGATAGAATTTGTGTTTATCTTTATATTCATTTCTTGGCATTAGCTAGCAAAGTTATGTTGAGCAGGCTAACATTTATTCATTCTCAAATATCATCTGATGATGCTTTGATTAAATAGAAAAGTTGGTTTGAGCTGCACCATGTTTGATATACTGATCTCTCAAGTTGAGGAAAATAGAACAACCTGTGAATATGAAGTGTAGCTTGAATACTAATATTCTTCTGTATTGCAGAGCATTTTGCTTGCTTTATTTTAAATCTTAGGATATTTCTAAAGTAGATTCTTTTATAACTTCATTTTATGGTGGAAAAAACTGAGCCTTCGAGAGTTTGAAACCTTGGAGGTCCAGAAAGTGGTGATGGTGACGATGGCGATGATGTTGGTATGTGTGTGTGTGTGAGTCCTAACCTGTGCTCCATAACACAAGTTAGAAACACGGGACACATTTGGTATGATCAGTGTGTAAAAGAAAATATACATTTAGAGACACCCACCTGAATTGGAAAGGAGACTTTTATGTTGAAGTAGACCTAACAACACAGATATACTGAAGACCATGTACATCATTTGGAAGGTGCCTGTGGGAGGACTCTTCCGGTGAACCCTTGATTATTTTTTTAAGTAAGAGGCAGTTTATGAGGTGCAACGTTGGTCCTTCTCTGAGATGTGTGGGATATGTTTGCCCTTGCCCTCCTGCATCTTGGACACATTGACAAAACAACACCATTTGGCCTTTCAAGCTGTATAGGAAATTCCACACACACTGTTGAGAGAGTTAAAGGAATAACTGAGCCCTAGTTATCACCCCCAGGAGGAGCCCTCTGCAGAATGTGCCTCAGGCTTGTCTCAAATTTCGAAAGCCACAAGGGTACATTTCTTCTTGACTCCAAGTTCCATGACGTCCCAAGGATAAATCAGAATGTACAGAACGATATAAATTAGGGCTTTCCCTCCCCACCCAGGGACCTCATTAGCACTTCTCATTAGCCTTGGACTGAAAACTCTACCCCTTCCTTTTTTTCCTTCTTGTTTTTCTTTAAGAGGTAAAGTGAAGTTAGTTGGCATCTCGATCATCTCCATCTTAGAAATTCTTCTCAACGTCAATGTGCAAAAGAATCTTCCTGGGGATTGTTTCTAAAACTGGTCCTCACCGCTAGAAGTTTTCATCCTTCTCAGACCTTCTGAGTCTGAGATGGAATTAGAAGTTTGCCTCCAAGTAAATTCCTAAGCTAGTGAGGTTGCCAGATTAAGATCACACTTTGAGTGATTTAATTTAAATTTAGTTTCTTAAATTTAGCAATTCTGCATTTTTCCTTAAGAGAAAAAAAAAGGTCTTGATACAATCTGTGTGCATATTTGAGAGAAAAAGGGAGGAGGACAGACAAATTGCAGGTGATGAAAAGATAGTGTTTACCTGTTGGGTTTCGCTTTAGATTTTAATGTTCAGTACTTAAAATCCTTGTTTCACTAGAGAAAGGACCAGGAAGTTGCTGAGACTCTGTTTTACTGGCTATATCTCCCCAGGATCGGAAGTGAAGAGAAAAGGGGAAAGAATCTGTGACACTCTTTGCCAAGCCCAGAGAAAGTGCTTCTTCTTGTTCCACGTACATTTTATTCCCCACCCAGCAAGAAGCCGGAGAAGGCAATGGCAAGCCACTCCAGTACTCTTGCCTAGAAAATCCCACGGATGGAGGAGCCTGGTGGGCTGCAGTCTGTGGGGTCGCTAAGGGTCGGACACGCCTGAGCGACTTCACTTTCACTTTTCACTTTCACACATTGGAGAAGGAAATGGCAACCCACTCCAGTGTTCTTGCCCGGAGAATCCCAGGGATGGGGGAGCCTGGTGGGCTTCCGTCTATGGGGTCGCACAGAGTTGGACACGACTGAAGTGACTTAGCAGCAGCAGCAAGAAGCATCTGGTCTTTCCTGCTCTGAAAACACACAGGACTGTTTTTCACTTGACTTGAGTAGTTTTTTTGCATAGAGAGTCCCATGGACAGAGGACCCTGGTGGGCTAAAGTCCATAGGGTTGCACACAGTCAGACACGACTGAAGAGACTTACCATGCAGATGGGTAGATTTTTATTTCTAAAGTGCTTTTTAAAATTGTAATGGTAGTAAAAAATAAGAAAATTCTGAGCAGTATAAACCAGTCATACTTCCATCACTCAGAATTAACCACTGTTAATATTTTGGTTAATTTTCATCCAATATAGTTGTGTTTTTTTGTTTGTTTGTTTAATGTGGACCATTTTTAAAGCTTTTACTGATTTTGTTACAATACTGCTTCTGTTTTATGTTTTGGTTTTTTTGCCCACAAGGCATGTGGGATTTTAGCTCTCCCTGCTCCCAGCATTAGAAGGTGAAGTCTTAACCACTGGACCACCAGGAAGTCCCCATCCAATATTTTTTCTAAGCATACTTTTTTACTAAGAAGGATTATACTGTCCATATAATTTTGCATCTTACTTTTTTTTATTTCAACAATATACCACAGCAATTTTCAGCTTCCCTGGTGGCTCAGATGGTAAAGAATCTGCCTGCAATGCCAGAGACTCAGGTTCGATCCCTGGGTTGTGAAGATCCCCTGGAGAAGGGAATGGCAACCCACTCCAGTATTCTTGCCTGGAGAATTCCATGGACAGAGGAGTCTGGCAGGATACAGTCCATGGGGTTGCAGAGTCGGACACGACTGAGTGACTTACACAAATAGCAATTTTTTCATGTTTTTGTAACTTAAAAAATCTTTGTGGTTTTGTAGCGATACGTCATGGTTCACTTAATTATCCCTCCATTGTACTTTCAGGGTGTTTTTATTTACTGCTCTTATAAATAACACTATCATGAGAATGTTTCATCATAAATCTAAGGACAAAGTATTTGTATTTATTATGGGTAGTTATTTCAGACAGAAAAAGGAAAGGGAGAGATGAGAATGATTTTAAGGAAAATGTTTTCTCTTTATTTTCTTCCTATAATGGTGGGAGTTGAGAGATAACACCTATGAAGGAGGAAACGAGGATGTGTGGTTCTTGGGTTAATTGACTCTCTTGAGAGCAAACAGAATCTCCTCTGATGGATCATTATTGCCAAACAAGAAACTTCAAACTTATCAATACATCTATCCATCCTGTTGCTGAGCCCCCTTTTTGATAGTCCAAAGTGTTGAACGCACTTCATTCATTCAGTAAATGAATCCAGAAGCCACTGTGTTTCAGGATATGGAGATGTCAAAATAAAATGCCTGCTGTCAGAGCAGTAAAAATCCACAGGAAAGTTAACTGAAAATTACGATGTACTATGAAAAGTGATGTTAGAGGGTGTTGTAGAAGCTCAGAAGAGGAGCCCCTGCAGGTGAAGGTAAGATTGGAAGGTCTTCCTAGAAAAGAAAATGAGAGAAAGGAAAATGTAGGGTGTGCTGGGGGTCTAGGGAACACAGAAGCCCACATAAAGCACAAAAACACGCGAGGACTTCGGTGTTTTCTCTACAAAAGGGGATGTTTCTGTGCTGTTAGCGTGTGATCTAGTCACCTAGGTCCAGCAGTGAGAGACTGGGAGTTCCCTGGAGATCCAGTCGTTAAGACTCTGCACTTCTAATGCAGGGGGTGTGGGTTCGATCCCTCATCGAGGAACTGAAAGCCCAATTGTTGTGCAGCAAGGTCACAAAACTAAAACAAACAAAACCCGAAAAACAAACAACTCCCTCCCCCAAAATAAAAAAAAAAAAAAAAAAACAGAAGTGAGGAAAGAAGGCACTGCCACTTGAAAAACTGGATCGAAGATGCTCTAAGAGCCCATGTGTCAAGCCTGGTCTCAGAGCAGCAGGCGTGGGAGCGGCTACTGCGTTTGACCGATGGCGATGGGTGGACTCCCGTTGGAGGCTGCGTGCCAAGCTGCCCCTGGGTGGGAGAAGGTCATATAAAGAGCCGCAAGCCAGCAGGGCTTTGTGTGGGCGACGCTTACATTCTTGGGCTGAAAGGGAGCGTGCACAGTACTAAAAACATTATTTTTACGCCTTTTTGAACATTCCATTTCAAAATATATCTTAACTCTTTCTTAAAAAGACCAAATGGTTAAAAAGAAACTTAGCGTTAATATAAATGTGTCATGAAGTTTGTGTCTGTAGTTGAGATGTAAATTTCAGTTTAGAAAACTCGGGGTTACGGCATTTTGTAGCCCGAGGACTAGCGATGATGATAAAAATCATCGCGAAATGGCAATCCACTCCAGTGTTCTTGCCTTGAGAATCCCAGGGATAGGGAAGCCTGGTGGGCTCCCGTCTATGGGGTCGCGTAGAGTCGGACACGACTGTCGCGACTTAGCAGCAGCAGCAGCAGCACACTGATTTGGAAGTTTTACAGCAAAGATCTGGCTGTCTCTCTCAGCGTCGCTGTGTCTTTCTGTCTCCTCCTCTTTCTGAAGGTTCTAAAAGTGATAAAAAGTTATAAAGAACTTATAAAGTTAGTGACCAAGTCACTTTAGGAGGTAGAAACCTGCAGGAGTTAGGGTTCTACTGTATGTCCTCTTCAAAAATATAGTTTCTGCACATGGAGAAGAGCCATCCACTGGATGGGCCAGAATATCCACAGCTGATAGAATTCTATGGTAAAAATAAATAAATTAAGAAAACTATGGATACACGTATATGGATGGCTGAGTCCGTTCACTGTTCGCCTGAAACTACCACAACGTTGTTAGATGACTATACCCCAATACAAAATAAAAAGTTTAACGTTTGGGGGAAGAAAAAGAAAACAACAAATGTCAGTTGTCAAAGCACACATTGACCTGGACAAAATTAAATAGGCAAAAAAGGAAAACCTTACTCAAGCCCATTGCCGTCGAGGAGAGAGGTCAAAACTCGATCTGAACTAGCACCACCGAGACGAAGACATGTAGGATTTTTCCTGTTTGTTTTTGTAAAATTTTGGTTGTGGTTGTTTGGCTTGCGGGATCTTAGTTCCCCAACCACAGATGGAACTCAGGCCCGGGAAGTGAAACTGCCCCGTCTTATCCACTAGACCACCTGGAAATTCCCCAGGGTGTGGGGTTTTTAAAGGCTGGAGCGCACTAGTGGAAAAGTATGAAGAACTTTGCAGGGTGGTCATACACCATCTGGGTTTGGTTTGCTAATAAACTTCCCACATCTTTATGACAGGCGGAATATTTTACAACTTGCAGCGCGGTGTCTACTGAAGTCAGTCTCCTACCGCCCACAGAGACTGGAGAAGAGTGCTGTCTTCATAGCGATTGCATTTCAAGAGAAGGTCTCCCAGGTCCTTGAGAAAGATAGTCCCAGATTGTAAAAACTGGCAAGAGGTTTTGAAAAAGGCTTACATCTCAAAGGGGCAGAGAAAGAAGTTACAAAGATAAATGTTCTAAAGGAAATGCTCATGGAAAAGGGAAATCAGGGACCTTGAGTCAAGAAGAATCTCTTTAAAGGTTCATCAAGCTGAAGAAAATGTTCAGAACTCGAGGAAATTCCTAGGCAGTGGCCTGGCTCACTAGGGGGCTTCCTAATAAGGTTAATAATTTCTTTGTGTGCTTGTGTGCTCAGTCACTTCAGTGGTGTCCGACTCTGCAACCCCATGGACTGGAGCCTGTCAGGTTCCTCTGTCCATGGGATTTTTCAGGCAAGAATACTGGGGTGGGTTGCCAGGCCCTCCTCCAGGGCATCGTCCCAACCCAGGGATCGAACCCACATCTCCTGTGTCCCCTTCGCTCCAGGCAGATCATTTACCACTAAGTCACTGGGGAAGCCTTATTAATTCCTTTACATGTAATTTATTTACTCCTCGAGGCTAGCTATTATTGTGCTAACAGAGAAGGAAACTGAGACCCCAGCAGGCTGAGTAACTCGGAAAACGTCATCTGGCTTTCGTGTGGCAGTGTCTCAATTAGAACGCAGGGTCACGGGACCTGGGACCTACAGTTTCCATCCCTGTAAGCACTGTCCACAGGCTGGTTGTGCTAAAGCTCTTCCATTCTCTCCATCCTCTTTTTTTTTCTGAGTTTGCAGAGCAAGCAGTGAGCTTTCCATCCTCAATACTAGCCTGCTCATGGGTATCCTGTGGTCTCTATGTGAATCATTTTTTATGTGGTATGAGATACATATAATCAGTGCATAAGTCTTAAGCCCTTGGCTTGAGAGACTGAATACACAAACAGACAAAAGGCTGGACAAAAGGCTGGACTGTATCTAAAAATAGGACTCTGACCACCAACCTGCAGCAACCAGGCCAGAAAACCAACCCTTTATCTATAATAACCAGCCCAGGAAGCCAGCCTGATAGACGGCAGATTTGCAGGAAGTCAGATTTGCAGGAAGTCAGATTGTTATCTCTGATAACAATTCAGGAAGCTGAACAATTACTTCTGTAACCATTAACCCCCAGTGGTCAGGACTTGATTAATAACTGACAGCTCTCCGCTTTTCTGTCTCTGATCGCAACTTAGGATCATCAGAAGAAAACCACATGGTACTCCTAAGTGATGGTACTCCTAGACCATCACATAGGATGCTCTGCCTCTAGTTTGTCCATCTGTAGCATCACCACGGCGACAGCCTCCAATCAGGGCACACCTGGAACCTTCCATTTTTTTCCACTATAAAGCTTTCCCACTCCTCTATCTACCTTTGAGTCTCTGCCAAAATGCTAACGATAGAAATTGACTCTTTTGTGATAGCAAGCCCTGAATAAATAGCCTTTGCTTTTCTCTTTGCTGGCTGGTTTTTATTCCCACAGGCTCAATATGTGTAAGTCGATGTAATCACCACCCAGATCAAGATACAGAACATTTCCAGCACCCCAAAGAGCTCTCTCATCTCTTCCCAGATAATACCCAACTGCCCAAACTCCACTACCCAGAGACAGTCTACTCTGACTTCAAACATAATAGATGAGTTTTGCCTCTTCTTGAATTAAATGATACAATACGAGATCATGCAGTACGTGTATTCTTATGCTGTTGTCGCTAAGTCGTGTCTGACTCTTTGAGACCCCATGGACTATAGCCCGCCAGGCTCCTCTGTCCATGGGATTTCCCAGGCAAGAATACTGGAGTGGGTTGCCATTTCCTTCTCCAGAGAATCTTCCTGACCCAGGGATCAAACCTGCAATTCCTGCACTGGCAGGCAGATTCTTTACCGCTGAACCACCAGGGAAGCTCATATATTCTTATACATGGAATCAGAAAGTATGTACTCTTATGTCTAGCTTATTTTGCCCAATATTTTGTCTATGAGAATCATTCATATTTTGAATATTTTGAATTCATAGTTTGAATGCTATAGGAGTATAGCTTTTGTCTTTTTTCCTGAGTTATCTTTTATATGAACATAACACAACTTTATTCATTCTGCTGTTGATGGGTCTGGGTGGTTCTTTGTTTCTTGGATTTTATGAATAAAATTGCAATCAACATTCATGAATATGCTTTTCTCCATAATCAGCCTTCATTTCTCTGAGATATTACTTAGAAGTTGAATACTGAGTCATAAAGTAAGTGTGTGTTTGGCTTTAATAGATACTTCCAAATAGTTTTTCAAGGTGATTTTATCAATTTCCATCTATGAGACCTCCGATTGCCCCACAACCTTGATAAAATGTGGCGTTATCAGTCTTTAATTGCTTGCCATTCTGGAAACTGTGTTTTATTATCTAATTGTGGTTTTCATTTCACTGATGTATACTGTACATCATTGTTTTGGTGTTTTTAAACAATGTCATTACCTAAATGGCTGTTTCTGCTTAGAGAGGAAATTACTATGTATAGTAACACAGATCTGTGGGCTTGAATTGTATATAGGACTGATCTAATATTTACTATTGATCAAGACAAAATTGAGAAATAAGCAAGCAGTCATCTACACTATTTGATTTCCTAAAATTTGTTTCTACTTATAATGCCATCTAAGTGGGGTTAGTGATCTAGAATATTCCTCCCCTACTTCCTAGCCTCATAGGAGTTAAAATCTTGCCTTGAGTGTTTACACTTAGTCCTGGAGGGTATTTAAGTCTCCTCTGGTGCTATGGGCTGCATCTAAGCTTCAGGAACAAAGCCCTAGAGGCAGGCATCTACAACTTGAAGCTTGGTTTTACCTCACTGCCAAAGATTGTGGAACTTGTGGGTACCATTTTACTTAAACGGAGATTAAGGTGATGGTGACAGTGCTAACCAGGATGCTTTCTGGCTGCAAAATGAAGAGTTGGCCTCAGTTATCCCTAAATCCCTTCCAGCTAAAGTCCCAGAGTCCTTCTCCCGAGTCAGCAGTGCTGGGACTCAGGTTTCTGTGCCATATGGGACATCTTTTACTTTGCCAATTGAGGGAAAAATGTTCGCTAGACATTGTGCTGTTCTTCATCCACACTTAACTTCACCAGTTGTGGATATCTGAGGAAAGTGCAGCAGAGCAGGGACCCTGTTATCACACCTGTCCTGTTGTCGATTTCCCTGTTAGATGTGAACTCTTATTGGAAAGTTTCCCAGCTTATTCTCTTGTATCTGAAGCTCTAGCACAGCGTGCCCAACATATAACTGCTGCTGCTGCTGCTAAGTCACTTCAGTCGTATCCAACTCTGTGTGACCCCATAGACGGAAGCCCACCAGGCTCCCCCATCCCTGGGATTCTCCAGGCAAGAAGTGAAAAAAGTGAAGTGTTAGTCACTCAGTCATGTCCGATTCTTTGCGACCCCATGGACTGTAACCAGGCTTGTCTGTCCATGGAATTTCCCAGGCAAGAATACTGGAGTGGGTTACCATTCCCTTCTCTAGGGGATCTTCCTGACCCAGGGATTGAACCCAGGTCTCCTGCTTTGCAGGCAACTTCTTTACTGTCTGAGCCATCATGGAAGCCCAAAACTGGTAAAATATCTGTTAAACGGATGAAAGAGAAAACGGGGTCAATTTGCTGCCCCCAGCAAAGTCCAGTTCTCCACCAGGGAGTAATATGATGGCAACTTTATGGTATGGTGACAATTACCGAGTTGGATGGCATCACTGACTCAATGGACGTAAGTTTGGGTAAACTCCGGGAGTTGGTGATGGACAGGGAAGCCTGGTGTGCTGCGGTTCATGGGGTCGCAAAGAGTCGGACACGACTGAGCAACTGAACTGAACTGACAATTACCCAGAGAAAACACCCCTCCACAGATTAGGATGAAGCAGGAGATGAACAGAGAGGGTATGGCCCCTTTTCTTTCCACTACCCCCTCAAGGGAATGGCTCATGGAAGGCTCTGGAAGGATCCTTGTGTAGGATAAGACAAAGGGTGGTTATGGGAGGTGTATGAAGAGCCTTTGTAATACAATCTCAGTATTCCCTTTGAATTGGAACTGTAATCGTCAAATCCACTTCTCAGCACAGCGTCCTGGTTTTAGCTGTGGGGGAAGTGGGGAGGAAGAAGGCAGATTCTGCAGGAGGCTGCAAAAGCAGCTTGGTGCTCCCCCAGAGCTGCTGTGCTCACAAGGCTGAGCTGCATAGCCCTGAGGGGAAAGCGACAGCCCCACTTTAACTGCAGCTAATGACACCCCCAGGCTCCACTGATCCTCCCACGGGCAGCAGCCTGGGTAATTCTAATGCTCAGGTATAAATCTTGGAATATTAACCATGTCCTAATCATGTCCTCATCTCTGGCCTCTCTCAGCACATTTAGTACTTAACAGAGCCACACTCTCAGGTAATGATGCTAGGGACTGTGGCAGAGCTCATGGAGGTCAGGGCAGTTTTCTCTGTGACCAGCACTTTCTATTGCAGCTTGGTGTTAAGGGTATAGAGAGTCTGGATGTGTCCAGGGCTTGCTTGGACTCCCCTGGTGGCTCAGATGGTAAAGAATTCGCCTGCAATGTGGGTTTGATACCTGGGTTAGGAAAATCCCCTGGAGGAGGGGATGGCAACCCACTCCAGTATTCTTGCCTGGAGAATCCCATGCACAGAGGAGCCTGGTGGGCTACAATCCATGGGGTCGTGAAGAGTTGGATACAACTGAGCGACTAAGCACAGCAAAAGGCTTGCTCACGGCATAAAGTGTAACTGATGTCCTTGTTGGAGTCCCAGCTCCCTGTGCGTGTGGCAGTGTGAAGTCACGCCCCCCAACACCCCTAGGTTTCTGAGCACCAACTGTGGCAGAGTCAGCAGGGTGGAAACACACCAAAGGGGCAAGGACTGTGCTGCGTTCTCAAAGTTTTCCTCAAGATGCCAGGAAAGTGTGAATCATCTGGGAGGGTCATGTCCAAGCAAGGTTATTGCAGCCTTGTTTGTAAAAGCAAAATTGCCAGTAACCATAATATCCATCAGTAGGAGAACAGCTACATAAAACTTTTTTTTTTGAGTCACACATTTAGGATACGAGGCAACAATGAAGAAGAATAAGGTAGATCCAGATGTAATGGCATGGAAATATCTCCAAAATATATTCAGTTAATATATTTTGAAGGCAAAAGGAGAAGAGGAGGGCAGAGGATGAGATGGTTAGATCGCTTCACCTACCAATGGACGTGAATTTGAGCAAACTCTGGGAGATAGTGAAGGACAGGGAAGCCTGGCATACCATAGTCCTCGGGATCGCAAAGAGTCAGACATGACTTAAAAACTGAACAGCAATATTCAGTTAAAAAAAAAGTAGAAACAGTGTGATGCCATTTCTCACAAAATCTACAAATCAAAACCAGGGTTTTCTAACTGTAGATACATGTATGTAAATATACAGTGATGGGTCTCTAAAGACATATACCAAACGAAGTGGACTGAGGAGAGGATGGTTGGGGGGACTCCAGTTTTATTCATATTTCTTGGATTTTTTTATTAATGAGAATGTACATATAAAAGGTATGTCATTAGTAATAACTTTAAAAGTGCTAATAGATAAAACAACAAAGATTCTATGAGAAGGCACAAAATGACTTTTTATCCCGCATAATAATAGTCTGATCCACCCCAATGTGGTCCAAAGTTTTGGAAGGTGATATTTTGGAAATTTAAACTTTGACTTATGCAGGCAAACCCTTATTGTTGTGGAGCAGATCTTTATGTGCATTTAAAGCCTATAAAAGAATATTTGCACTCAGAAGTTTTTCACATGAAATATGTATCTAAAACTTAGATGCTTTTCATTTATTAGAATGCAGCAACCGAAAAGACTGAAAATAGATGGTGAGGACAGGGTGTGTGGGGATAGGCACAGGGTACAAACTTTTTCAAGGGCACTTCCCATCTATCAAAATTGTAATACTAATCCCCTTGACCTAACACTTCCACTGCTGGGAATTCGCCTACACAAGTCCCCAAAGATACACATTAGGACTCCTCACAGCATTATCTCTAAGAGCAAAATCCTAGAATCTTGTCTCAGTTCAGCTGCTCAGTCATGTCTGACTCTTTGTGACCCCATGGCCTGCAGCACTCCAGGCCTCCCTGTCCATCACCAACTCCTGGAGCTAACTCAAACTCATGTCCATCGAGTCGGTGATGCCATCCAACCATCTCATCCTCTGTCGTCCCCTCCTCCTCCTGCCTTCAATCTTTCCCAGAATCAGAGTTTTTTCCAATAAGTCAGTTCTTCCCATCAGGTGGCCAAAGCACTGGGGCTTCAGCTTCAGCATCAGTCCTTCCAATGAAAATTTAGGACTGATTTCCTTTAGGATTGACTGGTTTGATCTTCTTGCAGTCCAAGGGACTCTCAAGAGTCTTCTCCAACACCACAGTTCAAAACATCAATTCTTCAGTGGTCAGCTTTCTTTATAGTTCAACTCTTACATCCATGCATGACTACTGGGAAAAACCATAGCTCTGACTAGACGGACCTTTGTTGGTAATGTCTCTGTTTTTTAATGTGCTGTCCAGGTTGGTCCTAGCTTTTCTTCCAAGGAGCAGGCATATTTTAATTTCATGGCTGCAGTCATCATCTGCAGTGATTTTGGAGCCCAATAAAATAAAGTATCTTACTGTTTCCACTGTTTCGCCATCTATTTGCCATGAAGTGATGGGATTGAATGCCATGATCTTCATTTTTTGAATGTTGAGTTTTAAGCCAGGTTTAAGGATCCTTGTAAATATTCATAAATGCATGTTTGTCAAAGCACTGGTAGCAGTAAAATGAATAAGTGAGGATGAATTTGAGGTGGTATCAGTGAGGCTTAGTGACTTCTGCGGTTGGCCTGGACAATAGTGTGGCTGGTTAAGGCATTCATTGAGACAAAGGTAGCATAAGGTGTTTGTGGATTATCTGAGTGGAGATACCAGCAAGTATTATTAGCTCCAGTGCCTATGTGGAATGTGAAATCAATCAGAGGAAGTCTGGGGTGAGGGTGGGGTTGGTTGTCAAGGAGAAGAGAACAAGAAGCAGTAAAGATTTAAAACAAGGTGAAAAAGTGAATATAAATAATTCTAAAGTACAGGGATCAGCCAGACCTGGATCCTTTACAGACAAGAATCATAGCACTTGAGAAATTATGTAATTGATGTGATTAAAGCTATAAAGCTTTAAGTGGCTGAAATATGATTTGAATTTAGTTCCATCTCTTCCCAGGTGATATTAAGCTAAAATGCCCCTGTTGTGGTAATATGTGATTATCAAAAAGACACTGAATGTAGTGAGCTGATGTAACAAAATTCTATGAAAAAATAAAATTATCAAATATCAGTGCCTGACAAGTCTCTGTAATATTCATCAATCTGTAACATGGGGATAATGGTAGTAACATTTACTAAGATAGGTATAGGGCCTTTCCTGATGGCTCAGCGGGTAAAGAATCAGCTTGAAATATAGGAGACACAGGTGACACGGGTTCAGTCCCTGGGTCAGAAAGATCCCCTGGAGGAGAAAGATGGCAACCCACTCCAGTATTCTTGCCTGAAAAATCCCACAGACAGAGGAGACTGGTGGGCTATAGTTGAAAGGGTCATGAAGAGTTGGACACGACAGCGACTATACATAAACACGAAGGTAGATACTAATGTATGGGTTAGGTGCCTTATGTAAATAATCCCGTTTAATCCTCATCAAGTTCTTCAAGGCAGGTAATATCCGTCCATCCTACAGATGAAGACATTGAGGCTCAGAAAGACTGGTTTTTCTGAGACCACAGCCCAAGGGAGTTAAAAACTCTCATAGAAACTCAAATGTAAGCACTCTTGACAATGTTTTCCTTGTGCTACAAGGTCTCCTTTGGGGTAATAGTACCTGCCTGTCTGCCTCAGAGGTTGTCTTGATTTCACCTGGGGAATTTGGAGGCCCTAGGAATCTGTCTTTTATTTATTTATTTCATTTTTATTATTTTTGACTGCACCATGAGACATGCAGGCTGGACCTGCACCCCTGGACCACCGGGGAAGTGCCCAGGAATCTGTCTTTAAGATGGCACCCTGGTGATTTTCATGTGGGGGGTTTTATGTGTTTTGAGAGTAATAAACCATGGCAGCCCTATGTAAATGCTATGGTTATTATTATTATTGATTGCTATGAGATGTGTCCTGGAAGGGACAGGTCCATCTTCATCTAAAAACCTGAAGGAATATTTTCTGTGTGTGTGTGTGTGTGTGTGTGTGTGTGTGTGTGTGTGTGTGTGTGTGGTGTTACTGCCATCAAGAGGGTGTGTGGATTCAGGTTGCTTCCTCAGCCCCATTCCAGCTTGGCCAGCTCCCTGGATGGTTTCTTCATGTATGTCACTGAATCACTTTCCTAAGTACCATGTCAGTTACAGGCTTGCCTCCTTCCTGTTACCTAGGCATCAAGAGTAAAGGGCTTGGTGTATGTGGCTGGATCCTGCTTTTCCTTTCTTTCCTGCTGATGGTCATTACCTTCCCGATCTCCATATGGATGTGCTTGAAGGTAACACCCTGGGAAACAGATTGGTCTCTCTGTGTGAGTTGATGAACCATTAACACTAAATGCTCTCCCTTCATCTCTTAGATCATTAAGGAGTACGAACGTGCTGTTGTATTCCGACTGGGACGCATCCAAGCTGACAAAGCCAAGGGACCAGGTAAAACACTGGTTTCGTTGAACTATCACCAGGTTTAGTTGAACTCTATGACATTGCTAATGTTTGTTTTGAACTCACCAAAATGGCCGTTTCATAGGACAGATTCTAATATTCTTGAAAGAAGAGTCTATTCAAGCAGTAACTTAAAAGGCACATGGAGGAGAATGGTTATTTGCTATACCTCTTTAGTAACATCTGTTGTCTGCCCCCTAATAAGATGTATATAAGCAAAACCATTCTCTGTTCAACTGCACTGCAGGGTCTCTGGGGAACTTCCTTATTCACTCTGTGTGCTCTGCGCTTGGCCATGTACTAAAGCAGGCGCTCAGGTGTCTGTTACCTTTTTAAACATATGAGAAACTTCAAAAGGAGAAGCTTGTTATAGAGACTTGGCCATTTCAAGTAGTATGATCCTATTTGTTTAATATAGACTTCCCTTGTGGTCCAGTGAAAGTGAAAGTCACTCAGTCTTGTCTGACTCTTTGTGACCCCCATGGACTATACAGTCCATGGAATTCTCTAGGCCAGAATACTAGGGCTTCCCTGGTAGCTCAGTCTGTAAAGAATCTGCCTGCAGTGTAGGAGGCTCAGGTTTGATCCCTGGGTTGGGAAGATCCCTTGGAGAAGGAAATGGCAAACCACTCCAGTATTCTTGCCTGGAAAATCCCATGGACAGAGGAGCCTGGTGGGCTGCAGTTCATGGGGTCGCAAAGAGTTGGTCATGACTGAGTGACTAACACTTTCACACTGGTGGTCCAGTGGCTAAGTCTCCGAGCTCCCAATGCAGAGGACCTGGGTTCAATCCCTGGTCAGGGAGCTAGATCCCACATGCTAAACTTGCATGCCTCAGTGAAGACCCTGTGCATTGTCTAATAAGGAACCTAAGGGAAAGAAAGTGAGAAATGCTTGTTAATGGGTATTTTTATGAGTTCATCCAAATAGAGGTGATGGAATTATCCAACTGAGGAATAACAGAGCAAAGGTAAACCCTTTCTAGTCATGTTTCACCTGGTGGAGCCAAGATTATAACTTAGAAAAAAAATTGGATTTGAGAGAGGTCAAATAACCATAGCTTGAAGGACTCTGGAGAAAAGTCTTTTCTAAATGAATTTTCCCAGAAGAGTTCACCACTAAATGTCCCAGGGTAACAAATCTCGTCATACACGTCTCTGGGGCTGAGGAGTTACCTCAGAATGTCACAAGGGCCAGAGGGAAACAGGCCAAATTGCTAACTGAGAACCTCTCCGCTTCTGTAAATCGTAATAATTTATTATGTAATGATCTATTCTTTAATAATAAAAGTATTCATAACAAGAGCTACTACTTCTTGAGCACTTAATACATGCCTGGCACTATGATTTTTAAAATAATAATTTTGTTTATTCATTTTTGTTTTTGTTTCTTCTCCATCCTCCTTGCTGTGTGGGCTTTGCTTTAGCCATGGCGAGCGGGGGCTACTCTCTAATGGTGGTGTGTGGGTTCCTCATCACAGTGGCTTCTCGTGGCGGAGCAGGGCTCAGGGCAGGCAGGCTTCAGAAGCTGCAGCCCCCGGGCTCCAGAGCACAGGCTCAATAGTTGTGGTGCACGGGCTTAGTTGCCCTGTGGCGTGTGGGATCTTCCCCGACCAGGGATCAAACCTGTGTCTCCTGCATTGACAGGTGGATTCTTTACCACTGAGCCACCAGGACACTATGTTTAGCATTTAATTTTGTTATCATGTTGTGTGTGTACTGGTTGCTCATTTGTGTCTGACTCTTTGTGACCCCATGGACTGTAGCCGGCTAGGCTCCTCTGTCCATGGGATTTCTCAGGCAAGAATGCTGGAGAGGGTTACCATTCCCTTCTCTGGGGGGATCTTCCTGACCCAGGGATCGAACCCGGGTCTTCCGTACTGCAGGCAGATTCTTTCGCTATCTGAGCCACCAGGGAAGCCATAATTATGCTTAATCTTCACTATTATCTTATAGGAATTGGTTGACTGAAGCTCAGAAAAAATTAGATGAATGTTCCTAGGTCACAAGCTAGTAACTAATATGGCTGGGACTTACCTCTGTCTAGTTCTTAACCAGTGACTTAGCACCCAAAAAAGGAGTAAATTAGGAAGTAATGCTTACCTCAGAAAGGCTTAGAGACCAAAAGAAAGAAAGCACCCTAGCAGTGTTTTCTGTTGCTGCCACCCGCCCTTTGCAAGGTACTCAATGCAAAAACTTGTTTCTTCTTTGAAAACAAAAGCAGCATCTTTTCAGTAAATGGAAATGGACGGGTGTCCCCATCTTGCTGACATGCCTTGTGCTTCTGGTCTTGATCACTCTTGCTGTAGAGAAGCTTCACCAGAGCACGGTTAAGGCATCATAGAATCCTCAAATGAGTGTCCTCAGCCCTCCCTGTCCCCCAGTCTAATACTTGACAGCTCAGAGAGAAGTAAGAGTATTCACAATTAAGGAAAGTTGTTGTATATGAGCTAGAACACAGTTACAGAGAAACTGTAAATGTAATACATTAGTTTTAGGGACACTGAAGTCTTGGGAAGATTTTAATGCTAACATTCCTTCAGTCCTGAAGAATATAAACGAGAATGTGGACAGACACTGATAGTCAAGGCCTAAAGTCTGTGCTTCAGTCTTTTGTGCAGAAACCTTTAACCCAGGGAAAAACCAATTTCCAAAATATTCTTATAAATAGATGTCTAATTCAATACTTGAATAGAAGTAGGTCCAATGTTTTTTAATTTCAGTTGGAGGATAATTGGTTTATAATATTGTATTGCTTTCTGCCATACATCAGCATGAAATCAGCCACAGGTGTACATATGTCCCGTCCCACTTGAAGAATATCTAATAATTAAATGTTAGGGCTTCCCTGGTGGTCCAGTGGTCAAGACTCTGTACTTTCACTGCAGGGTTGTGGGTTTGATCCCTGGTTGGGGAGTTAAGATCCCACAAGCCTCTCAGCCAAGAAAAACCAAAACATAAAACAGAAGCTATATTGTAACGAATTCAATAAGGACTTAAAAAAATAGTCCAAAGAAAAATTATTGAAAGAAATCAAAATTATATGTCGAGAATCTTTAGCTTCTTAACAAAAGATTTTAATTTCCAGGGAATCACTTTCCTTTAGTCCTTGATTCATGGGGGAAATAATTACCCCAAAGTTAAAGATGTACTTATTGCAGATCATCTGAGAAGCCTTTCTACTCCCACAAAAACAATGTACTGTATATCTAGGAGACAATCTACTGCAGTTATTTTCAGTTGGGTCAAATTTTAAACTGTATTTACTTTTGCACAGGTCTGGTTCTGATCTTGCCCTGCATAGATGTGTTTGTCAAAGTTGATCTCCGGACCGTTACTTGCAACATTCCTCCCCAGGAGGTAATGCTGACTAAAGATACGTTTCTGGAAATAAAACCAATCTCTTTCCTATTACATGGACAGTTGAGAATTCCTAATATGTTTTCAAACAATGAAAGGAAAGATGAACTGAATTCCTAGAGACCTGCTGGAGGAGTCCTAGGTGGCTGCTGAAACTTTTGGGCCTTGTTTTGCCAAATGAGAATGAGGCTAAGAGCAAGGGCTGAAAAGCCAGAAGATGTGGAATGATTGGGTGGGAGAAAGTCTGGAAGAAGAGAGAGAATGGATACAGAAGACAGAGAAGCTGAGATGGAGAATGACAAGCAGATGCTTGGGAGAGTCTGATAAATCATTTTAAGAAAGAGCCGAAAGTCGTTTGGTAGATGGCACTCACTGGTTATGATATTATCCTTTTCATCACCTTTGCAGAAAATGCTTTAGTACCATCTATATCTATCGCCTCTGCTTTAAATTTTTTTTATATGTTTGGATACAACAATGTGAGATGGGCATGGAGAAAGAACACACAGGGCACAGGGCTCCCCTGCAATTGGATTTCGAATAATTCTTTTCAGTTCTTGAAGTAATGAAATTGAATGGACCAGGCCAGTGACTGGGTGACAGGGAAGAGAAACAGAGTTGTTAATAGTCGTGCAACTTTCTAATAAACAAAACAGTCCAGGAAGAGGAAAGAAAGTGTGTGGAAGAGCAAAGGGGATTAGAAGAGAGAAAAATCAGCATCTTTGGGTAAATGATAATTTTCCTCTCTCTGGTCCAGAAAACTCAATCAAGACCCCACCATGATGTCTTCATACTACTGGTAGGAGTTACAGAGTCCTTACCTCAGAATTCAGCCCTAATCATAAGAGACCTTGGGATGCCTAGGCTTTTTATGGCTCCATGGTAACTAGTTCTCAATGGGAGAATGGAGTTCTAGGGTCTACTTCTGGGGTATGCCCAGAAATCTGATTTTTTCCAAAGTCCCTAGTCATGTTAATGCAGAATAACTAATGCAGTGCCTCTATAAAGTTAAACTGGTTTTTCTTTCTCTGAATATAGAACACGGGTCTCTGGTGCCATCTATGTTTTCTAAGAAGCATTGCTATTCATCAAACTGGTGAAACTGAGAACTGAAAAGATTTCGAGTGTCAGGGAAATGACTTTTCTACCTCTATTTAGAAGGCAGAATTTCATCAGGGTTCTGCATTTCAAAGTGGAGACACCTACTTCACCTCTGAGTAGGGGATGTGAGACTTCCACAGATGAAGTTACAGGGATAGGTACATATCACACCTATGTAGGAATTTGGTTACTAATTAGGATGATAGTAGATTCAAGTCAGGGCCGATTGTCGGTGATGCTGGCATGAGTTGTCACGAACGCTCTTCGTTTGTGGAGTGGACTCTGCGGTAGTCTGGCGCTTTTTTGGTCATTGTGAAAGTCATGTGTATGTGTGCCCAGTTGCTCAGTTGTGTCCGACTCTTTGTGCGAAAGTCATATGCATGTGATTTTCCGTGTTCTTGCTCTCCAGATCCTCACCAGAGACTCCGTGACCACTCAGGTGGATGGAGTGGTCTACTACAGGATCTACAGTGCTGTCTCGGCGGTGGCTAATGTCAACGATGTCCATCAAGCCACGTTTCTGCTGGCTCAGACCACTCTGAGAAATGTCTTAGGGACACAGACCTTGTCCCAGATCCTAGCTGGACGAGAAGAGATCGCCCATAGCATCCAGGTAAAGACACTGAGAACATGTAGCCTGCGTTGTTAATCCACTCATTTTAATTATCAGTGATAATCAAATGTCAGCAGTTCAAAGCACCTCCTCCGTGTGCGCACACACACAGGTGCACTGCTGCTCTTAACAGATGGGCTTCAGTTTAGCATTTCTTTTTTTTTTTAAACAATCATGAGGTCCAGATTTAAATATGTAGGTGGGAAGAGGGAGCCGCTGGAATTCCTTTTGGAACTCAAAATGATGAATTGACATCATGCACGTCAGTTTTTTCCTCCTAGGAAAGCTGCCTTCATGCTCCTAATGTCAATAAAGATATGAATAGTAACCGTAGTTGCACTATTGATGAAGACGTAACAGGTAGCCCTCTCACGTGTTGTTCACCCTAGATTGTGTGTATGTGTGCTAAGTCTTGTCCAACTCCTTGTGATCCCATGGACTGTAGCCTACCAGGCTCCTCTGCGGAATTTTCCAGACAAGAATACTGGAATGGGTTGCTATTTCCTACTCCTACTTCCTGACCGAGGGATTGAACATGCATCTCTTGTGTCTCCTGCATTGGCAGGCAGATTCTTTACCACTGCGCCACCTGGGAAGCCCTAGATTATAGACAGTCATATTTCTGGGTTTTTGGAATCAATTACATTTTTATTCTGAGCCTGCCTTCTCTAAGAGGGAAATTCATCTTTGGTCCTTCTCGGCTTCTCCTCCAGTCTCTAAGGTAGCGCAAAGTCCCTGAGGCTTTATAAGATAATACCAGTTCTGCATGATAATGCTCCATGCCATTTTAAGAGCATCACAAGTTCATTGACTCAGATGTTTCCCCATCACAGTCAGGTCAGTGGTTTCTTGGGAGGTCTCCCTATCTCCCGGCTCTCTGGCAGGAATCACAGGAAAGCAAGGGCTCACTTGCTATTTGGTAGCACTGAGATCTCTGCCCTTTACACTTTAGGAGAGCTATTCATCTGATCTCGCTATTTCCTGAGGCATTCTTTCTCATCCCTACCCCTCCAGGATAACCAGTAAGCTATCTTCAATTGTCTGAAGCTCTAATGAAGGATGAGGATGTCTTTGATTTTAGGCTTCTTCTGCCCTAAAAAAACATGTATGCCTTGCTACCTCTTTAAAATTGAGCCGCAGGTCAGAGGTTAAACAGAGCAAGAAAAAGAGTATCTCAAAAAGTACCCAGTGATAGTGTTAATATGTATTGAATTATTGCTGGGGCATGATAGATATCTTACGTGTATTCTGTCCAAACCTCATGACAATCCTGAAAGAAAACCTTTCATAGGTATGAAGACTGAGAATCAGAAAGGTTAAGGAGTGAGCCCAGTGATTCACAGCTGTAAATGGCAGAACCAGGACAAAAGCCATAGCTGCCTACTTGGTGTCAGTGACAAGAAAATGTGGGGTATTTGCTCAAATCTAGATGAACAGTGCATGTTCCTTAGGAATGGTTTAGGTGCAACTGCTGAGTAACCACCTCTTAAAAGAAATACCAACTTTTGTTTCTGAATTCTTCCTGGGATTTACTTCAATTCCAGGAAGGGAGCAGTAAGAACTGTTTTCCTCCCAAATGGTCTCACCACAAATGCTGTCAATTCAAAAGGAGAAAAAGAAGAGGGCTTCTCTTGCATATGTAAAATATAGCAGAAACTGATCGCATTGCCTGTATTCTGATTGATGTCCTTTCTTTTGACTTGGAAACAGACCTTACTTGATGATGCCACCGAGCTGTGGGGGATCCGGGTGGCCCGGGTGGAAATCAAAGACGTCCGGATTCCTGTGCAGTTGCAGAGGTCCATGGCCGCTGAGGCCGAGGCCACACGGGAAGCCAGGGCCAAGGTAAGGGCGACCCCAGTCGGTACTGGAGGGCGAGCCCCCCCACCCTGGAGCTGACGAGGATGGAACTTGAATGGAAGCTCAGCCTTCCTCATTGACTTCAATAAGAAGAGGGCTGCTGCTTCTTCTTTTTTTTTTTTTTAGAAGTTTTACTGAGAATTTCTTCCTGAATTAAAAGGTCATGGGCAACTTTGAGGGAAAGAATGGGGGAAGGGATATTAAGGGAGTTTGGGATGAACGTGTCAATCTGCTGTATTTAAAGTGGGTAACCAAGAAGGACCTACTGTAGAGCACAGGCAACTCTGCTCGATGTGATGTGGCAGCCTGGATGGAAGGGGAAGTTGGGGGAGAACGGATACATGTATATGTATGGCTGAGTTCTTTTGCTGTCCGTCTGAAACTGTCACAGAATCGTTAATCAGCAATGTTGCTGGTGTTCAGTTAGTCAGTCAGTCGTGTTGGACTCTGTGATGCCAGACTTCCCTGTCCTTCACTATCTCATGGAGTTTGCTCAAACTCACATTGATCATCTCTGCTGCTGCTGCTACTAAGTCACTTCAGTCGTGTCCGACTCTGTGCAACCCCATAGATGGCTGCCCACCAGGCTCCCCTGTCCCTGGGATTCTCCAGGCAAGAACACTGGAGTGGGTTGCCATTTCCTTCTCCAATGCAGCAAAGTGAAAAGTGAAAGTGAAGTTGCTCAGTCATGTTCGACTCTTCACGACCCCATGGACTGCAGCCTACCAGGCTCCTCCGTCCATGGGATTTTTCAGGCAAGAGTACTGGAGTGGGTTGCCATTGCCTTCTCTGAATGCAAAATAATATAATAATATATTATATATATAATATAATAATATAATAAATATAATATATAATATTTATATTATACTCAGTGACTTAACAAGGAGGGTCCCCTTGAGAGACATGAGCAAGGCAAACACCAATCCCCAGGTCTCACCTCAGACTCAGTGAAGCAGAGGCTCCAGTGGGCCCAGGAACTTACATTTTTATGTAGCTGGTGATTCTGATGTAGCAACCTGGTGCCTATCTTTGGAGCTGCAACCCTCTAGTATGTTAAGTGAACACACTAGATTAAGAGGACCAGGTGCCTACAATCCAGGTTAGAGTTACAAAATGTGAGCTCAACTTGGTCTCAAGTGTTCTTGAATCTGTTGGATGCATAGCCTTCTTGTCTGTGTTGATGAATTTCCTGAAGTATCAGAAACCAATTGAGATTAGAAGCCTCCAACTATCCTCTTTGGCATCTTACTTGGGAGTCCAGGAAGATTCCCTCTACTTGTCTCTGACTTCTCTGTTGAACTCCAGCAGCTTCTAAGCAGTGGACTTGGGAGGCACTTCTGCACATGGGCAGTGAGTGCCCACGGATGGGGCAGTTGAGTTCCAAGTCATTCCTGGGCAGCTTGAGAACCAGAGGAGGTGCAGGGCACTTAGGAGAGTTCCAAAGAGGGTTTGCAGACTAGCACTTGCTGCTGCTTATAATCAAGAGGAGACGGAACTGGAAACAATTCTTACATTGTGAGACGGAAATAAAACTGGAAATTTTTTTGTTCTAATTCTGTGAAAAGTGCCATTGGTAGTTTATTAGGGGTTGCATTGAAACTGCAGATTGCTTTAAGGAGTATAGTCATTTTCACAGTATTGATTCTTCCTCTCCAAGAACATGGTATATAGCTCTCCATTTGTTTGTGTTATCTTTGATTTCTTTCATGAGTGTTTTAAAGTTTTGTGAGTACAGGTCTTTTGCCTCCTTAGGTAGGCATTTTATTCTTTTTGTTGCAATGGTAAATGGGATTGTTTCCTTAATTTCTCTTTCTGATCTTTCATTGTTATTGCATAGCACAGGGAGCTCAGCTCGGTGCTCTGTGATGACCTAGATGGTGGGGTGGGGGGTGTGGTGGGAGGGAGGTCCAAAAGGGAGGGGATCTATGTATACATATCGCTGGTTCACTTCCTTGTACACAGAAACTAACACAATGTAAAGCAATTATACTCCAATTTAAAAAATGAAACAAAATTGGCAACAGAATGAAATAAAAAAAAAATCTGTGATAAATAAAACTCACAGAGGAAAAAGCCAGTTGGAAGCCTTGAATTTCAGACTTCTCTGCAAATGAAAGCAACAGATGGGGAGCACAGATTCAAGAGCATCACTATGGTGGCTGGACCTGGATTTGTTTGGGTTAAAGGCAGGGCTTTTATTTTGTTTGGAATGAAAACTAGGGACTCATAATTTGTAAGTTATCTCCCTGTTTCCTGCAACCTCCTCAAATTTCTCTAATCACATAAGGATGTGAAACTCTAATCCTTGCCGAAGAAGTAGATGAAACGGGTGGCCAAGTCGGGGCTGGGAGAGAAACATTATTGCAGACCCAGATAAAGAAAGCACCAGTCACAATTGGGAACCTTTATTTCTAAAGTCTTTTCTTTCTGTTGGTGTAGGTCCTTGCAGCGGAAGGAGAAATGAATGCCTCTAAAGCGCTGAAGTCTGCCTCCATGGTGCTGGCCGAGTCCCCGGCAGCCCTCCAGCTGCGTTACCTGCAGACCTTAGCCACCGTGGCCACAGAGAAGAATTCCACCATTGTGTTTCCTCTGCCCATAAATATGCTAGAGGGCATTGGTGGCATCACCTACGACAACCACAAGAAGGTCCCCAACAGAGCCTGAGGCCCTCCTGCTGCCTCCGGCCATCACTTAGGCACATCTGTTCCTATGGCAACCCCAGCAGTTAGAAGTGCTGAGAATGTCAACACTATCCAAGCAGAGTAACTTTACAGCTGGATCAGCATTAGCAGGAAAAGGCATAGAGGCTACAAAAAAAAAAAAAAAAGAAAGAAAGGAAGGAAGAAAAAAAAGGGCTGTATGCTACTTTTATTTTTAAGAAAGGAAAGAAAACTTTGTATTAGTCTTAGGATAATCAGTAAGTAGGCATCGCTGACTTAGAGCAGGAACTTTCTTGCTGTAGCTGGGGTGATCTTTGGGTGACTGTGATTAAGATTTCAGAATTATTTTTTAATGAGTTTAAGCAGGGCTTCCCTGGTAGCTCAGATAGTGAAGAATCTGCCTGCAATGCAAGAGACTTGGATTCAATCCCTGGGTTGGGAAGATTCCCCTGGCACTCTAGATAATCAGCAAAGTAACACGTTTATACTAGCTATTTGCCTTATCAATTGAGAGTGAATATTTGCTCACTTTCCAGTTCTAGCTATTTGCTTTGTAATTCCAAAGAAGTTATTAGCTAAATTTCTAATTGTGACAACAAAACCCCCAGAATGCTTAAAATTATGATTGATTTTGCTGTGAAGGACTGAAGAGGCACTGAAGCTTCTGGCTGCAGATTCATCACCACCTCCCTCTCCCAGGCAGGTTGCCCTCAGCTCCCTGGCTGCGTGTCCTCCTCCTGGGACTGGCGGCCAATCCCCGCCTCCCAGCACCTTTGTCAGAGGGTGAGATAAGACATTGTGATCCTGCAGGCTCCAGTCCGCTTATTTGTTCATGAGTGAGAAGCTGGCAAAAGGTTGTGTGATTTGAAATCACTGGGTAACAGTAGCCTGCGAACTTCATGTTTTCAATCTCTCCTTAGTCCCAAGAGCCACAAGTCATCAAGGACTGCTTGTAATGATTCTTCCTAATCCATGCCCCCAAACCTCTCAAAAATAAAGACGCCATAGAATGTGAATGTATTTTAAATTTTTCTTTTTTTGAGATTATTTTGCTGTCATGGTGCAGTTTTCTTTGGGGAGACATTTTGAGCAATGGGATAGGATTTTTTAAAGTTACCCTTTATTGAATGTCTGTGGTGTGTGACTGGAGAAGGAAATGGCAACCCACTCCAGTGTTCTTGCCTGGAGAATCCCAGGGACGGGGAAGCCTGGTGGGCTTCTGTCTATGGGGTCACACAGAGTCGGACACGACTGAAGTGACTTAGCAGCAGTGGTGTGTGACACTATGTTCAGCCCCACATGGATGCTAAGAAGTATTCTTACGTTATAAAGGAGAGAGTGGTGTCAAAAAGTTGAATGATTTATGCAGAGTCCCTTAGCTTGTGAGTGATAGATTGGGACTGGAAATCAGATCTGCCTGCAAAGTTCTTGCTCTTAAATATCATTGAGTTTTCCTGGGGAGAGGTGAATGGGGGAGGTGGTGGAGCCCTTGCATTGCTTTTTTGCCTTCAATTCCAATCTTTTAGTTTCTAGAAGTCTGGGTGCTCACGATAGTTTTCCACTGTGTCTAGGACTCTTGAGCTCTTGCACACACATATGCACACGAATCCTCATACACTCAAACTCCTCTTCACACTCCACCCATACTCCTCATGTAACGTCCACACTCACTTTCTCCCCCTCC
The DNA here is from genome assembly GCF_049115385.1 of Moschus berezovskii. Taxonomy (NCBI): domain Eukaryota; kingdom Metazoa; phylum Chordata; class Mammalia; order Artiodactyla; family Moschidae; genus Moschus; species Moschus berezovskii. The sequence goes on along the minus strand of NC_142472.1, from coordinate 63,657,199 downwards.
GCCTACTCCCATCTCCACTCACATCTCCTCCGCGTGCTCCCCTCAAGACACGGGGACTATCTGCATATAAATGTAAAACGGAGATTCCCACTCTACTTTTGATTTTCTAACCTGTTTTTTCCCCATGAAACCATATCATGCTTTAAATGATTTTTGGACAATTCACAACTTACAAATTTTTCAGTAGATTCAACTGACTCTATAACTCAAGTGAAAGTGTTGCATCTGACTCTTTGCAACCCCATGGACTGGAGCTCACCAGGGTCTTCTGTTCATGGAATTCTCCAAGAAAGGATACTGGAGTGGGTTGCCATTTCTTCCTCCAGGGTATCTTTCCTGTCTCAGGGATCAAGCCACATGTCTCCTGCACTGTAGGCAGATTCTTTACCATCTGAGCCACTAAGGAAGCCATAGAGTCCAAGAAGGCTAACCAATTCCTAGACCTGTGTGTCTTTCATATGCAAACCAAGCAATTCAGAGCTCCTACCCCACCCACCTCCTTTCTCTGGCTCTAACACTGTGGTCCAGATCTATGTGCTCCAATCATACCAGTGCCAGGCACTAGATACGCAGAGACAGCTCTGTCTAGAGCCTAATAATGTCAGCTCAGTATTCAGCTCATACTAAACCAGTTCACCTGCCTTATCCATCCCTTCCCATGGAAACCACAGTGGTGGCTCTTGCCTGCACTTCACCTTCATCCCTTTTGCCTCCTGCTGGACACTGTTGCTCCCCTGCTGCTCCTCTTGGGAGCGGAGTATAATAAGTATATTTTCAATGGCAGTTAATCTGTTGGCCTTGTCATAGCTGAATTATAATAAAACTTATATTTAACAGTTTTATTGGGCTTCCCTGGTGGCTCAGACAGTAAAGAATCTGCCTGCAATGCAGGAGACCCAGGTTTGACCCCTGGGTTGGGAAGATCCCCTGGAGAAGGGAATGGAAACCCACTCCAGTATTCTTGCCTGGAGAATCCCATGGACGGAGGAGCCTGGTGGGCTACAGTCCATGGGGTGGCAAAGAGTTGGACACGACTGAGAGACTAGCACTTTCACTTTCCATTTAAGATATGGCAGCTGGTGGTTAGGCAGGAGTCTGTATAGGGTCAGCTTAAATGGGCCTGACTCATCCCCTGACTGCTTTTTTCTCTAGTGAGGTCCACTTTGAGTAATTCTGGTTTGGGTACATTTCCTTTAAATTGAGTTCCTCTGGGGGTGGTTGTGACTTTCTGGCAGGGAGATCTTAGTTCTAACTGTCACCGTCTTTGTGGAGCTGGATGGTCAGTCTTCCCTTTCTTGGTTCCAAGCTCCTGAAGGCCAGGCTTTCTCCCTCAAAGCTTGGAAATTTCCAGCACACAGACCTTCTTTTTTTTCTGTGGCGGGGACTGACCAATCCATCCACACATTTCTGTTGCTGATCACAACCTCTCTGCTAAAACACAACCTTTTCTCCCGAGTCTTGGAAGTGTTGGGAGAACTTTGACACAGGAGTTTCCCCTCCCCCCAGCTCCATCTAATTATGTGTATTTTGCTCATTTTGGGGGATAATTCTTCAATAGCAGGGCTTCCCTGATAGTTCAGTTGGTAAAGAATCCACCTGAAATGCAAGAGACCCTGGTTCAATCCCAGGGTCGGGAAGATCCGCTAGAGAAGGGATAGGCTACCCACTCCAGTATTCTTGGGCTTCCCTTGTGGCTCAGCTGGTAAAGAATTTGACTGCAATGCAGGAGACTTCGGTTCAGTTCCTGGGTTGGGAAGATCTCCTGGAGAAGGGAAAGGCTACCTACTCCAGTATTCTGGCCTGGAGAATTCTGTGGACTGTATAGTCATGGCGTCACAAAGAGTCGGACACAGCTGAGTGACTTTCACTTCTTCAGTAGCAATAAAGGGCTGTCTTTTTGTTTCCTCTTGGTATTAAATTAAAATATTAGGGAATTACCTGGTGGTCCAGTGGTTAAGATTCTGTGCTTTCACTGCCAAGGGTGCAGGTTCAATCCCTGGTCATGGAAACTAAGATCCTGCAGTGTGGTCAACAACAACAAAAAGAAAATAAATACTAACTAATGTAAAATTAATAAATGATTTAAAATAATCAAAAGATATTAAAATAAACCAAATGAGATAATTGACTTAGGGTTGTTTCTGTTTAGTTGCTAAGTCTTGTCCGACTCTGCAATCCCATGGACGTAGCCCTCCAGTCTCCTCTGTTCCTGGGATTTTCCTGGCCAGAATCCTGGAGTGAGTAACCATTTTCTTACTCCAGGGGAGCTTCCCAACCCAGGGATAGAACCTGAGTCTCCTGCATTGGCAGGTGGATTCTTTGCCACTGAGGCACCAGGGAAGCCCATTGACTTAGATTAGCTTTGCAAAGAAGTGACTAATCTCCTTGGCAGTAAAGACCCTTGGCAACAGATCAGATGAGTTGGTTCATCTTCACCAGTGCAGCTGGGCAGGGTTTCAGAGCTTAGCCAGGTCTAGTCAACCTTCCCTCTCACCCCCCACCCCGTGAAGTGTTAGTCACTTAAGTATGTTGTTGCCTCTAAATATCCATTGCCCTGGCAGCCCTCAGGCTGTGTCTGCACCCATTACAAAGGGTAGGCAGGCACTAGGACCCTGAGGAGCAGCAGTATTTTACCACCAGGGTTAAGGAAGTCATGGGGTAGGCAGACCTGTAGGTCCCAGGCTGAAAACCTACAGATGCTCAAGGCTGTAGAATCAGAATGGAAAACAACTGCCAGTCTTGCAGATTACAGGGATTTCGTGATTTTTGTGTGGCTAAAAGGTACTTAGAATACACCCCAATAAGTTAGCCATTTGAACACTTTATGTTTATATAGGTTTTATTTATATTCAACATGTGATATGTTGTAAAGGAAAACAGGTGCAGTTATAAAACACAAGGGGTAGCAAGAATTCATTTAGACATGGACTGAAGACTGAATAACTCCAAATGTTTGCATAATTGAATTCCCAAGGATAAACTTCAATATCCAGCAAATATGCAGTGCCTTAGTAAATACAGAAAAAAACCTAGACTCTGTGTGAATTCCCATGGGAAAAATCACAAAGGCTATTAAGTTCTCAAATAATTCTATTACACACAGTTATGTCACTCGGTGGCTAGATAAATATAAATTTGTCGAGTGTTTTGGAGGGCACTTGATACACAAGCAGGCACTTAAAATGATTATAAAGCATACAATTCTTTGTCCAGGATAAAGTTTTTTTGTATAGACAAATGGACTTAAAAAATATCTTGCCAAAAGCTTGAATTCCTAAAGCCACAGACAAAGACTCTGCTTTGAACTTCTTTTTGTAATGTGCTTAATGTGGGCCCTTACAGAAATTTTCTTTTAGTCTTAGATGTGAGAGTTGGACTGTGAAGAAAGCTGATCGCCAAAGAATTGGTGCTTTTGAACTGTGGTGCTGGAGAAGACTCTTGAGAGTCCCTTGGACTGCAAGGAGATCCAACCAGTCCATTCTAAAGGAGATCAATCCTGGGTGTCCATTGGAAGGACTGAGGCTAAAGCTGAAACTCCAATACTTTGGCCACCTCATGCGACGAGTTGACTCACTGGAAAAGACTCTGATGCTGGGAGGGACTGGGGGTAGGAAGAGACGGGGACGACAGAGAATGAGATGGCTGGATGGCATCACCGACTCGATGGACATGAGTTTGAGTGAACTCCAGGAGTTGGTGATGGACAGGGAGGCCTGGCATGCTGTGATTCATGGGGTCGCAGAGAGTCGGTCACAACTGAGCGACTGAGCTGAACTGAACTACCAATAATTATCTTCTTATATTTTAAGTGATTTTTATTATAATGGTCTTTGTTTTTTATATCAGTTTTTAAAGTTTACATTTCTCTTTTCTTTCTTCTTCTTTTTAGCTATAGCACTGAGATTTCCTGTTACAGGATCACTCAAACATCAGAAAAAATAAATATCTGTAGCAGAAATTCACTGAGAGTGTCTAAACAATCATGTGCTCAGTGGAGGCCACATCTGGGCAGCAGTAAAAGAGTTTTGTGCATTTGATGATTGTAATTTTAAATACTTCAACACTGTTAACATTTTAACAAAGTTTTTGGCCATTCATTTCATTCCAAGGTATTCCATCTCCAAAACAACCTCATCTTGTGATCTTTGACCTTTTATTCTTGCTCAATTAAATTCTTAAAGGGATTTTTTTACATTTTAAATGTCAATGTTGAATCTCCACTGAGAGAAAAAATCAAGACACAGATTGTCATCACATTATTCAATATGATGCTTTTGATCTTTTGCAGGAAGTTTTTTTTTTCCCCCTTCATCCTTTAACGTTTTCTAAGGAAGGGACACTGCACAAGCCCTGTGCTCACTTGCCAGCTTTCAGATAACTGAGAACACTGATGATTTAGTGAAAACAGTAATGGTTTCAAAACTAAAAGGGAAGCATTACTGAAAAAACGACAAATCTCAGAGAGGGTAAAAAACAAGCCCATGAGAGAAACAAGGAAATAGAGGAGGGAAAAAGGAAAGAAAACAAAGTAAAAGTAGGTGTTGTTGCTAGAGCAGTTGTTTTTGATATTGTTGCATTTGTTCTTTAGCAAAACACAATATTGAAAAAAACATAAACAAATATCAAGGAACAGAAAGCAAATGCACTTGAAAGACAGGAAAAGAAAAAGAAAACCTTTCTTGTTTAAAGGTTTGTAAGTTCAACATTCTCATTTTTCTTCCATGAAAACGAAGAGTCTCACATTAGTCTGTATTGTTTATCAACTTTAGTTCTAAAAGAATCAGCTTTCTTCCCCTATCTTAAAGGTTTCTTTGTAATCTTTTTAGTAAAAACTGTAGGAAAATATCATGCACTTCTGTCTTCTGTTTTAGAATCTCTTATGAAAATAGCTACCAAAATCTCAAAGTATTATGTTCTTACTATCCAAGGATATGGAAACAGAACTAAACAGGTTTACCTTGAACATATGGATACTTTCTAAGAAGAAACTAGAAACCTATGTCATTACTATGTATTAATAACACTAGAATCAGTTCTAGGGAAAAGATCTCTTAAGGAAACACATTAACCTTTGAATTAGTATCAAAGAAACTCCCACTATGGTCTGTTTTTACAAATGAGCATTGTGTTGACCTTGAAAATCTTCATAATGGGTAATTCCAGTTAAAACTATGGTTTTCGGGTCATTATTTCCTAGAAGTGTAATTTTTTTTTTCTTTTTTTAATGCATGTGAGCCTCTGTGTGTGTGTTAAGAGTAGTATTTATAGTTTCTGGCCAAATTATACTTTTTAAAGCCTTGACAAGTTGGACTGTTGAGCATGTGTGTTCTATTCATTTGCCATATGGTCAGTGAAGACACCTGTTTCCATCCTTTTATTATTGCTATCATGGCTAGAAAAAAATTGAAAGTTTCAAAGATCCAGAATATTCTGGCTTTCAAATTAGTACAATTATGTAAATTCTAATTTGTAAATTATTTGCATCTTTAAAAATATGTTTTTTCTTTTTCATACTAAAGTATAACATTGATTTCTAAGTTAATCCTAAATAGATATTTTCAAAGCAGTGGCTGAAATCAAATTTCCAACTCTTAAAATCTAAATGTCATTACATTTCACTGTTATTGTTACCCTAACATTTCTCAGGCTGGGGCTATTTTAACCCCTAGCACCGATTTGTCTGAGAAAGGGCTCTCTGTGGTTTTTACGCAGTTCTTTTTTCATTTTAAAAATTGACTTTGGAGTTGGTGAGTTGGCCGGTGGCTCAGATGGTTAAAAATCTGCCTGCAATGCAGGAGACACAGGAGAAACCGGTTCGATCCCTGGGTTGGGAAGATCCCCTAGAGAAGGAAGTGGCAATCCACTCCAGTATACTTGCCTGGAGAATTCCATGGACACCAGGCAGGATACAGTCCATGGGGTTGCAAAGAGTTGGACATGACTCAGTGACTAACACTTTGGAGTTGGTAACTTGGAAAATAATAAGAGGTAAGATGACTTGATAAAGAGGCTCTTTGTTGCTTCCAGAACGGAATCCCTTGGCATTGAGCCCAGAGTCAATCCTCTTGTCACAAACACTCTGCAGTAGAATGGCAGCGGATTCCTAGCTGACCTTTCTTCATATCATTCGCAAATCGTGATGCTTGTGTGAATCGCAATGTGCGACTTTAGGAGATGCAGTTGATGTTAAAGAACCAGAAGAGCTGAGCTGTTGCACCACATCCTTGGAATAAAGTAGACCTACCTTCCAGTCCATTCTAAAGGAGATCAATCCTGGGTGTTCATTGGAAGGACTGATGCTAAAGCTGAAACTCCAATACTTTGGCCACCTCATGCGATGAATTGACTCACTGGAAAAGACTCTGATGCTGGGAAGGACTGGGGGCAGGCGGAGAAGGGGACGACAGAGAATGAGATGGCTGGATGGCATCACCGACTCGATGGACATGAGTTTGAGTGAACTCCGGGAGTTGGTGATGGGCAGGGAGGCCTGGCGTGCTGTGATTCATGGGGTTGCAAAGAGTCAGACACGACTGATCGACTGAACTGAACTGAACTGAACCTTCCAGGAAGAAGAAAAAATACGCCAGGCCTCCCACATCACTGGGGCTTCCCTGGTGGCTCAGTGGTAAAGAATTTGCCTGCCAATGCAGGAGATGGGGGTTCAGTCTCTGGGTCAGGAAGATACCCTGGAGAAGGAAATGGCAACCCACTCCAGTATTCTGGCCTGGGAAATTCCATGGATAGAGGAGTCTGGCAGGGTACAGTCCATGAGGTTACAAAAGAGTCAGACGCAACTCAGCAACCCACATCTCTGCAACATACTTTCTCTGCACAGTTTTGTAACAGATGATTCCATTAAATTCCTTATTTGAAATATTTGGTGTTAGGTCTGCGTTCAGAATGATCCATAACATGTGGGGTTCTTTAGAGGGAGAAGAGCTGACTCTTCTGCTAGCGTGGAGAGAGATTGTTAAACTATAGTTCACAGACAGGCTTAGTGTTTTCTTCATCTAAGAGGGGAACAAATGCAAATCTTGATCCCTTTAGTTCAAGAAACAGCCCCATTTGATTGTAACCTGCCCCAGGGTAAGAAGAGTAGCTTGGGCTAATCCTAGAGGAACATTCAGTAAACATTAACTGAGGGAATGAACTGACATAAATAAAGCCATATGTTAAAACACACTTACGCATTTTAATGCTTCATGGTTCATATGTCAGGTGAGCTCAATATTGAGTTTTGTGTTTTCTATGCAATGTCAACAGACCTTGTTTTATTGGAGTCAGAAGCTACAGAGATCGAAGGAGCTATTACTGCTTACATCCTGTCCTCTACCGGAATTTATTTTAGGTATTTATTTTATGTATATATGGGAATTTATTTTATCAGAATGATTCTCTAAAGCTAGAATATTGAAACTATTCTGTAAGGGTCTGTCTTACTGCACAGCAAAGCATATGCCTGATGCCTTTTTTTCCACAAAAGAGTTTTTAATGATTAGACATCTATTAAATCACATATTAAGTATACATATATTAAAAAATGATGCAGAAGTCCAAGTAGTTAATACTTAAGAAAGCTATCCCTGCCTGTTTCCCATAGGCTCTTTTCCCTCCACCCCTACGGGGAGGAAAGAAGGAAGAAGAAAAGAAAGGGAAATATCGAAGTAGATGGGCAGAGAGGAAGAGATTTTTCTAGAAAGGGCATTTTCTATATTACGTGAGCTCTCCAATTTATCCAAAGTCATCTCATCAGAACAATTCATTGTATACAGAAATTTGGTATAAAACCAGCCTGGCCCAAAGGTTTACATTGTATAGAGAAATTTGGTATAAAACCAGCCCTCTTGTAATGATGCTTCCCTGATAACATACTCAGTGACAGAAACCCCCAAGGTTGTTTGACAGTCAGGCTCAGAGCATCTTAATTAAATGTAACATAAAGTCAATTGAGACTACTTGCTCTAAATTTCCATATATTAAAAAATGATGCAAAAGTCCAGGTTGTAAAATGAATGAATCCAATGCTAAGTTGTAAAAAAAAGTCCACACACTATTTAAAGTTGCTTAAGAAATGCTCGTTCCTATGCAAGTCACGAGGTAGCCAAAGAAGTCGCTAAGCATCTACCAGAAAGCAAAATAAAAGGAAAAGTAATCATTAAGAAAGTATGAATATTTATTTGATAAGTGATCTCCTGGGTCACACAGTACTTTTTGTGTATAGAAGTCCTCCCATGGACCACCTACACTGGAGTTGTAGTGACATTTATGTATTCCCCAATGGAAGAAGACAACAGTCTACTTTATTCTTTAAAAGACTTTGAATGTCAAGTTCAGGGCTGCCCCAAAGAAGAGAGGGAAGCACTGATTACTTCTGGCCTCTCTCCAGCACCAATGTCACTTCTTTTTTTCAGTGAAGCGAAATGATTGGGGCTCACAGACACCAACTTGAAAGTGCCTAAATGACCAGAGGAGGCCGCTGTGACTGTTGGTCACTCAGTCGTGTCGGACTCTTTGCCACCCATGGACTGCAGCCCACCAGGCTCCTCCGTCCATGGGACTTCCCAGGCAAGTGGGTTGCCATGCCCTGCCCTAGAGGATCTACCTGACCCAGGGATTGAACCTGTGTCTCCTGCATTGCAGGTGGTTTCTTTACTGACTGAGCCATTGGCCAGCTTGGCCAGGTTATGCCTAGGCATGAGAGTGAATCCCAGGCAGCACTTGAGAGGGAGTCTTTAGGTCAGGTTCTTTTCCTGCTGACCTGTTTCCACTTGAAATACATGTACTAACTTTGGAAAATTGGTCACTAAACTACAGATATATTCCCTTATCAACTGAAAATTCTGCTATTTGGTGAAAGCACATTTCTCAGAAAGACAATGGGAGGCTTTTCAAACAAGTTCACTCAAGTTCCTTGGTTTTTAACCCTGGAAGCAGTATTTTTAGATACTGAGATGGACCGCAATGCGTCATTTCACTGAACTGAAGATGTCTGAGAGCTGAAGCTTTCTTCTTTGATCAAAGAAGAATGTGATTGGGGATTCCCTGGTGGTACAGTGGTTAGAACTCTGAGCTTCCACTGCAGGGGGCACGGGTTCAATCCTTGGTTGGGGAAGTAAGGTCTTGCATGCCTTGTGGCATGGCCAAAAGAAGAAGAAGAAGATGATGATCAGTGATGCTGGCCATCTCTAAGATCATCTCTGGAATGACGGTTGAAGGGATTCCCATTGTTTGGACCAAGTGCTGACTAGAAAGCTAATAAAATGTCTTCCGGACAATTTAAATTTTGGACCTCATTGTGTAATGCTATTATGAGGGTTAACCTCATGTGTCATTGTCAAAATGTTCTTTTATATGTATATAAAGTATATACATATAAAGTATATGTAAGAGGCACTTTGGTTAAACATATTATGTTAATAAATACCACTTTCTCCCTTCACCATCATAATGACATTTCTCCTTATCATTTATCGGTTCAATACTGCAAACATCTAGGCTCAGTTCTTCGAGAACATTGTCTTGTAAATGGGGATCTAACTCTATGGCATTTCTTCATCGTCAAACTGTCACCATCCTTCTCGTGTCCCAGAAATGAGCACCAATAAGGTATATTATCATGCAAGAACTCTACTATTTCTTACTATGTACCCAAACAGAGCAGTCTCTCTTCAACCATCTCCTCCAGACTAACATATTCTTTGGTTTAATTTAAAATTAAATAAGCAAATGAAACAAGAACGATCCAACGAAGATGAGGAACAAGTCAAATACAAGCGGCTGAGCTGCTTGCCCTCTGTCTTTCCTTCCACTCCCTCTCAAGTAGGAAAAAAGGTGATTTGTGGGTTGAGCTACCCTTGGTCATAATTCCATGCTGTCTTCGCCTATTAGAAAACTTGTCACCATAAACAGTGTGTTTATCATTCTTTGAGACTACTAATGAAAACCTTTTGAGTACTAAAATGTTATATAATGAATAAACAGTGTGATAATTGCACCTTCAAGATTCACACCAATATAGCAACAAGAGACTCCTGTTAAGTTTCTGAAGGAGTCTGTGAGCACCAGGTTCATCTCCACTGCATCGAGAAAATGCCTAAGGTGAGTACATTCGTCGCCGTCTGCCATGGCTGTGTGTCCACCTGATGCCCTCCGGGCAAGAGGAAAGATGTGGTCTGCGGTCTGAATGTGTCCTCTGATGCCTGAACGAGGAGACAGAATGCGAATCAACGTTCACTGGTACAGTCAGGTCCTCTGAGCAGCTTTGTCACAGAAGTCCCCAGTGCTCTGCCGTCCACAGAAGCACTGGGTTTCGATTGTCTTTTCCTGGGCACTGGAGGAAAGGCTGGGTTTCCCCTGCGGCCATCAAACCTCCGAGCTGTCGCTGCGGTGGCTCACCGAGGGCATCATGGGCTCACGGCTGCCGGGGTCCTTGGGCGCGTCCTTCCTCCGGGCACCCTTCTTGCCCCGGTGCATCATCACCGCGACGGCAGTGAGGATGACGGCCAGGAGTCCCACCGCGATGCCCCCCACCACGGTGAGCAGGCTGACCTCAGAGCTGGGGCTGTTGAGCTCCCGGGGGAGGACGCCGTCAGGGGAAACCCTCCCGTGAAGGATCTGCTTCCTGCTGCTGCGGTCCAGGGCGATGTGCTGGATGTTTGTTCCCCGGTTGTTCTCAGCCCCGATTTCCCACGCCAGCGGAGAGCTGCTTCTGATCTCCCTCTTCTTCCGGCTCTTGGTAGCTGCCTGCGGCTTCCCTTGACTCACCAAAGAGTGGTACCTGTACTCCACGCTGCGTTTGCCAATGCCTCGATTGGCGTTGTCTTTCGATCTTACTGTGTAGATGGTGTGTATGTACCATTCTCGACCCAGAGCAACCTAGAAACACAATGCTACTCATTAGAAAATTTAATCCTAGGCCAACCTAAAAATTCACGACTCTCTGCAAGAGAAATTCATAATAGAGATCATGAATAATCATTTAATTTAGTCTGCAGAATTAATATGTTTAATACCATTACATGTGTAGTCTGCACAAGACTTTGTGTAAAGCACTCTGTAAAATACTCTGTGCAACTCTTAAGGGAGCATGTGCTGATAAATATTTGTCAGGGCTGCAGAGAACTCCAGACCACAATACTCACTTAAAAAATGAGTGGATGACACAGATACAGAGAATAAATGAGTGGTTACCAGCAGAGGGGCAGGTCAACATAAGGATTGGGAAGTGGGAGACAAAAAAACTACTGGATACAAGATAGGCTACAAGGATGTACTGTATGACATGGAAATAGAGCCAATATCTTGTAATATTAATGCCTGTAAATAAGACAGTAACCTTTAAAAATGTATACAAATTTAAAAATTTAAAAAAAGTTTAAAAATGAGCAAATGAGAATACATAGCAGTTAAGTGACTTGCCCAATATCATTGAACTAGTTAGAATCAGAGGCAGGACTAGAGGTAAGACTTTCTGAAGCTCAAAACTCTTTTTCTAGTGTGTTTTGCTGTGTATTTACACATAAGGCCATAGAAAACTTTTCCTGCTTTTTTCAGGGTCTGTGAAAAGAAGGTTCTTCGAAGACTTCAGGATTTGACCTCAGGTCAAATGCTTTGAGGGTTAGCGATAAAAACAAACACAAAAGAAAAAAACAAAACAAAACAGGATTTCCCTGGTGGTCCAGTGGCTCAGTTTCTGTGCTCCCAGTGCAGGGGGCTCGAGTTCAATCCCTGGTCTGGGAACTAGATCCTGCATGCTGCAACTCAAAGTTCACATGCTGGAACTAAAGATCCTGCTTGCTACAATTAAGACCTGGCACAGTCAAGTAAATAAATTAACAAGTAAATATTTAAAAAAAATCATACTTCAACTTCCTATTTGAAAAGATTCAGGATAACAGACATGCTTCCTCAAATTCCCTCTTTAGCGAAATAGTGAACAGAAAGTCGCTCTGCTGCTGCTGCTGCTAAGTCACTTCAGTCGTGTCCGACTCTGTGTGACCCCACAGACGGAAGCCCACCAGGCTCCCCCATCCTTGGGATTTTCCAGGCAAGAACACTGGAGTGGGTTGCCATTCCCTTCTCTAATGTGTGAAAGTGAAAAGTGAAAGTGAAGTCACTCAGTCTTGTCTGACCCTTAGCGACCCCACAGACTGCAGCCTACCAGGCTCCTCCATCCATGGGATTTTCTAGGCAAGAGTACTGGAGTGGCTTGCCATTGCCTTCTCCAGAAAGTCGCTCAGTCATGTCCAACTCTTTGTGACCCCATGGACTATACAGTCCATTCAATTCTCCAGGCCAGAATACTGGAGTGGGTAGTCTTTCCCTTCTCCAGGGGATCTTCCTAACCCATGGACCGAACCCAGGTCTTCCGTATTGCAGGTGAATCCACAAGAGAAACCCTTAGCGGAATAAGGATAATAATTTATTAGCCCATAAATAGCCCATCCTATTTGGTCAATTTTCAGTAAACATCCTAAAAGAAGCACTTGCTGCCCCAAGGATTCACAATGTGAACACATCTCTGAATTTGTCTCATTTGTCTGTTCAGTGTTATGGTCTCCTGGGTCTCTTTCTACCTTCTGTCTCTAGGTTAGCTCTTCCTATTTTGCTCTATGAAGAATGGAGATTTCTGTGTGTGCACAATTGTTTTTCTGAATCCAGCTGTTCATTTAAGATCATTCTAATAAAGATAGTCATGAAAAGTCAAATGAAAGGAGATTTTGAAGAAGACTACCAGAGTTCCTAACCAACAGATTCAGATTTATACTCTGGGCTGAATAAGGGCCTTCATTACACATAGACATAAAACATGACAAATATATTGATAAACATAATAATAGCTAACATTTATGGAATGTTCATGATGCACTCAGGATGGTCTGGAGCGGTTTACATGCATTATCTTACTCAAAGTTCACATTAAGTCTACACAATACAGCAATTATCCTCTTACGTGGGAAATGTCTGAGGCATTCCAGTGTTAAGTGGTTTGCATGTGATTGCACAGCTATCATAAGTAACCTTGTTTCTGGCTCACCTGAAAGAGTGGTGTTGAGTCGACCTTAAATCCATCAGATCCAGGCTGATTCACTAAGAGGATAGCTTCAGGGTCATCCACTGCCAGTTTGGCATTAAACAGGACATTTCCAAAACTGGTGGCTTGTGTCTCTGGTTGAGCTTTGTCCTTCAGGCAATAAGGAAAACGAGGATTGCTGTGGATAATGCCAACGTTTGGAATGCAGGAGGTTTTCCTATTAGTTTTGTGCAAGTACCCTTTACCATAAAATGTCACCATTGGGTTTCATTTTAAAAGATGTTATTGTTTTAAAATAGATGACAGAAACAATTAACTTTGACTGTCTAATCTGGTGCATTGTTTGGGTCAGAGCACTTACCACAATTTTAAATCTATATAAGAGTGAAGGCGAATCAGCCAAGCAGCCGTATTCTGCGTTCGTTGGATTGTACTTGGGAACATAGCCGTCAGACCCGGTGCACAGAAACACCTTCTCAATGCTGCAGTAAAAGGAATCACCTAGATTCTGGACCGGATCCACCATGACCCGACCATAAATGACATCACCTGCAACACACATGCAGAAATGTCCTTTATATTTAGGGATACGGTGTGTCTATGTGACAGCAAACAGTTTATGACAATAATGACACTAACAATAGTATTCCCTTCTCTTCCTAATCTGGTATCAAATGTTGAAGAACTTCCTTCATGAGCTTCAGGGTCTGGTCCACTCCCAGGCCTCAGATAGGACCACTTGGCAGATGACCACAAGTACTGAGGATTTATTGACCCTTACATGCCAGTGGGAATAACCTCAAGGCGTGGCTTATAACTTGACATTCATAACATCCCGTTGTAGTTCAAGTCCAGTTTACACAATACATTAGTTGGCAAGATGTAGGAAAATCATTATAGGATAAAACAAAAAAGAAAACACCAATAAAAAGCTGAATTAGTTTTATTTGCTTTTAAAGGAGGGTTTAATGAAACTCCCTGGTATTTCCTCATCTATTTCACAGCTACTACTGAACACCTACCATGTGTACTAGGCATTTTGCTAGGTTCTGGGAATATACCACTGAACAAGACAGGCACAACCCCAACCCATGAGCTACATTCTCATGTACTTGAGTGTATGAAATATTGAGTGTATGCAACTTGAAAAACAAAAAATATCCAAGGAAAAAATTCCAGACTTGTTTCAAAAATCACTTAGCTAAGGGAAATCTCAGTTGGTAAAGAATCTGCCTGCAATGCAGGAGACGCTGGTTTGATTCCTGGGTCAGGAAGATCCCCTGAAGATAGGATAGGCTACCCACTCCAGTATTCGTGGGCTTCCCTGGTGGCTCAGCTGGTAAAGAATCCACCTGCAATGTGGGAGATCTGCGTTCGATCCCTGGGTTGGGAAGATCCCCTGGGGAAGGAAAAGGCTACCCATGCCTGTAATCTGGCCTGGAGAATTCCATAGACTGTACAGTCCATGAGGTTGCAAAGAATCAGACATGCCTGAGAGACTTTCACTTCACTAAGGGAAATAAAGGTTGATTTTCTGAGAATAAAAATCATATATCTGGATCCCCACGTGACTCAGTGGTAAAGAATCCACCTGCCAATGCAGGAGATACAGGTTCGATCCTTGGGTCAGGAAGATCCCATGGAGAAGGAAATGGCAACCCACTCCAGTATTCTTGCCTGGAGAATCCCATGGACAGAGGAGCCTGGTGGGCTGTAGTCTATGGGGTTGCAAAACACATTAAATACATATCCAGTTTCAATAACCCCCTCTCCCATCCCTGCCAAAATGATAAAGACCCAGTAACATTCTCAAAACCATAAAATAAGTTGTAATTGTCCCCCTTAATCACAATCCCAATAAAGCAAAGGACAACAGACACAATGGCAAACACACAGAGCAGGCCTCTCATTTGTAAAGTGATACCTTCTGCAAAGGCAACGTCACTCTCCTGCCCAAATCCCATGGATCCATCAGACAACCAGAGGCTCTTCTTGGAGAGGAGGTACATCTGGGTGTTCAAGCTAAACTCAGCCGCCACTGGGTCACTGACCTAAAACCAAGTGTAAAAGCCCTCTTATATGTTGTTGATGGTTTGGGTGGTGCACAAACACATTATTTGCAGAAACACACATGCCCTGTACTCTGGCATAAAAAACACTAAACACTGCACTGTAATCAGTTTTCATGTCCAACCAAACTGACTTACAACTTATAACTTATCAGGAATTTTAACACCGGCTTTGTCCTTCTTAAGAAGGCAAAATGGTCAACATTAAACCATTTTTTAAAACATTTTTTTGATGTGGACCATTTTAAAAATCTTCATTGTATTCGTTACAATATTGCTTCTGGTTTTTATGTTCTTTTTTTTTGGCGGGGGGAGCTGCTAGGCATGTGGGATCTTAGCTTCCTGACCAGAGCTCAAACCTGCACCCCCTGCATTGGAAGCTGAAGTCCAGCTGGTGCACTGGACCACCAGGGAAGTTCCAAGGTTAAATCATTTTTCGAATGGGACTAACTAGCATTGCTTGAGCTCATGTCCACTGATTTACTGGGATATATAAAGGATGTGTAAATATCACGGTCAGTGGAAGACCAACATTTAGTGTAAGTTCTCGGGCAAAAGATTTTATCATGTTTCTTTTAATGTATATTGACAATTAGGTATTTTGAGGTGGCATAAACTACAGGATACTCATTCTCCTCAATGATCAAGAACCAGACAAAGAAGTGCAAAACTCTGGGGAAAAGTCTCAAATCTCCAAGGCAGCAGACTCCAGAGGAGACCAGATCACATAAGAAAAAATAACCCTTACATACTCTTAAACTGTGGATTTGATATACTGAACCAGTAAGGAATAAAGGGCAATTCTTTCCTCTTTCCTTCCTATCTTGCTCCCTTCCTGCTTGACTTCCTTTTTTCTCAGCATGCAAGAATTGAAGTCACTGGGTGAGAATTTTTTTTTTTTAACTGATAAAAGTAAATTATGCCTTTAACAAAGTGGGCTTCTACAAAGGAAAAGGGACTTCCCTATAACTCAAACGGTAAAAAATCTGCCCGCAATGAAGGAGACCAGGGTTTGATCCCTGGGTCTGGAAGATCCTCTGGAGAAGGGAATGGCAATTCACTCAGTATTCTTGCCTGGAGAATCCCATGGACAGAGGAGCCTGGCGGGCTATAGCCCATGGGGTCGCAAAGAGTCAGACACAACTGAGCAATTAACACACACACAAACACACACACGTACACACGGGAAAAGCATTCTATCAGACACACCTGTTGGAAGCGGATGTCAAGGTCAAAAGTGATAGGCTCTCTGGGGTTGCAGGTGACAGGCAGGCGGTATTCCTGATGAGATGGAGTGGTGCATGGCAGCAGTTTTACTGTGTAGGTCCCCGAGTAGTCACGGACCTTTAAGAAGCAGAGAGGACATTCATGTTTTTCACTTAAAAATCTGAGGCGCAATCAAAGGAAGTAACAAAGATAAATGAAGAGTCTTAGTCACTTACTGCAAAGTCAGATATGAAGCTCCACTGCTGGACTGGCTGGTTATAGGTTGGTTCACTTCTTATGAGACGCAGGGAAAACGTTAGACCTGGATGATCGACTGACATGATCACTGAGCTTGTGAAGGATGCTAGAAAAGTGCCAACAACAATAATGGTCTAGTGGTTAAAAGAATCAGAACAGTTTAGAGTGTTCAAAGTGCCTTATGATACCTTATAATAAGCCTGCAAAGTTGGTATAATTATCCTCATTTCTCAGATAAAGAAACTGGACTAAGAGTGACTGTGTGACTCTCTCCGGATCACACAGCTGGGATATGTGCCTTCTCATTGCTAATGCAGTGCTTTTTCCACTCTATCATTCTGCCAAAAAATAATTGTACCGAAATGCTCAGATGGTTCAAGGCTACTTTCCAGGGAGGCACAGCCGTTCAATAAAGGCTGATGTGAAAGCATTCATTGTGCGCTGAAGCCATGAAGTGAATCTCAGTCTACTCGCATCTGGGTAAACAGATCCGGGAAAACCCACTTTATAAATGGAGTCTAATTTTAATTAGATTGCCTCAATTGTGTCTAAACAAAGACTCAGTTTATTAGAAAGGTAGACATGCAGAAGGACACTGTAAAGACCAGGAAATCCTCATTTATCCAAAACAGTCAGCTGAAATAAAGCTAAATGACTCTTTTTGGTTCTGTATTTTGGAACTCAGACTTACAAAATTACAGCAAACCGTCTTTCTCTTCCTGTATCTTCATCCTTAGTCTCTCTTTTGTTTAGAGCTTGGACCCAGAAAAAGGAAGGACACAGAAGGCAGCACGTGAACTGTTTTCCCCTTCCATCTGACATGAGTTGGCACACCAGTAAAATGTGCAAGGCAGTTTAGTAATGTGAAGTCGAATAAGAAGTTATTTCTGATGAAATGGAATTTTTAGAAAAGCTTAAACATGGGACATTAGTGACTGCCACATTATTGATAGGCATAGCACAATCCACCAAATTAGTAAAATTACATAGCTAATACTTAAGAGAGTTAATGTGTCTGAAACTAGGTATCATAGTGAAATGCTATTTCTGACACCATTATAACGGTCTTTTACAACACCTGGAAAAGAGCTGTGCTTGCTGAATAAATGATCAAAATTCAAATTCTGAACAATGCATTTGAAGTAGAGAATGGGAATGTGTGGCTATGCTCTCTATCTAAAGGAAGATTCCTCTTAATTAACTCGGTAGATTTTTCATTTCTTTTATTTAATTAATTTATTTTTTTGGCCTTACCACGTGGCTTGTGATCTCTGTTCCTTGACTAGAGATTGAACCCGGGCCACAGAAGTAAAAATGTTGGATCTTGGCCACTAGGGAACTCCCGATAGAGTTTTCTTTTAAATTAACTTTAACCTTTTGGTATTTTCTCTAGAAGTCTACAGTGACGATTTTGTAGCTTGTGAGACATATAGCTGACAAAGATCAAGTCCTTGTGTAGATACTTGCACATACATAATTCAGTTGAAATTAAGGGCTTCAAAGCTCATAGGTAAGCATGTGGAAACACTTGCAAATATGGGAAACTTATCTTCTTGTGGTCTGGAGAGTGGCTGTTTGTGGGTAATGGGGCTTACCAGGATGTGAAAGCACAAACAAGCCATGGAACTGAGCCTCCGTCTTGAAGTTCACGACCAAACGTCCCTCTTCACCGATGCGCATGCTGGTTGGGTAGAGAGAACCTAGGATGGGACGATGCACCAGAGTAGAAATATTTGTGACCAGCAGCTCCTAATGTATGGAGTTTCTTCCAAAACCAAATTCAGATTCACCTCATCATTAAGCATACTATCCAAAGGGTATTATCAGAAAAATGCTAACTGATCAGAGAGTCAGAAGTATGCTTATTTTTTTCTGTTTTTCTAACAAGAAGAACTGTCTGGAAGGCAGGCAAAATAGAATTAGATCATACGAGTGAGGTCAATATGAAATACACAGATTGACGACAATAGGCCACGGTATTTTTGAAAGCTTTAGTCTACATAAATTAAACTGTAAAATGAGAGATAGAATGAACTGGTCAAACTTTGAAGATCTGCACATGTAGGTGGAAACAGGTTTTTGTTCTCCAGAATAATTCCAAATGTTATAGGCTTAATGAAAAGCCTTCCTAAGAAAGTTAGCAAGTTGATCAAAGTTGGCTCCAGGTATAAGAGGGAAACATGAAAAACTTATGTGGAAGCTGAGAACTGAGAGATGAATCTGCAGTAAGATTCACTTAAATATACATTTCTGAGGCAAGATATGGGATTAAAACATTTGCAGTGAACTAAATGAAATTAAAAGATGCTTACTCCTTGGAAGGAAAGTTATGAACAACCTACATAGTATATTAATAAGCAGAGACATTACTTTGCCAACCAAGGTCCGTCTAGTCAAGGCTATGGTTTTTCCAGTGGTCATGTATGGATGTGAGAGTTGGACTGTGAAGAAAGCTGATCACAGAAGAACTGATGCTTTTGAACTGTGGTTCTGGAGAAGACTCTTGAGAGTCCCTTGGACTGAAAGGAGATCTAACTAGTCCATTCTAAAGGAGATCAATCCTGGGTGTTCATTGGAAGGACTGATGATAAAGCTAAAACTCCAATACTTTGGCCACCTCATGTGACGAGTTGACTCACTGGAAAAGACTCTGATGCTGGGAAGGATTGGGGGCGGGAGGAGAAGGGAAGACAGAGAATGAGATGGCTGGATGGCATCACTGACTCGATGGACATGAGTTTGAGTGAACTCCGGGAGTTGGTGATAGACAGGGAGGCCTGGCGTGCTGTGATTCATGGGGTCACAAAGAGTCAGACATGACTGAGTGACTGAACTGAAACTGAACTGAAAAGGTTTATTCAGGATGATCATATTACCTTTCACATAGCTTTAAAATAATCTTAATCTGTTTAAGATAATGGATTTTGAGATTTTGGAGAGAATATCAACAGTATTTTCTCTCTGGCTCATAAAAGGTAATGATGTTCAGACATGCAAGGAACCAGAACAGCAGTATGTGCCTGAAAAGAAACAGCATTAATTCTACTAATGGAGTAATTCACTTTATGCTTATGGACTTTGAATTATGATTCTGACACTGAGCTTGAAACTAAGTTATTGTTTGGGGCAAATGATTTTGGGGCCCAACAGTTATTGGCTCACACCACCATTCTTTTAAGGCATTCAGTATTTTAAATATTACAAAACAATAGAATTTTTAAACTGAAAGAATGTTAGAAGTCTAGTCTATCTTTCATAAGAAGTTGAGTGCCAGAGATTAAGCAATATGTTTGAGATCACACAGCTAGTTAGCTGTAAACCCAGAAATAGAATCCGGGACACAATTTATACTAGGCTTTGAAATGCCTCTCCCACTTTCAGAAACAAAAATGTGGAACTTTTTCTCTGAATTCATTCCTTTCTTTCAATTGGAACTTCCTCCATCCATTATCTAAAATCTAGAGGGAGAGATAGATTGTGTTGAGTACCACATGAGCGATTAATCACCTTAAATGGACATTATATTTAACAGTCACAAATGCAAAAATTTAAGGCATTGATATAATTTAGTTAAAATAGATTTTTCCATGACAAAATGAAATTATTTTAAAGTGTGAATTATAACAGTAAAATTATTGAAAGTTGCTTCTCTTTATTTTTAACTGCAGGAAAATTGTCACTTAGTCACTCATATAGGTAAGGAAAATTTTAATTTTCCAAGTCTCTGTTAACTCACCTTGGAGTTCAGCTTCTGGGGGGCTGCCAATTCCATCGGTCCACAAGATGGCAGTGTCATACACGAATGTCAGACGGAGTTCGGACTTCAAGTCAAAATGCTGCCAGCCTCCTACCCCAACGGGGGAGTGGAACACGTAGGAGACATACAGAGGGACTCGAAGAGTCACGTAGGACTGCACTAGGTTTAGGACCTAAAACAATACAATTATATCTATCAGCACCATCCGGGGTTAATTAAACACACTTAATTTTGTACAAGCCATTTTCTCCTTTCACTTATCTGAAGATTTTGAGTTAATCATTGAGGAAAAGAAATGATAGCATTTACAACACTACTGTCGCCTCACTTAATTTTGTATTGGGGTCACAGAGGATAAATAATTATGAACTAAGCGCCTACCACTGACATTGTGTTGGGTTCACAAATAAAGCTACTCGATATTTTCATTCTCTCCCATAATTGTAATTATAGGTATGTGTGGGTGACTGAATGAATGGATAGAGGGGCGAAGGATAGAGACAGGAAAGTTAAGACTGAAAGAAATAAAGCAAATTTCCCACTTCCTCCTGGAGTAGCCCTGCCAGTAACAGAAACCAGTCTTTGGCCCATGCTTATTCTACTCTTTCACACTTGATTATATTCCAAACAAAGCTGAGTGTTGTCTTATGATCACCTAACAAAGGTTATCATTCTTAATTCTCAGAATAGCTCTGAAGAATAGCAGGGTGAAGACAACTATCTTCTTCTCATACATGAGGAAATGGGCTTAGGTCAGATCATACTGCTTACAAGTTTGAGTCAGGTTTTCTGATACATCTATTTCTCCTTCTACCCTGAGCTGGCAACAGGAATCACACATGTGAGTTATTGAATAATTAAAAACATGATAAACTCTCATTTATCATGTTTTCATGGAGTTAAAAGTAAACTCCTCAAATCACAAAATGACCAACTGAATCACGAACAAAAATATATTGAACGAAAACCATCTGGGGCTTGCCTCATGGTAAAGAATCCACCTGCCAATGCAGGGGACACAGGTTCGATCCCTGATACAGAAAGAAAAGATCCCACATGCTGTGGAGTAACCAAGCCTGTGCAACAAAACTATGGAGCCTGTGCCCTACAGTCTGTGCTCCGCAACAAGAAAAGCCAGCTCAGTGAGAAGCCCGTGCATTGCAACTAAAGAAAGCCCACCCAGGAACGAAGACCAAGCACAACCAAAAATAAATAAATAAAAGGAAACCATCCACCAAGCTGTGGATTATTTGATTCTCAGCTATGTAGTAGCTAACACTCCCCCTTATCTGCTAATGTAGCCAGCAGAAGAGCGGCTTTACATCGAGGTCCTTTAAGATAGCATTTTCTAAGACTTGCTATTCTTGCAGTCATTGAGAAATTGATCTTGAAGTGCAGTTTTAACACCCTGACAGTGCAATGGAGAGTGATTGCTAATCCATATGCCACCAGTAATTAAGATGACTATTTCATCCTGTGATTTTAATAAACACTCGTTAAAAAATAGGCTGCAGTCATGGATTCCCAATTAAACTAAAAGAATAATTTTGCCTACATTACATACTATGCATCAAATGTTAATGAGTGCACTATTTTGGAGAAAAATAATATTGCTGTCCTAAGGGACAAGTTACTTGGTGTGCAGCTCCCTTACTATTTCTTACTTGATTTGATTACTTTTGATTACCTACTTACTTTCATTTGATTTCACTGGGAAACTAGAGTTTAATTGTTTCTGGATGTGGAATCAGCATCTTATTGCATCTTCTTCTCAGCTTAGAATCTCTGTCTAAAGGAACTGGAACCTAAATGGAACTAGGTAGATCATTCAGGTCATTTACCTGTTCATTCCTATAAAAATGAAGAATGCAATGCATTCATTTAACTTCTAAGTGTCATGTGAATGAGCACTTAATTTTCTTAATCCAGTACATCAAACATACTACGTTTTAAAATGCCATCAATAAACATAATTTTAATGTAATATTTTAAATTATTGTTATTTTTTTTGCACCAAGTCTTTGAAACCTGGTATGAATTTTACATGCACAGCACATCCCATTTTGGACTAACACCATTCTGAATGCTCAATGGCTACACATGGCTAATGACTGCCATACTGGACAGCACAGATTAGACTCTTCTACCTGAAGTCTTTTAATTAGAACACACATTGAAAACAACAATCATTTAAAAATATTTGATAGTCATGTATCAATAGTCATGATACTCTATGTGGGATATGTGATAGCCATGATATTCTATGTGGGATATGTGACTTGTGCTTACGTCAAAGAAAACTGAGCCAGAGTTGTTAGAATCTTACTTGAGGATTTCCCACTGGTTGAGATGTTTTTCTGATGCTGCTTTTGAAGACAGACACATGTCTACATCATCAAGATGGTGGGGTGTGTGTGAATGTGTAAGGACAGCTCATAGATCTCAATAGCTTGAAGTCTCAATAAAGTGTGTACTTAGCTACTCAGTGGAGGACATTGTTTGAACAAGTTAGAACTCTTAGCCAAGGTCTCTTGAGTAATAGCAGCCTACACATCCAGGAACACTTGGACGGAGATCTTGGCATCTGTTCCATTAGACGCCTTTCTGAACAACTGTGGTATCAGAGATGAATGAGGGACCTTGAAACAAGGAGGAGTCAATACTAGTCCATAACTTCTTTAGGAGTAAGGACAACTTTATACGACATTACAATAGTACAATCAGAAATAATCTAAATGACCAATAATAGAAGAATGGTTAAACAATTACGATGGCACACCAACAAGGGGAAAGATCAAGTTCAGTTCAGTCGCTCAGTCGTGTCCGACTTTCCGCGACCCCATGAATCACAGCACACCAGGCCTCCCTGTCCCTCACCAACTCCTGGAGTCCACCCAAACTCATGTCCATTGAGTCGGTGATGCCATCCAACCATCTCATCCTCTGTCGTCCCTTCTCCTCCAGCGCTCAATCTTTCCCAGCATCAGGGTCTTTTCCAATGAGTCAACTCTTCACATGAGGTGGCCAAAGAATTGGTGTTTCAGCTTCAACATCAGTCCTTCCAATGAACACCCAGGACTGATCTCCTTTAGAATGGACTGGTTGGATCTCCTTACAGTGCAAGGGACTCTCAAGAGTCCTCTCCAACACCACAGTTCAAAAGCATCAATTCTTTGGTGATCAGCTTTCTTTATCGTCCAACTCTCACATCCATACATGACTACTGGAAAAACCATAGCCTTGACTAGACGGACCTTTTTTGACAAAGTAACGTCTCTGCCTTTTAATATGAAAGATCAAGTAGTAACCAAAAATCAGGTTTATGAAGGACTCCCTTGGTGAGCTGGTAGTTAAGAATCGGCCTGCCAATGCAGGTGACATAGGTTTAATTTCTGGTTCAGGAAGATTCCACATGCCACAGGGCAGCTAAGGCCATGCACCGCAACTACTGAGCCTGTGCACCCTAGAGTCTGTGCTCTGCAACAACAGAAGCCACTGCAACGAGAAGCCCACACGCTGCAACTAGAGAGTAGCCCCCGTTCACTGCAACAAGAGAAAGCCTGTGCGCAGCAACGAAGACCCAGTGCAGCCAAAAATAAATAAATAAATATAAGGGCTTTCCTGGGAACTCGGTGGTAAAGAATCTGCCTGCCAATGCAGGAGACATGAGTTCGATCCCTGGTCCAGAAAGATCCCACGTGCTGTGGAGCAACTAAGCCAGTGTGCCACAACTACTGAAGCCTGCATGCTCTAGAGCCTGTGCTCCACAGGAGGGTAGCCCTGCTCGCTGCAACTAGAGAAAAGCCTGCACAGCAACAAAGACCCAGAACAGCCAATCAATAAATAAAAATAAATAAAATTTAAAAACACAGAAAAAATCAGGTATGTGATGAATTCTCCTTGTCAAGGAGGAGAAGGATTATAATATGTTAAATTAAAAAGCCATAACCAAAGAGTATAAAGAATATGCTGTTACTATTAAAAATGCATATACATATTGAAAAGAGACTAGAGACTTTGCCTGGGTACAGTGATTGTGGAATAAGGAGTGAGTTCTTTTGTAAACTTTTAGTTTCCCAGCTTTCCAAAGCCTATCATCACCTTCACTAACCAAAAACACCTACATCACTAAAAATATTGACAAACTCGACAACATAGGAAGCGATGTACTTCATGAAAGTTATACATTTTGGATTCTTCTTGCTATTTCTCGCAAAATGATTTAGAGTGGCTTACATGTTTAAAAAAAAAAAGAGTAAATTGGTATGCTAAGTGGAAAATTATGGGATGGAAAGAGAAGACTTATAAAGTAGATTCTAGCCCCAGAGGGGTATGTTTCTAAATCAAACACATAGTTTTTTGTTTTGATTTTTAAAGGAAAATTATTCCACTAGTCAAAACAACTAAGAAAAAACATGCATACTTTTCCAGAATCATATTATGTCTTTTCATGAGTAAACTGTCATTTCATGTGATTGAGGTTGAATTTCTGCAACTTGTTCATTCAATGTTATAATTCAATGTTATCTGTTGCTAATAAGGGGAGCATTAAACCCCTCCTGAACTTTCAATACTGCTAACCAGGCTATGAAAGGTGGAATGAACTGAGATCTTTTAGTCTTAAGAGAAGTTGTTTACAAGAGAAAGTCTCCAAAAGAATCCAGAAGTTTAAAAATTTAGTTTAACTTTAATAACTATTTTGCATCACTAGTGTTTTTCATTGTGTACCCAAACAATTTAAAAGTTTATTCATAAAACAGGTCACACAAAACGATGGAGCAGAATAATTTTCTGTTTATCTCTGTTTTTCTCTTCCTGCTGTATCTGCTTTTACATTTTAGAAACTATTAGGAGGGATTTTAGCATTGACTATCATTAGAGAAATTCCAAATTTCTTTTTGTTGGAAAGTAAATTGTTAACTTTTATAAGAGTGAGTATTTAACTCCTGTAACTTGACTTGGAGGGAGTTTAATGTCTGTGTTTGATGTCCTCACTGGGTACCCATACAGACCCTGGCACAGAGTAGGTGCTTACTGAATATTTCTTTAATGAATAAGTGGGCACTAAATTAGGTAGAAAAAGCAGAACCAGTCTTATGCATGTGTGTGCTCAGCTGTGCCTGACTTTTTGCAACCCTTTGTATTGTAGCCTGCTACGCTCCTCTGTCCACTGAATTTTTCAGGCAAGAATACTGGTGTGGGTTGCCATTTCTTACTCCAGCGGATCTTCCTGACCCAGAGACTGAACCCACATCTCCTGCATTGCAGGTGGGATATTTTTACTGCTGAGCCACAATGAATAAGATAGAAAAAGCAGAACCAGTCTTAATATTAGCTAAAACTAGTTGTAGTCAAACTGAATAAAACTTAATAAAACTTCATTTGCTGTTAACAGATAACTATCTTGGATATTTCATGTGATTCCTTCAGTTTGGCAACTCTGTCTTGTAAGTTAAATAATTTGAAGCTGGGACGTTAGACAAGCCAGAAACCTTTAAGAGTGTGTTACAAACAGCTTTTTAATCACAAAGAAAAATGCTGAGACTTGGCAATATTTCCAGGCAGTAGCTTTTGCTACTAAGAACATTAAAGATAAAAATCGGTCCTTCATCATGTTGTTCCTGGCAGAAGCAATTACCACTTAGTAAAATTTGTTTGCATAGTGATTACCTTGATCTAAGTTGGCAAGTCTAGAAAAGGACTTAGAAGAGAGAAAGGCACATCTATTTGCTGCTTGGCCAGGGAGATGTGGTATTGGCAGAGGACAAACAGACCTGGGGTTATTTCTGTTCTTGTATCAGGAACAGAGAACAAAGTTTATTTGTCTTTCTTGAAATTTCATCTGTGACCATAACCATTCCTCACATTTACCCAACTAAATGACACTGAATTCACTCAATTAAATGTCCAGATAAGTATCATGATGTGGTTAAGAGCAGAGGCTTTCAAATGAATTGAATTGGGATGAGTTATTTGAATTCTCTTTGCTTCAGCATCTCCAAAAAGGGAAAAAAAATTCATATTTGTCTCATAGTGTTGTTGTGAGGGCAGATTTAGTGGAAATATGTAAAGTACTTAGACATGATGACAGCTATATAGTAAATATTAAACAGATGTTAGCTATACTATTACTGTCTTCCCTGGTGGCTCAGTTGGTAAAGAATCCGCCTACAATGCAAGAGATGCAGGGTTGATCCATGGCTTAGGAAGATCCCCTGGAGTACGAAATGACAACCCACTCTGGTATTCTTGCTGGGAAAATCCCATGAACAGAGGAGCCTGGCGGGCTACAGTCTATGACGTCCCAAAGAGTCGGACACAACTAAAGTGACTGAACACAGGGTAAGTGCAGGCTTTTCAGTAGGGAAGCCTGTCTGGATTGCATGCATAAAAGACAGAAAACTACTGCCATTTTGCAGAGAAGATAGAAAACATTCTTGAGACTAAAAAGTGACCATAGACTAGATAAGACCTACAGAGAAGCTCCATGGTACGAAGAGCTTTTTAACAAACAAGAACCAGAACAACAGTGGAATGCTATTACTATGTCCCATCGTGTTTATGCCGGTAGAGCCCATGACTCTAGCAAGATCCTGAGAGAAGAGCATCCAGACAGAATGCAGGAATGATTTAATAATGGATCAAAAACAGGCTCTGTAAGGAACAATCAAAAGACTGGAGATACTTGTCCTCTAAAGAAAAAGGCTGACGTAGATGTATTAACATGAGTCTTTATTCTGGGGATAGGACTTTGTTTTGTTCATGTTTCTTCCAGGTGGCAAAGAGGGACTTGAAGAGGTAACACTTATAAGTGTTTAAGTAACCTGCCCAAAAAGACGGAGCTAGAAAATGTCAGAGCCAACTTTCGGTCTGCATTTGCTAAATTTCAATATGCATGCTCTTTACACCATTCTATACTGTCTTCCTGTTGGTGTTCTTACTTGGGATTTTTAGTAATTCAAGCCAGTTTCTGGATATTTGTTGCTTTTAGAGGACGTAGAGATAGAGTCTCACATCCTTGGAGTCCAATAGATCCAAGACATAAAATACATGGCCATTCGACATCAACACCATCAGAACTGGTCAAGGTTTACAGCTTTGCTCTGGGAGTAAACCCACAGTTATGCTCTACATTTCCCTTGCTATTAGTTGTCTTATATTTTAACATCACAGGAATATAGCACAGAAAGAAATATAGACTCATGGTTAAATTTTGAAAGACAAGATATATTCTGGATACCATTTGACACTTCAATGTATGCACATGTGCTAAGCCTGCCAGGCTCCTCTGTCCATGGAATTCTTCAGGCAAGAATACTGGAGTGGGTTGCTGCGCCCTTTTCCAGGGGATCTTCCCGACCCAGGGATCAAACCTGAATCTCTTATGTCTACTGCATTAGCAGGCAGGGTCTTTACCACTAGTGCCACCTGGGAAGCCCTAGTTTAATGTATAAGCCTACTTATATAAACTTTTTGTTCAGCCAGGTAGGATGGAGCATGAGTTTTAATTCAAATACTCATTTCAAATCTAAGCTACACCCTATCTATTTTAGATTTTCTATTATAACTGCTAATGAAGACCTTGCTTCACCACCATTTTAACAACAACTTTGCTGCTAATGGTGGTGGTGATAGGGGGGTGGACTGTGTGTATGTGTGTGTATTTTTATGTGTAAATGTCTGCCTGTGTAGTATGAAGAGGAATAAGTAATCGAGTAGAAATAACAGTAAGCTTTAAATGAAAATACTTGTGCTGGAGAAGACTCTTGAGAGTCCCTTGGACTGCAACGAGATCCAACCAGTCCATTCTAAAGGAGATCAATCCTGGGTGTTCATTGGAAGGACTGATGCTGAAGCTGAAACTCCAATACTTTGGCCACCTCATGCAACGAGTTGACTCACTGGAAAAGACTCTGATGCTGGGAGGGATTGGGGGTGGGAGGAGAAGGGGACGACAGAGAATGAGATGGCTGGATGGCATCACCTACTCGATGGACATGAGTTTGGGTGAACTCCGGGAGTTGGTGATGGACAGGGAGGCCTGGCGTTCTGTGATTCATGGGGTCGCAAAGAGTCGGACATGACTGAGCGACTGAACTGAACTGAACTGAGTGATGGACTATGTTAGTGATGAACCAGATAATGAAGAAAAGGGGAGAAAATTAGGATGATAAAGGAGGCAAAATGGAGGTAGAAGGAGAGAGAGAGAAGGTAGGTAAAGAAGGAAGTAAGGAGGGAGAAAGACTGGACTGACTCTGAGGACCAAATCCTTATTTTAGATGGTTCATGACACATCCCAGGCATCTGGAACATAGCGCAAAAAATGCAAATGTATACTTTGAAGACAAATTCGTATTTGCAGTTTTATAATATCAGAGTAGATTTGGAGCTTACAGATATTTATATGGTGTCCTTTCAATCCAAAGATAATGCTACTGACTCACTGCTTAAAAAAAGACACAGATTTCTAGAAATAGACACGGATTTCTAGACATGGATTTTTATAGCACTCGTGCCAATCACCTACTCTTTCTTGTGCCCAATAACCTACATCACCAAGATGGAAAACAGAAGCTGGGACTTCTGTCCAACCGGTTTGTCCAGTACCAAAGCTCGGATGTTAAACGTCCATACCTGTCCATCGGTTCCAATGGTCCCTCCACAGTCAGTGAGCAGCTCGGACATGTCGTAGTAGCTAACAAACTCCCATAAGCAGGCCTCTAGGTTCAGGTTTCGGTAGAAGCGTAAGGTATTGGAACCTCTGATAGATGAGCTGTACTGGTAAGGATAAGTCTCTCCAATTATTTCCGGATTTTTGGTAGCATCAGTCAAGAAACCGTGGTGGGTCTTTACTTCAGTGTAATCCAAGAGGTTGGAGCACTTGT
This sequence comes from Moschus berezovskii, assembly GCF_049115385.1. Classification (NCBI taxonomy): domain Eukaryota; kingdom Metazoa; phylum Chordata; class Mammalia; order Artiodactyla; family Moschidae; genus Moschus; species Moschus berezovskii. Next base: position 63,627,988 of record NC_142472.1, on the reverse strand, counting down.
GGTTTCCAACACGGGTGCCATCAGGGCTGAGTGTGAGCTCAAAGTTGGAAAGCTCTTTGGTAGAGATTACAGGGAGCATGCCTACAAGGAATTGTAATAATCGCTGTTACCATTTTCACCAACAACAAAGGGCTTTGAACACTTGCTTTATAATCTCTTTATCTCTTGAAAAGGTAACTAAGCAGTGATGGCTCAGATGGTAAAGAATCGCCTGCAATGCAGGAAACCAGGGTTCGATTCCTGGGTTGGGAAGATCCCCTGGAGAAGGGAATGGCAACTCATTCCAGTATTCTTGCTTGGAAAATCCCAAGGACAGAGGAGCCTGGCGGGATAAGGTCCATGAGGTTGCAGAGAGTCAGACACCACTAAGCGACTTAACACTTTCACTTTCTTTTTCAGTGATTATTAAAGTGGTATTTAGGACCCCTGAGGATCCTGAGAATTTTTCAGGAAATCTGTAACACTAATGCTCTTTTCATGACTCTAAGGTATTATTTGACTTCTCCATGCTTATTTTCTCAGTAGTGTACAATGGATTTTTCCAGTCTAAACTAAATCATATATTGTAATAGATTGAATGTAGAAGTAGACATAAGAATCCAGCTGTCTTTTATTAAGCCAGACACTATATTTTTAAAAATGTGAAACAATGCCATTCTTTCATTTTGCTTTATAAAGTATAGTTCTTTTTCTTAAAGGTCTATTTTTCATGTTAACATGTAATGGATTTCTTGTTATTTTTTAACATTAATGAATAAGTATTTAACAATTTTTCAATTTTAATTTTAAACACAGTTAATATTTAAGGCTATAACCCACAGAAATAAAAGGTCTTTGTGGCTATAAATAATTTTGAGTGTGTCCTAAGAGCAAACATTTTGAAAGCTACCACTGTACAGTATTGGATAAGAATTGCCCAACTTCTTCTATAAAGACCCAAATTGTAAATATTTTAGGATTTGTGAGCCATAAGGATCTGCTGCAACTGTTTAGAGTTGCCATTTCAGAGCCAAGGTTGCCATAGATGGTTTGTAAAGGAATTCACATAACTGTGTGCAAGAGGACTTTATTAGGGATTATAATTTCAAATAATTTTCATGTATCATGAAATGTTCTCCTTCTGGTTTCTTCCAAACATTTAAAAATGTAGAAAGCATTCTTAGCTTGCAGATCACGCAAAAACAGGGAGCAGGTTAGATTCAGCCCATGGGACCTAGTTTGTTGAACCTTGGGGTAAGCAATGCAGCAAAAAGGGCTATGAAAGAGGTTTTCTCCTGGAATCTTTTCTACCTCTCCTTCTTAGATTCTCCCAGAGCAAAATGTTGGCCCCATGAAAGAACTGGTCCGCTTCTGTAGAGCTATGAGCATTGACTGTCTTAGAAAATGCTAAGTTAAGCTCTAGGAGATGCATGAGGGACCAGTCTTTCTATTAGGAAGGACTATTATAGGTCTGCCCTTCCCTGATGGTCTCCTCCGCTCTCTGCATGTCTGAGTCACACCTCTAACGTGGTGGGAGCTCACATGGGTCTAAAGGTAGGGTGGTCAAACTGGACCCAACATTACATTATGAAATAAGGAGGGGCAGATTCCTGTCCATGAAGCACAAATTTGGGTATGCAATAAGCAGACAAGGCAAAATGATGTCCTTTTTTATGAGGCAGGTAAATTCTACCTTATATATAAATTCTACCATATACATATGGGAGTTGGTGATGGACAGGGAGGCCTGGTGTGCTGTGATTCATGGGGTCGCGGAGAGTCGGACACGACTGAGCAACTGAACTGAACTGAACTGAACCATATACATATACATATGTATATATTTGTTGTTGTTAAGTCTCTAAGTTGTGTCTGACTCCTTTTCAACACCATGGACTGTAGCCTGCCAGGCTCCAATCCCACGGACTGAGGAGCCTGGCAGGCTACAGTCCATTGGGTCGCTAAGAGTCGGACATGACTGAGTGACTTCACTTTCGCTTTTCACTTTCATACATTGGAGAAGGAAATGGCAACCCACTCCAATGTTCTTGCCTGGAGAATCCCAGGGACAGAGGAGCCTGGTGGGCTGCCGTCTACGGGGTTGCGCAGAGTCAGACATGACTGAAGCGACTTAGCAGCATATATATATAATATTGCCTAATGCTTCCTCTCCATTAGCTACTTAAACTATAACTAACGTACCAAGTAATACAATTAATGTTTATATACTTCAGATACAAAGTGTATTAAGAGGAAAAGAATGTGAAAATGTCTTCTGTACGTGGGGAAATGTTCCTAAAGTGTGGATAAAGTTACTGACTCAGAAATTCTGGCTGCACTTCCCTATCCAGAGAAAATGAACACAAAATTTAACATTGTTAGGGGCATTTTTATCTTATTTTAATGCCTAAGAAATGTCTTAGCTGTTGCAATAAATATTGGCAGAGATTTATGAGATTCTTGCTATGAAAAAGCAAATAGATGTTGGAGGCAGGGATTGAGATACCATGTGCTTTAATGTAAGCCCAAGTTTAAGAGTTTTGAAGGTACACTATGCCAATTCATAAAAGATAGCACATCAACCAAAGCTTTGTTTCATTGTGTTGTGACATGTATGACATTTACCTAATTTTAAACATTGTCAGAAAAAATAAAACCGGACAGACAGATAGCAAAAAACACTCAAAAGAACCAAGACTTGAAACTTAAGTTGTAAACTGAGCATTTATTGTACGCTTGGTTATTCAGAAAACAGGCAGATCTCAGAGATACTGCAGGTTTGCTTCTAGATCACTGCAATAAAGTGAATATCAAAATGAAGTGAGTTCCATGAATTTTTTTTGTTTCCCAGTGCAACTATGCTGTAAAGTGCGTAATAGCATCATGTCTAAAATACAATGAACCCATCTTCACTGAAAAATATTTTATTGTTGAAAGATGCTAACCATCACCCAAGACTTCAGTGAATCAAAATCGTTTTGCTGGTGGAGGGTTTGAAATATTGAGAGAATTACAGAGATGTGAAGCAAACAGATGCTCTTGGGAAAATGGTGCCAACAGATTGCTGGAAGTAGGGTTGCCACCCACCTTCAACTTGTAAAAACCACAGTATCTGCGAAGTGCAATGAAATGAGCTCTGCCTGTATTCAGTAAAACAAACCAGGTAAAGAGAAGCCTGAACGATCTCCACGGCTTTTCTTACCCAAGTCACCTACCGTCTATGTGGGGCATCGTGACGGTGAGCTTGATGAGGTTCGTGTGTTCTGAGTCCTCAGGGCCCGTGTAGCGCAGTTTAGCTGAGAAGGGCTCTGCTCCCACGATCCCTGGCACTCGGGGCTGGCAAAGACCTAAGGCACAACGAAGACATTTATGCTAAAAGAAGATAACAGCTGACACCTAAAGTATATACATTTTTAGTAGACACTATTATTTTTCTATATACTTTAAAATTCTCTGTGGACCAAGGCATTGCTGAGAGTAGATATTATGAGGAATCAAAAGACCATGGTGTGAGAAGTAATTCCAGCAGACAGTTCAATGGCTACTTCTTAAGACTTGGAGCATGTTCTACAGTTTGAGAAAAAATAGTTATTGTTCAATGTGATTTAACATGTGCTGCACATCATCGGTTATGGTCATATTCACAAGATCATTTTAATATAAACAGATACAGTAAAAATGACTGAAAAACAATAGGAGAAAAGTAAGTGTCAGTTCAGCTGCTCAGTCGTGTCCGACTCTTTGCGACCCCATAGCCTGTGGCACGTCAGGCCTCCCTGTCCATCACCAACTCTCAGAGCTTGCTCAAACTCATGTCCAGCGAGTTGGTGATGCCATCAAACCATCTCTTCCTCTGCCGTCCCCTTCTCCTCCCGTCTTCAATCTTTGCCAGCATCAGGGTCTTTTCCAGTGAGTCAGTTCTTTGTATCAGGTGGCCAAAGTATTGGAGTTTCAGCTTCAGCATCAGTCCTTCCAATGAATATTCACGTCTGATTTCCTTTAGGATGGACTGGTTGGATCTCCTTGCAGTCCAAGGGACTCTCAAGAATCTTCTCCACCACACGGTTCAAAAGAATCAATTCTTTGGTACTCAGCTTTCTTTATAGTACAACTTGTCAAAGATCCGGCTAGTCAAAGCTATGATTTTTCCAGTAGTCATGTATGGATGTGAGAGTTGGACTATCTATAAAGAAGGTAAGTGTAGTGTAACTAAATGAATGAGATCGTTAACCTAGAATTAAATACTTATGACTAGTCATAAAATTACATTATTCAAATAAAGCTAAAAATATACTCATTTTAGAGACAAAAACTAGAATCAGAGAATCTTAGAACTAGCAAAATATATAGTTCTCTCTATATATGTGTATTATAAACTATAATTTATTTTCTATCAAGAATTTTGACATGAAAATCTTACTCCAATGTTTGCTTTAAGAGCACAGTAATGTCTTCCTTTTAATATCATGGAAGAGATCAAAAGGTACTTATGAGAATGTCAACAAAATCAGAATCAGGCCCCAGCATCAGGCATGTCTGTTTTATTAATTAAGGGTGATTCATTTTACGTCATCGTTTAATTTTTTTGGCACCAACACAATACTTCGGTTTTAAAAGAAATTTAAAAATCATACATTTTAATCCTGATAAAAGAACATGTTTACTACACAGTTTATCAATATATATTGACCCTGAATATATAAGGGTGGAAGATGGTCCATATAACCTTTCTTGCTGCAACAAACATACTTCTGAAGAATTGTATACAGATGGAATTTTCAGAAATAGAATCTTATAAAAACAGTTATTTTAAAGCTCTAGGTTAAAAATTCTGCAGAGTAGAGGGTTAGTTTATAAAGTGGATTTCCTGTCTTTTCAATGTTGTCTCCAGCCGCATCTATTTCCCACCTCCACTGTGTCTGGGCTCCAGTCCTGCCTCATCATCAGTTACAGTCATATTCACAAGATCATTTTAATATAAACAGACAGAGTGAAAATGATTGAGAAACAACAGGGAAAAAGTAACTGTGGCTTAACTAAATGAATGAGATTGTTATGCTAGAATTAAATACTTGACTAGTCATAAAATATACGTTATTCCTCATAAAATAAAGTTAAAAATGTACTCATTTTAGAAACAAAAACCAGAATCAGAGTATCTTAAAGAGACCAAAATATATAGTTTTCTCTCTATATATGATTTCTTAGAGTATGTACTTCCTTTATGAACTCCCTTGTAATAATAAAGTATAGACACTCTTACCTACCTCTGTTCTTGGACTGTCCTTTCTCTCCTGCCCCAGCAAGCTCCTGCTCATCCAACAACCAGCTGGGAGTGCCCTGGCTTCACACCTTCACATGAGCCACCCTGCCCAGATCCGACCCGCAGGTCCCATCCGCTTCATCTGATCGCCCCTCCTCTCTCTTGCATGTGGCCTTATTTCTCTGCTTGCAGTTCGCAGAATACTCTAGGTTTCTTCATGCCTCTAAGAGTCATTGCTTATGCCATTCCCCAACTCCTGTTTTCAAGATTCAACTTAAGCATCTCCTCTTTGATGAAACTTTTTGTGATCCATTCAGATTAGAACTCATCACGATGACTTTTGCATTTCTTTGCCCTGGCCAGACTAAAATCTGTCTGTCTTCAACTTGAGTGTGAACTCTGGGAGGGCAGGAATCCTGCCTTATTTTTCACATTCTAGCAAAATTGTGATATTTGTGCAGTGATTGAAAAATTAACAATGAGTATATATTTGTTTTCTAATGACTATTTTTATGGAAATAGAGTATCATTTAAAAATACCTGTCATTTTAAGAGCAGCAATGGCTCAGATGGTAAAGAATCCTCCTGCAATGCAGGAAACCAGGGTTCGATTCCTGGGTTGGGAAGATCCCCTGGAGAAGGGGATACATGCTCCAGTATTCTTACTTGGAAAATCCCATAGACAGAGGAACCTGGTGGGCTACGGTCCATAGCGTTGCAAAGAGTTGGACACAACTGAGTGACTAACACTTTCACTTTATCATTTAAAATTATCAACGTATCACAGAATACATGGGGCATTTGTAGGAATGAATAACTAGAAATGAGACATATATAACATTCCTTGGTATTCCAGCAAACATGATGTGAAAACTGCCATGTACTACCTTCTTCTCTGCCGATGGTCACAATAGGACTCATCAGCTCCAAGCCTTCACTGCCGTCAGCATTCACAGCTCGAGCTGCACACTGCACTCTGGAGCCAGGCTGGAAGTATATGGAGTCTAAAGTGATCATCTTGGAGGAAGTGAAAAAGGTGTCAAAGTCCACTTCTCTCATGGGGCTGGTCACGCCGTCGGGGCCTGCGGGGGCGCTGATCAGCCATCGGTACCGGGTCAAAGTGTCATTGATGTTCTCGCTTGCACAAATGGAGCCTGTTTTTTCGTAGTCTGAATATTTAGGGTTGCAAGCCTATGGGAAACAAATAACTGTATTAGGGCCACAGGATAGAGCAAGGTGGAAATTATTCTTTTTAAATTCTACTTTCGTATCTTCAGTGCTATTTTTCTCCCTCAAGTCAACAATACTATTCATGCAACTTTCAAATTCCTATTCCTAGCCATGCTCGCTTTCAGGGACTCTGATCTTCCATTTCAAACAGCTTATGGGGCTTTTCCACCTTTAACTTGATAACTTGAGTAAAAGTGACTCTCATTTCATCATCTCTCGCATCCATAGAGTCGTTGGTTCATCCCTGTTCTTTCTTTCTCCTTCATTTCCCCCCTTTTTGTTTTTTCCCCCATGTCCAGTGGGTCAGTGAACTTGGTTGATTCTTTTTGTGCACTGTCTCGTAAGTTGGTCCCTTCTTCCCACTGCCAGCATCACCTTTCTATCCAATTCAAAGCCTTTCTAGTCAGGGACCATTGCTGCCGTGGTAACACCCCAATACAACCCCTCTGCTCGTGTCATTCTTCTGGGCAAGAGCTCCCTGCTACCCAACAAATGAAGTCTGTGTTCCTTAATATATTTCAAGACTTCTATTACTTGTATTACATAATCATTTCTTGCCTTGATAATCTAACACACACTTCAGTTCAGTTCAGTCGCTCAGTCGTGTCCGACTCTCTGCGACCCCATGAACACACACTTACTGTATACCTATTATATATAGGTCATTATACCAGGGATGTTGTGATATAAAAATAAGTAGGGGAAGGAAGGGTCGGACGAATTGGGAGAGTAGCATTGACATACATACACTACGTGTGTTAGTCACTCAGTTGTGTCTGACTCTTTATGACCCCGTGGACTGTAGCTTGCCAGACTCCTCTGTCTATGGGATTCTCCAGGCAAGAATATTGGAGTGGGTTTCCATTTCCTTCTCCAGGGCATCTTCCCAACCCAGGGATCAAACCCGTATCTCCTGTGTTGCAGGCAAATTCTTTACTGTCTCAGTCAGCAGGAAAGCCCAATACAAACACTACCTTGAATAAAGTAGATAGCTAGTGGGAAGCTGCTGCAGAGTGCAGGGAGCTCGGCTCAGTGCTCTGTGATGACCTAGGTGGGAGGGAGGTACTAGAGAGAGGAGATATCCGTATACAGACATACAGCCTCCACTTGTTGTATAGCAGAAACTAACACAACACTGTAAAGCAACATAAAATAAGTAAATGTGTCCTAATTTTTGCTCACAAGGTGCTTATAATTTATAGCAAAGAGAGGGTAACTAAAAAAAGTAATGATAATATGCCATTTGTAATGCAACCACTTCATTCTGGAATGATGTTTCCTTACGTGACTCAAACTAGTGACACTTCATCAGACCAGCCTAAACCTTCCCTCCCAGGTGGAGCTGCTGTTCTATTTCCTAGTTTGTATCATGATAATGCTCATCGTGCCTTATAGTGGAGTGACGGATTCTTATATATTTTCCTCTTCCTTATTTTTAAATTCCTCGATCAAGAAGTTTATATCTTATTAATTTTCTCTCAGTGACAGATCCTGAGATAATATGAGATACACACTATGGGCACATCAGTTAGGAAACCTTTGTCGGATGAAGGGAGAAAAACGGGAGCTTCGCTTGAGTAATATTTTCCTCTCCAAAGACCAAAGAGTAAATCCTGCAGTATCTTCCCACTTTTATTTCATCGTGGCAAAGTCCATGCAACCTTGGTTAATGTTCATAACTATTTTAACTATTTTACAATTTTCCTCCATTTCTTACTCACTGTGATACAGATGACAGGATATCCAGACACAGGTCCAGCACTTTCTTTGGCCCTGGAAGTGTCATCGTACATCAGCAAGGACACAACTTGAGGGACAGAAGGAAAAGTGACATCGGCCATGCTGTTCATTTCTTCTATATACACAATGGCTTTGGTCGCCTTGAAGGAAAAGATAGTTATCTATGATTATTGAAGTATCAGACTCCTGATGCTTCTACTGTGCAGAATACCGACAAGTAGGCAAGTACATGGTTTCAATATAATAGCAGTTGTCATGCCCAGAGACCCTGCAGTGTGACAGGACCTATGTGGTTTGTTTCTAATGACCCTAGCGTGTACAAGGGAGGGTACCTGAGCCCAGGGCAGTCTGTTGGCCAGGGGTCCACAAACTATGTGGTTGTAAATTTTTCTCCAAATTGTAATGATACTAGCTAAATCTAACTTGGTTTAAAGTGTTGGGGTTGTAACGTGCAAGACGATGACAAAGTCGATTAATTAATAGTGGGAGGAAAGCTGAAAGACACCATGGGAGAAGGTAGATTCTAGGGGTCACGTGGTATTGTGGATCCTGCTAAAGTGGATGGCAGTGAAAAGTGAAGCTTTAGACAAGCAGAAGCACAGCCTGAAACAAAGGCAGAGGGAGAAGCTGAGTCGCAGACAGAAGAGGGTCCTGTGAACATCTACTGCTGGTACGGTGATAAGAACACCTTGCTGATAAATTTGCCTTAGCTCCTGAACTATCTTCCAATATCTGATGACACCTCACAGTTTCTGAGCCTATCCTTACTGGTGTCCTCTTAAAAGAGGCTTTGATCACTTGAAGTTATTTGAGTGAATCTCTCTTACTCAGGAGAGGTTAATACAATGCTCCATAAAAATTAAAGACTCATTTCTAAGGTGATCAAGACATATTTGAAAAAGATTTGCTGCTGTTCCTACTTCTTGAATTTTAACTATGACTTGAAAAAAAACCAAGTAGCAAAAACTATAAAATATTAAAAATACCTGTACTTAAGGGGAAAATGTCTTATACTAATAGTGAAATCACTAATATATAAAAGAAATAGAAAAAATGTAAGCATAAACATTGGTCAATTTCTTAAATCTTATGATATCACTTATATGCAAAATCTTAAAAAAATGAAACAAATGAACCTATTTACAACACAGAAACAGATTCACATATTTGGAGAATGAATTTATGGTTACGGGGGGGAAGGGTGGTGGGAAGCGATAGAATGGGAGTTTGGGGCTGACATGTACAAACTGCTATATTTAAAATAGATAAACAACAAAGACCTACTGTATAGCACAGGGAATTTTGCTCAATGTTCTGTAATAACCTAAATGGGTAAAGAACGTGAAAAAGAACAGATACACCTATATGCATAACTGAATCACTTTGCTGTAAACCTGGAACTCACACAACATTGTTAATCAACTATTCTCCAATATAAAGATTTAAAAATCCTTTAGTTTTAAAAATTAGGTTTAAAGGTCAAAATTCTATGGAAATTACGTTTATCTTGCAGGAAATCTGGTTGATGATATAATATAAAATTAAATGAAAACAGAAAAGAATTGTTAGGACCATAACATTTGATTCTTTGAGCCTCTGGATATCCATTTAATACGTTATGATGAACAGGTGGGAATTCTGAGGGTTAGAAAATTATTTCATGGGTTAAAAATGTGTGTTTTAATGAGTTGTGGCACTGAACTAATAGCCTCATCTTTGTGCTGAGACTACAAAGCACAAAGGTTAATCCCAGATTCAATCATTATTGACTGAAATGGGAAGGGTAAACTGGGCTGCTGTGGGACTCAGAGACTCTAGTCCTTGACTTCCTACAAACATGACTTTTCAAGAAAGAGATAGGAATCTTTTCTTTTTTTTTGGCCATGCCACTTGTCTTGTGGGATCTTAGTTCTCTGACCAGGGAATGAACGCAGGTCCTTGGCAGTAAAGGCGTACAACCCTAACCATTGGACCACCAGGGAATTTAGGAATTTCTTCATTCTTGTTTTCCAATGGAAGCAACATTTATTTAGGAGGTGAAAAGAGATTATGTGCATCTTCTTTATACAAGTCTAAAGTCCATGACTTAGCCGTATACTTGGGATGGTTACATGCATTTTCCCTGATAAAATGCTGGCCATGACTTTATATCCACATCTGATTACTTACCTGTGTCTCTGCTATCATATTTTCATCAGGTTTTAGGTGGACAGTGAAGGCCTCTCTCATCTCTCTTACGCCATCGAATATTACTTCAATTTCAACAATGTGCTGGGTTTCTCCCTCCTTAAACTCAATTTCTACAAATGCAAAATCACAGGTTTAAATCCTTTACATAGGAATATGAGAAGTTTCTGGTAACCTTTGACAATGACCCACAATGAGAAATACATTTTAGATTGTGGCCCAGGATACTTAGACTATGTAAACATACATGTTTGTGTGCACGTGTGGGTGTGAATAAAATGAATGCAGTTTTAAAACATCATCTGTTCTCACTATGACTGAGAAGGCAATGGCAGCCCACTCCAGTACTCTCGCCTGGAAAATCCCATGGACGGAGGAGTCTGGTGGGCTGCAGTCCATGGGGTCTCTAAGAGTCGGACACGACTGAACTACTTCACTTTCACTTTTCACTTTCATGCATTGGAGAAGGAAATGGCAACCTACTCCAGTGTTCTTGCCTGGAGAATCCCAGGGATGGTGGAGCCTGGTGGGCTGCCTTCTATGGGGTCTCACAGAGTCGGACATGACTGAAGCGACTTAGCAGTAGCATTCTCACTATATGCATTGCACCCTAGTATTTTTCCATTCCATTTTATCCAGAAGAAAACTCAAATCGTAAGCTACTAATTTGATGTTTTTGATCCACAGTTTGAAAAAATTCAGAGTGATGGAATAGGCAATTCATAATTCTAATACTGGAACAACCAGACAAACTCACCTCTCATTTCCCAGAATTTCCAGACCAACAGGACGTGTGTCAAATATATGATCACACAGGTATTACTGAGTGTGAATAGTATTTTCATTTAGTATGTATCTAGAAAAGCTGGACATAAAATGGTTGAAATTTTTAACATCATGTCAAATTATATTTTAAAAAGACTTCTTTTGGTTGTTGATGTTAATTTTAGAAATGCAGAAAATTTTTTTAACAAAAGTGTTAATGGTGTTTTTGCTCTCACCCTGTTCCTCCTCACTAAAAATAATTCCTTCATTGTTATGAAAATTAAACCCATCATGATAATCCCTTTTTAATCATTTATTCTAAAATACTCAAGATATTAAAAAATCAATTGATTTTATTGAACTCATGAAAAAGCAGTTGACCAAACCTGGATAAACAACTTTGTGGGCTTTACAATGCCTTTTAAGAAACTGGTTCAGGAGAGAAAATAAAGAATATAATGTATAATCATTCCAATCTGAGAAGGTAACAGATGCTGCAGTATTTGATCATTATAATTCTAAATTAAGAAGTCATTTAAAATGTGACAGAAGAAAATGTGTCTTTAATGTATCTTTCTTTTCCTACTACCATCAATTATGAAAAAGATTTTTTTTCTTTAAAATTGTGTTAGTAAGCCAGACTCATCTTTCAAATTAGTTCTGTTTCTCGGTACAGCCATTTCTCACGTTGGCCTTAGCCTGTAATTTGAGTCCATCAGTCATATTTCTCCCACCCCAGGAGGGCTTATGCTTCTTGTTCCAGAGGGTGAAAGTAGCTGATCACTTCCGGGTCACCAATTTGTTTGGCTTGACCCGTGCTGATGTTGCAATGGAAAGTTAGTTTGCAATGCTTCAATATCCAGGGATTTCACAGGAAAATACAGATTTTTCATATCTTTTGCACTTTTCTGACTACACACAGTCATCTGGCTATGACCATACAAGTTTTGCTCAGCAGGGAATGGACTTTCTGGTTGAAGAAGATTTCCATTACCTTCTTTCCCTCACACCCTCCTTGATCTGCTCATTTTCAATGCTTGTCTTAGCCTTATAAGCATCTGAGTTCTGCAGTGCTGTGAATTATACAAACCCAGTTTCTAAGAAGTCGAAAACATAAGTATTTATTTTAAAAGCTTAAATTGTTGTCTTCTTACATATACATGCTAAACGATAGTTGTTTCTTCAATCACTTTATAGTCTTTATCTGCCACTTTAGTCATTTTTTTAGTTTTGTTTTTTTAATGTGGAACATTTTAAAAATCTTTATTGAATTTGTTAAAATATTGCATCTGTGATGTACTGGTTTTTTGGCAAAAAGGCATATGGAATCTTACCTCCCTGATCAGAGACTGAACCCACACTCCTTGCATTGGAAGGCAAAGTCTTCATCATCAGACTGCCAGAAAAGTCCCCAGACATTTTTAACACAAAAATATTTCAACTTTTATTCTATGTTTAATTTTTTGTTTATTGTAAAGGACTGACCACAATTTGGTTCATAAGAAGATACTATGTTTCCAGGAAAGATTAAATCTTTATTATAAACATTTATAAATGGCATGCTAAAGTTGGACTGTGAAGAAAGCTGATCGCCGAAGAATTGATGTTTTTGAACTGTGGTGCTGGAGAAGACTCTTGAGAGTCCCTTGGACTGCAAGGAGATCCAACCAGTCCATTCTAAAGGAGATCAATCCTGGGTGTTCATTGGAAGGACTGATGCTAAAGCTGAAACTCCAATACTTTGGCCACCTCATGCGAAGAGTTGACTCACTGGAAAAGACTCTGATGCTGGGAAGGATTGGGGGTGGGAGGAGAAGGGGACGACAGAGAATGAGATGGCTGGATGGCATCACCGACTCGATGGACATGAGTTTGAGTGAACTCTGGGAGTTGGTGATGGACAGGGAGGCCTGGTGTTCTGTGATTCATGGGGTCGCAAAGAGTCGGACACGACTGAGTGACTGAACTGAACTGAACTGAATATTTATAGGACAAAAGAGACACAGGTTGATTTAACATTTTATGTTTTCTCTGACTTCATTTATCAATTTACTATATACATATGATTTGGTTTTTGTTTTAGCAAAAAGAACTGTTTTTTTTCTAAGGAAAATATTTTCTGTTAAAGGTCATGTTGTACATATTTAGAAGATGCTTCCTTCATGTAAAACATGCTTATGTTAGAGATACTTATTTCAGATTTTATAATTTCATAGCTGATCAGTTTTTTCCTCTCCTTTTCAGTTTTATGTGATTTATTTCAAATAGATTTTCATTCTTTACATAGGAAATAATATGAGGATAACTTTGAAGCTCTATAGTAGTTCATCAGACTTTTACCATATATGCAAAGAAAATACATGCTCCTTTGTAGAAGATGCTGTTTTTTCCTACTGTCTCATTAACTCAGGTAATGACTGATAGTAACTATTAGTCGCTTTCTAAACTGTTCTGAAGTTAACAGACCAAAATGAATGCCTTTAGTCTATGATCACCAAAAACTGTTGGCTGTGGCAGGCAGAAAACTAGGAACAAAGTGGATAAGGACAACTAACTACAAATAATTCATAAACTTAATTTTGGACATCAACTTATGTCTATTTGCCAGTAAATAATCCAGAGAGAGAAAGAAAGAGAGAATAATTGATTTGTTTTATATTTCTAAAAGTAAATGGTGAAATGGTTCAAAAGTTTGAAGAAGAAAAGGGATGGATGAAATGTATTTATGACAAGCTCCTGAAACCCAGAGAATTCATGGTCTCTGTAGCTGGTCATCTGTCCCCCTTTTCACTGCCTTCCATTAACCCAAAAGTTTCAAGCTTGACGTTTTGGATTGTTGGTATTCTATAAACTAAAAAAGACTATCTTCTTGGCCATGACACACATTTTCCATGTAATAGAATATTCAGGAAAGTTATTATTTAATATCGAATGACCATGATGAAGGTAAAGATTGTTGAAAATGAAAGTAGACTCAAAACATCTAGCAACTTTACTCAAAATTTCCTTAAATCCTAAGACATAGACTCTGTAAATCAAGAAGGAAACGCCTGGAAATAAATTCCATTGGCCTTGTTTTTCTGAAGGAAGTTGACTTACAGGAGCATGTGCATTTGTATTTCAGGCGCATGGATATTTCTCTTCTTTGTCTCAAGTACACAAGCAACAATGCAGTGTGAGCACAACTCATCTGGACACAACCCGAGAGCCCCCATACCTTCCGACACGGGGTGATAGTCCTCTCCAGAAGTGGCCGAGCCATCCTTGGTGTGAACTCTCACGATGGAAACGGTTGAAGTGTCTCCTTGGCGAATCACTGGAATTTTTATAACCACTGACTGTCCTGGTTCTTTCGGTTCACTGACGCTGAATTTGGTCTCTCCAAATTTAATAATTGTCTCTAAAACAGTAGGAAACATGGGCAAATTAGTTTGTAAAGGGGATGCTTTTTCCTCCATTTCTGACAGGTGTTTTTTTTCCATGTGTGTGCATGTTAAGTCATTTCAGTCATATCCAGCTCTTTGGGACCCTATGGACTGCAGCCCGCCAGGCTCCTCTGTCCATGGGATTCTCCAGGCAAGAATACTGGAGTGGGTTGCCATGCCGTCCTCCAGGGGGATCTTCCTGACCCAGGGACTGAACCCGCGTCTCCTGCATCGGCAGACGGGTTCTTTACCACTCGAGCCTCCTGGGAAGCCCCTTTTCCACGTGGGAGGAGCCTAATTATATCATATGTTGGGCTTCCGTCTGTCCCCTCACTCAGTATAACTGGTGAGCGTGTCAGGAGAAACTGGGCATGCGTGGCCCAGCTCGTTTCTTGGGAACTGACCAGCCCCCAGTAACCAAGTCCTCTGGGCCGCTGACTGCGGGAGGGGAGGGAAGACACGGTTGCTCCAGAAGTACCTGTACTGAGGGCAGTAGGAGGAGCAAACAGGTCATGAGTGCTCTGGACTCAGCATTTGCGTTTAAACAGTGTTCCTCAACATCGACTCACGCTTCAAATCGTTTACCGCATTCTCCCTTTACCTTAGCCTTTCTCCTACTTCTTTTTAACAATCTTTTGTTTTTAAAGTTCCTTTTATTTATTGAGCTGACCACACGGCATGTGGGATCTCGATTCTCCAAACAGGGCTCGAACCTGCACCGTCTGTATTGGAAGGTGGAGACTTAACCACTGGACCGCCTGGGAGGTCCCCTTTTTCCTATTTCTCAACCACTTAAAAAGCCTAGTCAGGAAGAGAGGCTTATTTTCCGAGCCACCTAAAACTTGAACATAGATGGATTTCAGTTCCCATTCTACAGCTGAGCCCAAGACACAGCTTCTTACTATCAGCATCGTCTCGGATCCTTATCAAGGTTTCATTTTGTTCCCCAACTGCAGCTCCAAAAGGAGAGTTGCTTTGTGGGGTGCCAAGAACCAGTCGGAGCTCCTCTACCTCCTCGTACAATACGTCATCCATCAGCTCCAGGATGCAAGGCTTTTCGATCTCCCCTGGAACAATAATCATGAAAGCAGGTCAGTCACGTCCCTTAAGCCATAACGGATACCTCTGCAGCTAGAAGGTAAACACCATGAGGGCGGGGATGTTGTTTTGTTCCTTGCTGCATCAACAGTGCAAAGAGCAACGTCTGGCATGTAATAAGCCTTCAGTTACTATTTGCTGAATAACAACAAGGTCTGAACATCTGCAATGACAGGTTCCTATTTGTACAGGGAATTTCTTCTGTTTTTAAGTTTTGTCACTCATGTCTGAAAACAAGGGAAAAAGAGCAAATGGCAATGTCATTTACAAACTTCTAACATTATGATCAGGATGCAAATTTAGCAACTTTGTACCAGTCAGTCATTGTCAAATGGATCACAGTACATGTTTCTTGGACTTGTCCATGGGGTCGAAAAGAGTCAGACATGACTGAGCGACTTTCACTTTCACTTTTCACATGTTTCTTACACAATTATTGGATCAAAGTAGTCAAGTATTTTAAGACATTGAATCCATATTTAAAACGTGACACCTATTTCTTTTCATTTCTATCATTTAAACACTAAGTCTTTCCCACTGTTGTTGTAAAATCTGTACATGCCATTTTTTGCTGAATAAGTTTTGAATAAACAATATAGCATGTGTGCTCAGTAGTGTCTCTTTTGCGACCCCATGGACCATAGCCCACCAGGCTCCTCTGTCCATGGGATTCTCCAGGCAAGAATACTGGAGTGGGTTGCCATTTCTTCCTCCAGGGGGATTTTCCTGACCCAGGGATCAAACTTGCACCTCCTGCATTGGCAGGTGGATTCTTAACCACTGATCCACGAGGGAAGCCCAAACAATATAGCACATCACTAGAAACTACTCAATACACAGAAACCAAAGGAAAATGCATTCAACCTGTTAAAATCAACCTCACTTTACTATCATCTAGTGCACATTAAACCATGTCAGAAGCTTGAGGGAATCAAGAACTTGTAGTATCAAGTATCTTTGATAGATACTTCACATCCAAAACTTGGCTTCTGCAAATTCAAAAACTTCAAGCTGAAACGTACCAGGCAGGAATGTGATGATGGAGATGTCAGTATTGGGGCGTTCTTCAAAGTCCATCATCACCTGTGCGGAGCCCTGTCGCGTGTAGCATCTCACTGAAGACCTGTATTGGATATCCCCACTCCGGTGGATCATGGTGACTATCTGCCCATCATTTTCATTGCCAGTATATACTCGTTCTTTGAATTGCATCTTAGGTACTGCAGAAAACCAAGAACATAAATACCTGAATCAAAGTGAACCGAAATTTGAGGAAAACGGAATTTCAGAAAACATGGTTCAGTGGGAAGAATACAAGAACAACAAGAAGAACTGGATTCCAGTCTCTGCTCGGTTACTGGACAGTATTTTGGGCTTGAGCTAACCACTTAACCCAGAGTTCTGATTTCCTTATCCTTGACATTTTGCTCTGCCTCTTTTGTGGAGTAGGGAGATGCAATGAAATGGAAAAAAGTAGATAAAACCAGAGACTTTAAGATATCTGTATCTGTATTCATTGGGTTTCCTTCATAGCTCAGTCGGTAAAGAATCTGCCTGCAATGCAGGAGACCCGGGTTCAATTCCTGGGTCAGGAAGATCCCCTGGAGAAGGGTTGCCATTTCCTGGGCTACGGTCCATGGGTTTGCAAGAGTTGGACATTACTTAGCGACTAACCCACCACCATCTATATATATATTGCTTAATCAAGAGCCTTTCAGAATTTCTTCATATGAAAAACATTAAAGATTGTGTACATAATTACAAGCATAGTTACCCAGACCATAATGGAAAAGATCACAATGACTATAATATATATATTACATAATACATGTGGAATTGCATTAAGAAGTGTTAGTCGCTCAGTCATGTCTGACTCTTTGCAACCCCATGGACTGTAGCCCACCAGGCTTCTCTGTCCATGGGATTCTCTAGGCAAGAATACTGGAGTGGGTTGCCATTCCCTTCTCCAGGGGATCTTCCTGACCCAGGGATCAAACCCCGGTCTCTTGCATTGCAGGTAGATTCTTTACCATCTGAGCCACCAGGGAAGCCTTTATAGAAAACACAGGTGACACCTATACTAGGTCAATTAACTATAGATCTCACTGACAATAAGTTAGACTCCTGAAAGTAACGTCAAGATCATCATGGTAGAGGATTATTCAGAATTTCCTTTCAATGATGAGTCAGACAGCCTCGCTTTCGGCATATCATTAGGAGTAATTTCAGGACTGTCTGTGTGTAAGGAGATAACAGCAAGTGTCTGGTGTTGAGAAGTGGGAAAAGACCATTAATACCCAAGGGTTTGTGCAATCTCATGCAGTTGCATCCATCTGTGGGAGGGAGTTCTTGACACACAAACAAGGTAATGATAACAATCTCACTTTAATTTTAATTTGAAAGGAAGACTAAAAGTTTTTCTTCTGAGACTGTCTAATTCTATCAAAACAATCAGAAAACAATCAGGAGAAGACTTTGTCAGCTAAGGTATTATTATGGGATGAACTGTCCATCCCCCTCCCCCTCCCTGCCCCCTGTTCATAGAGTGAAGTCCTAACATCCAGTACCTGAGACTATGACGTTATATGCAGACAGGATCTTTACAGAACTAATAAAGGAAAAATGAGGGCATCAGAGTGGGCCTTAATTCAATATGACTGGCGCCCGTACACAAAAAGGGAAATTTAAATACATAGATACACACTGAAGGTGATGAAAAGACATATACGGAAAAGATGGCCATCTACAAACCGAGAGCTGGAACCTCACATCCCTTCGAAAGGGTTGCTGCTGACAACAATGTGTCTGACTCTTTGTGACCTCGAGGACTGCCACATGCCAGGCTCCCCTGTCCTTCACTATCTCCCAGGGTTTGCTCAAATTCACATCCATATAAAGCCTAGTTTATCATTTTACTTAACATTTATGTAAACACTAGCCTATCTTTTTACTTATCATCATCAATTAATAAACACTCACAATCTGAGATAGAATCATTTATGGTCACCGTGGCTTTGCTGGGGTTCCCAAGGGCTGCATTCATAGGCATTCGGAGCACCAATTCAAATTGCTCAATACCCTCCAGCACTGGTTGTCCGAGATCATCCAAAATGATAACACGAACGGTTTGCATGTTGACTCCAGGTGCAAAATCTAAATTACGGCTAATTCCCACGTAGTCTGTTCCAGCTGTGACAGGAACAAAAGAATTTCTCATCTGGGGACTGGCTAAATGTATACAAAACTACGATATGCAAACTATGTATTCAACAGACTCGTTTATAATTCTTTTAAAAATATATTGACTAGCATAACATTACAGAGAAGTATATTTAATTAAACGTAAAAGATTAGCATTTACATTAGTTATTGAGATGGTAGCTCAAAGATCAGGTACCTAACTCTGTCTTATTTATGTCTAAGATTATTTCACTTTTCTATTATTTTAGCTTTCTGTCTTGTAGTTTATTTTGGAATTCTCAATTAGAGCTAATAAAAATCAGGTCTAAAAATAATCAGCATATCAATCAAGTATTTGATCATAATAAGTTATGAAATATAAACATGGGAATAGTTAACCTTAGTTAAAAAGCCATTTTTATTTTCAGAAGCTACCACAGCACATCTTATTTAGGTGTATGATTGCCTGCTGGTTAAAGCAACATATTTCAGATATAAGCTTTTGTCCAATACACTTCACCTATTACACCCCTGGCAAAGAGAGCAATCTTTTATTCTCAAAGACGTACTTCGTTTTTAGTGTATTATTTTTCAGGCTGTGGGGTGCATACTAGTGTTGACACCTCCATATATGTCTAAAGTATTTAAGAAAGAAAACTTTCTCTTAATCTTTAGGCATGACATCCATGAAGACTGGGAGTAGGGGAAACAGTTCAGTATTATCTCTTTGTTTTCATATCTAATGCTCTTCTAACTCTCATTTTGTATCTATTTACCTCTGAAAATGCAACTATAATTAAGTTCATGCCTTTGATTTATTTTTAAAAATCTCTGTATCTCATTGCGTTTCCTTTTGTATTTTTCTTGTCCTCTGCTTCTTCATCTTTATTCTCATCTCTCTGTTTGATTTGAATTTTCTCTAAAGAAACAACTAATTTGGCTAAACAAAGGTTTATTGGACACAGACCACATTCAAAGCACTCTCCTGGTTTTACAACATTTAAAAAGTGAAAACCTAAGGGTGACTTTTAAAATGGAATGGCCATGACTTGCTTTGTGTGATGAGTGTGTGATTTGTGTCTTATGTGGGTATGAATGAGAAAGAGATAAACTGTACTACCGTTCATTTTTTTTTGAAGTATTTTTATTTATTTATTTATTGGGCTGCATTGGGTCTTAGTTGCAGATCTCACGGTTTCAGCATGTGGGATCTAGTTCCTTGACTAGGGCTCAAACTGGACCTCTTGCATTGGGAGCATGGAGTCTTAGCCACTGTGCCACCAGGGAAGTCCTTTATTGGTCATTTAACTGAGACAAAGAGAAGGAAATTTCATATCTTATGTTTGTCCTAAGTTTCATGATCAACTTTTTGCAGATGTAGATCCCAGAATCAAAGGCAACCATGTGTCAGCTAGGACATATAGTATATGAAGGGTGGAAAAAATCTTTGGTCTCAAGTACTTATGAAGATGTTTGTTTAAAATGATGAGGGAGCTAAGCCAGAGATCCATACCTGCATGATATTTAAATGTCACTAGATTCTGTGAGGGTGGCCTGCAAAATTATTCCTGTTGTACAAATGATGTCATAGGATTCAGCCATGGTAGATTTGCCAAGTATAGAGAACCCATTTGGGCAAAAAAAGGCATTCAAAGTTAGAGTTCTTGACTTACATGTTTATAACTTAGCTTTCGATTTTCTCACAATAGTAAACAGAGTGTAAATTTACCTACTATATAGCAATAACTTCAGGAAAAAAGTACATTCAATCAGTCTGCTTTAACAGAAGTGAAGTATTTGGCCTTTAAGGTATTTTGTCATAGGAAGTTGAAAATTGTAGAATAATCAAAAAGAATCATTGTAGGAAACTGCTCACCATCAGCTGAGGGAGGGTCTGTTTTCTGCGATGTCACGGTGACACTAGAAGCCGGGGACAGGTCAGTGCCGCTCCTCCACACCCGCACCTCCACCGAACCTGCACTCTCATCCACAGAGTACTCGACATCACCAAAGTAGAAGACAGGTTCTGTGAAGAAGGAAACAGAAACCACTTCTGTTACATTTGCTTTTCCATATCAAACTCTACATACATAATTACAAAGAACAGTTCGCCTCATCTCATAGACTTCCTTACAAGGCTCATCTCAGAGACTTCCTTTCTGGTAAAACACCTCTGTATTTGATTAATTTATTTTGGCCATGCCATGCGGAATGAGAGTCCTAGAACCCTGACCAGGGACAAATCAGTGCCCTCTGCTTTGGGAGCACTGCGTCTTAGCCCCTGGACCACCAGGGAGGTCCTGATGACATCTCTTTAATGTCTAGACTTATATAGCGTTTCAGATCAAAATGCCTCTGTTGAAAAACAAAAATACACACAGTAAAGTGTCTAATGGAACTTTTGTTATTGCTTATTTTGGGTTTGTTTTTTTTTTTTTGGTTGTGTCTTGCAGCTTGTTGGATCTTCATTCCCAGACCAGGGGTCAAATCAGTGCCCCTTGAAGTGGAAGCTGGGAGTCTTAACCACTGGACTGCCAGGGAAGTCCCTCTAATGGAACATTCTTATTTTGAGGCATGTGAGTTACTTTGTCCCCTGTATGTGGAATTATGAATGGTTCCTAAATGCATTTCCTAAACGTTTAACTGATAAAATAGTTGAAATTTTATAAATTTGGTCCAACTGGTCAAAATGTGTCCTACTGAGTTATAACTTTGGAGACTATTTGCATAATGACATCTTCTAGTCCACTGAAAGTGCAAGTAGCTCAGTCCTGTCTCTTTGTGAACCCATGGACTATACAGTCCATGGAATTCTCCAGACCAGAATACTGGAGTGGGTAACTGTTCCCTTCTCCAGGGGATCTTCCCAACCTAGGGATCGAACTCAGGTCTCCCACATTGCAGGTAGATTCTTTGCCTGCTGAGCCACCAGGGAAGCCCAAGAATACTGGAGTGGGTAGCCTGTCCCTTCTCCAGAGGATCTTCCTGACCCAGGAATTGAATCGGGATCTCAGCAATACATGAATCATGAACTTCCATATGTTCAAGCTCGTTTTAGAAAAGGCAGAGGAACTAGAGATCAAATTGCCAACATCCGCTGGATCATGGAAAAAGCAAGAGAGTTCCAGAAAAAAGTCTATTTCTGCTTTATTGACTATGCCAAAGCCTTTGACTGTGTGGATCACAATAAAATGTGGAAAATACTGAAAGAGATGGAAATACTAGACCACCTAACCTGCCTCTTGAGAAACCTGTATGCAGGTCAGGAAGCAACAGTTAGAACTGGACATGGAACAACAGACTGGTTCCAAATAGGAAAAGGAGTCCATCAAAGCTGTATATTGTCACCCTGCTTATTTAACTTGTATGCAGAGTACATCATGAAAAACGCTGGGCTGGATAAAGCACAAGTTGGAATCAAGATTGCCAGGAGAAATATCAATAACCTCAGATATGCAGATGACACCACCCTTATGGCAGAAAGTGAAGAAGAACTAAAGAGCTTCTTGATAAAAGTGAAAGAGGAGGGGGAAAAAGTTGGATTGAAGCTCAACATTCAGAAAACTAAGATCATGGCATCTGATTCCATCACTTCATGGGAAATAGATGGGGAAACAGTGGAAACAGAGGTTGACTTTATTGTTTGGAGACTCCAAAATCACTGCAGATGGTGACTGCAGCCATGAAATTAAAAGACGCTTACTCCTTGGAAGGAAGGCTATGACCAACCTAGACAGCATATTAAAAAGCAGAGACATTACTTTGTCAACCAAGGTCCATCTAGTCAAGGCTATGGTTTTTCCAGTGGTCATGTATGGATGTGAGAGTTGGACTATAAAGAAAGCTGAGTGCAGAAGAATTGATGCTTTGGAACTGTGGAGTTGGAGAAGACTCTTGAGAGTCCCTTGGACCGCAAGGAGGTCCAACCAGTCCATCCTAAAGGAGATCAGTCCTGGGTGTTTATTGGAAGGACTGATGTTGAAGCTGAAACTCCAATACTTTGGCCACCTCATGTGATGAGTTGACTCACTGGAAAAGACCCTGATGCTGGGAGGGATTGGGGGCAGGAGAAGAAGGGGATGACAAAGAATGAGATGGCTAGATGGCATCACTGACTCGACAGACATGAGTTTGGGTGAACTCCGGGAGTTGGTGATGGACAGGAAGGCCTGGTGTGCTGTAGTTCATGGGGTTGCAAAGAGTCAGACACGACTGAGTCACTGAACTGAACTGAACTGATCAGGTTTTGAGGGTACTCTGTACCAATGGAGGTTCCACTAGAGAAATAATCTCATACCACGGAGTTTACATTTTTCTTAAACATGTATGAAAATTGTGTGACTTAGGTCATTAAAATAGGCACATACATTGGAGACTTTATATTTTTCTCCAGTACTGGTGATGGATTGATCTAACATCAGTCCCTGATTCCCCTGTGACCAGCAGTTTACCTTGCAAAACAGCCAGAAGTCTGAGGGACTGCAGTTAGCTGACTAATGAAGAAAGTAGAGAGATGATTTGTGAGCTTACTTTAAAAAATCCCCAGACTTATTCTGAAATATTTATAGGCTCATGGGAAAAGGCAGAAATAGCATATAAAGCGTATACTTTACCCACTGTGAGCTTATTTTATAAGCAACCATTAACAAAGATAAATTAATTGCATATATTCACGTAATAAGGCAAACAGCCTTTGGCTCAAGACATTTTACTCATCTGTGTTTGGTTTTACAAGACTCCAAAGGACTAAGTCTAAAAGGTCACACAACTGACATCAGTGTTTCCTAAAAGGCAGGGCCATTCAGGAGATGACTATCCCATTTCAGAGCGTCTAATTGAATTACCAAACACAAAAATCAGACAAAACTCTACGATTGTGGCTCACAGCCACACAGGAAAGCCAGTTTGGGGCACTGCTCAAGTGGAGTAAAGATTCTTTATTTTCCCATCCACTAGATAAATCATCTTCATTGAAACTTGTGTTTTCTTTGTTTCTTCCTAAGGGGTGTATAATAAAAAGCATAGAGCTCCTTGGACTCTTGAATAATACAGAATCAACCTTGGACATTTTGCCTAACGATAAATCTGCCCATAGCATATTTTCACCTGCTTCTCGTCCTTTAGACTTGGAGGGTGCCTGGGCATGTCAGTGGATGTGTGCAGATGAAGGTGTTATCTTATTCACCTCAGCCAAGGTGGACCTCAACTACAAGCCAATAAATTCCTTACATTTCTCACACCTGAGTAGGGGGCAAAGGTGAAGACAGAACCCTGAAAATGCTTACTTGGACCAGACAGCTGCACCAAGCACATCTGTATGTCTTTTAAAAGGCTTTTATTAACATAATACGGCAGAGGCCTGATCATCGGCATCCAGTGAGTAATCTAAGTCTCTTTACATTCCTGGCGAACCACATCATTGTGCAGATTAGATCTGAGTTATGGGGGAGATCTGGGACGTGCAGTATGGAAGACCTTCTATTTAATAATGATCCCTCCTGTCCTCCTGTCTCTCTACGCCTCCCAGACACATACTAGAGGTGGAACAGAATAAAATCATGTGAGGGAAGGTGATCATTAATCACCAAATGGGCTCCACAGAGCCAAAGCTTTGTTCTGCCTGTGTGTGTTCACTCACTCCGTCAACTGTAGCTCACGTGTTTTTATGGTATCACTCAATGTGCATTTCACATAAGAAAAACTGTTTTACATAGTACTCTGAACAATTTTAATCCTAATTGTTAAGAATGAAGAGTAATGATAACAGTCGCCATATGTAGGACATTTATTATTATGTGTCTGACCTGTATTCTTTGTGTGTGTGTGTGAGAGAGAGAGAAAACAAGAGAAGACGAGAAAGAGAGATAGGTGGGAGGTAACGGTGCATGTAACGATACATAATAAGATTTATGGGAATAATGCAAACATTATCATATCGCCATTGTGTAGTATGTAGTTACTCCAGCAGAAAGAAAGAGGGAAGATGGAAGAAGGATTTTAATCCTAAATTCTAAATAGGTAATAAAAGGCATTAAAAAAGATTTCTTTCCTTAAGATGGACTTTTGCATATCTCTGGATTTGAGTTATTTACGCAATTTCTCTTCCTCTCTGTGCTCTATTCATGATGACTGGAAAATCGGTCTACTAATCAATTTGCAATCTTTGTGATTAAAGTATAAAGTGACTATAATGAAATTAAAACACAATAGAATATTTTTAGAAGAGAAATAACTCTTGTTAACTGCCTAGTTTCAATTTCTCAATATCTCATCATCCGTCTCTAAAACTTAAATACTGTTTATAATTGTCACCATTTGGACAGAATCTCATGTAATATGAAGGACTTAAACATTCTCAAGTGATGAGTTGAGTTATAAATAATCACTCAAAATAACTGGCAAGAGGTTACTGGACATTTTAATGCATAGATAATAATCAAGTGAAAGGAAGAAAGAATAGATGCATGAAAACTGTCAACAGCTGAAAGACATCTGGGCAAAATCCAAAAAAATTGCTTGTTCTTGCAAATTATTATAATTTATAAATAAGATTTTAACTCACCTTTCTTTGGCACAATGCTTGTTTGTTTTTATATGGGCACTTTGTTTCTCTAAAAAGTAAACCGTAGACCTTTGTCTATTAGTTTTATAAATATCCACATTACAACTTCAAGCAAATCAGAAAAAAAGACCTATTTAATTTTGTGAATAAAAATTTCTTTTGGTCATGCCCCATGGCATGGATCTTAGTTCCCCAACCAGGGATTGGATCCATGCCCCCTGCATTGGAAGCAAAGAGTCTTAACCACTGGACCACTAGGAAAGTCCCTAGAGTCAGATCTTAAATACGCGCTGTGTCTTGTAAGTTCACAGCCTTAATAAAGTCAGCGGCTGATATTACCACCTGGAATGAGAAAACGATCAATTAAAGTCATGTATGCTACAGCCCACATCCACAAAATGCCATGAAACAGTCATTCTTCACACTCCATCATCCACAGAAAACACGGCAGAATACATGTTTATTCCCTCTGGAGACAAAAGATAAGTTATATCCAAATAGTGTGTGAGCACCACAAGGAAAGTTTTACATTGGCCACATGACACAGTGTGAAATTAAGGGAAGCCAAACTTTACTCTCCGTATCCTTTGTGGTCTTAACACTTCTAAATAAAGGGAACAGATCAAGGCATTGACTACAGAAAAGTCTGTTTTAGTTCATTAAACATTAATATGCCTTTCAAGGTTGGAGAGACTTTCAACACAAACAACACAGATAGGATCACGTCTATTTCTTACAAACAAAGCTGATGAGGACTGCTCGGCAAGTCGCATAACACACACACACCTGCAGTCAAGACAAAGGGAAAATAACTCAAGTTTTTCCCCACAGGGAAAAAGCGAACTTTTTCCCCTCGCTGAGTCTGTGGCGTCTAGATTGATGTTTACAATTACTTTGTGTCTCAGGAGATGAAAGGAAGAGGTGCCTGGAGTAATTGCTATCTGGAGCCAAATCTTATTTACTCACGTGTACCTGGACTATCAGTCAAGTAGGCGTTGTAGCTCTAAGATGTTTGCTTAGAACTGAATGAAAAAAAAAAAACAAAAAACACCAAAAACGTTTATGCCGTCTTTTGGTTCAGTGCTGCAAACAAGACAAAGGAACCTCCCTAAATTATTTCTAACTCAGATCTCTCTTCTGAGCTTTGGACCTTGATAACCAGCTGCCTATACAGTACCATGCCATGGGCACCTCAAGGCAGACGCGCAAACATGGAAAGTAGACTCACCACCACTGCCCCGCCCCTGGTTCCTCTCTCTGTCACTGCCGATACCCTAGATGCAGCCAGCATTGCCCACCATTGAGCCCCTCTAGCCACTCAACCAGGTTCTTAACCAGAAGCCACTTACCAAAGAAACTCTCATCATGGTAATGTCTTTGCTGAAGACCTTGAAACACTTGACAAGTGTTTCAGTGCTCTTAGGATTGAAAACAGGTTTTTTTATTTTAAATATTTTATTTTACATTGGCATATAGCTGGAAGAAATACCAACAACCTCAGATATGCAGGTGATACCACTCTGATGGCAGAAACTGAAGAGGAACTAAAGAGCCTCCTGATGAAGGGGAAAGAGGAGAGAGCTGGCTTAAAACTCAACACTCAAAAAACTAAGATCATGGCATCCAGTCCCATCATTTCATGTTAATAGATGGGGAAAAAATGGAAGCAGTGACAAATTTTCTTTTCTTGAGTTCCAAAATCATTGTGAAACATGACCGCAGTCATGAAATTAAAAGATGCTTGCTCCTTGTAAGGAAAGCTATGACAAACCTAGACAGAGCATTAAAAAACAGAGACGTTACTTTGCCAACAAAGATCCATGCAGTCAAAGCGATGGTTTTTTGAATGATTGTGTATGGATGTGAGAGTTGGGCCATAAAGAAGGTTGAATGCTGAAGAATTGATGCTTTCGAACAGTGGTGCTGGAGAAGACTCTTGAGAGCCTTTGGACAGCAAGGAAATCAAACCAGTTAATACCAAGGGAAATGAACCTTGAATCTTCATTGGAAGGACTGATGCTGAAGCTGAAGCTCCAGTACTTTGGCCACCTGATGCGAAGAACTGACTCACTGGAAAAGACCCTGATGCAGGGAAAGGAGAAGGGGCAGCAGAGGATGAGATAATTAGATAGCATCATTGACTCAATGGGCATGAATCTGAGCAAACTCTGGAAGACAGTGAAGGACAGGAAAGCCGGGCGTGCCGCAGTCCATAGGGTCGCAGAGTCAGACACGACTTAGTGACTGATCAATAGCCAGTTAACAATGCTGTGATAGATTCAGGTGGACAGCAGAGAGACTCAGCCATGCATATACACGAATCCATTCTCCACCAAACTCCTCTCCCATCCAGGTTGCCACACAACACTGAGCAGAGTTCCCTGTGCTATATAATAGGATCTTGCTGGTTATTCATTTTACATATAGCAGTGTATACATGTCCATCCCAAGCTCCCTAACCATCTTTTCATTAATTAAAAACACTGGTTTGTAAAACACTAAACATTTGGTTTTAAAAACATTTTGCCTTTTAAACTGCATTTTGGCCTCCCTTCCATCCAATAATCCAGTGTCTTGAGTGTCAAATGTGGCATGCCAGTCTTCACGATGCCATCGCCATTGCCTGGAACACTCTTCACTCCTCCTCACTGGGCTAACTCTTGCTCCTCTCGGGTTTCAGTTTAGAAGTCACTTGTGCCGGGGAGTCTCCTGTCTTCTC
Organism: Moschus berezovskii; assembly: GCF_049115385.1. NCBI lineage: Eukaryota > Metazoa > Chordata > Mammalia > Artiodactyla > Moschidae > Moschus > Moschus berezovskii. Next base: position 63,599,840 of record NC_142472.1, on the reverse strand, counting down.
CATCAGAACCCTCCCTCCCTCCAGCCACGGCAGGCTTGCATCTCCCATAGGCTCTGAGCTCTCTAAGGGGAGGAATTCAACCTCCTTTATTCACTGATGTTTTCCTAACAATGCCTGGCCATAGGTTGCTCAATTAACATTTGTGGAATGAATGAACATCCTGTAAAACAGGACCATTGATTTGCCAGAGCAAATGAACAAATACAGGAAGTCCCCTACATGTGAACCTTCAATTTGCGACCTTGCAAAGGTGCGAACGTGCGTTTGTATGTCCAAACACAAAAGTTAGTTCACATGTCTGGCTTGTCATGTGTGTGCATCCTCTATAAGCGGTTGTGCTTTTGTGTACTTTATTATGCAGTACTATACAGAGCGGGCTTTCCAGGTGGCCCAGTGGTAATGAATCAGCCTGCCAGTGCAGGAGATGCAGGTTCGATCCCTGGGTAGGGGAAGATTCCTTGGATGATGAAATGATAACCCACTCCAGTATTCTTGCCTGGGAAATCCCATGGACAGAGGAGCCTGGCAGGCCACAGTCCATGGGATCACATGACTGAGCAACTAAGCATGCACACACGCACTATATAGAGTACAGTAATACCATATCTTTATTTTGAACCCAGAATGTCCTGAAGCAGGTGTAAAGGCAGCAGTGATGCAGCTGATATTACTGTACTATAAGACTAAAAATGTTTTCTTCTGGAAATATGCCCAGCAAGCGCATTCCTGGGCATACACACTGAGGAAAACAGAATTGAAAGAAACACATGTACTCCAATGTTCATCTCAGCACTGTTTACAATAGCCAGGACATGGAAACAACCTAGATGTCCATCAGCAGACGAATGGATAAGAAAGCTGTGGTACACATACACAATGGAATATTACTCAGCCATTAAAAAGAATATATTCAAATCAGTGCTAATGAGGTGGATGAAACTGGAGCCTATTATAAAGAGTGAAGTAAGCCAGAAAAAAAAACACCAATACAGTATACTAACGCATATATACGGAATTTAGAAAGATGGTAATGACAACCCTATATGCAAGACAGCAAAAGAGACACAGACGTATAGAACAGTTTTTTGGACCCTGTGGGAGAAGGCAAGGGTGGGAAAATAAATAAAATTGTTTTCTTAATTTTTTGTGTTTTGTATGTATTATTAACTTATTATAGCACAGTTACAGTTATAAACCTATTATAGTACTAAATGGCAAATTGTGTTAGTTGGGTGAAAAGTGTTAGTTGCTCAGTCATGTCTGACTCTTTGGGACACCATGGACTGTAGCCCACCAGACTCCTCTGTCCACAGAATTTTCCAGGCAAGAAAATTTTTCAGGGTTGCCATTTCCTTCTCCAGAGGATCTTCCTAACCCAGGGGTTGAACCCATGTTTCCTGCATTGCAGGTGAATTCTTTACCATCTGAGCCATCACTGCTTACCAAGGTTAACTTTGTTGGACTTAGGAACAAACTGGACTCACCAGTGTGCTGTCAGAATGGAATCGTTCGTATGTAGGGGACTGACTGTGTGTCTTTGTGGTGGGTGAGTTAGAAGACCAGAGTCCTTAGCAGCAGGCAGTGGGGATTACAAAGCCTCAGGAGGATGAAGAACTTGTCTGCAGTAAAATGACTGTGAAGGGCAGCCATTTGAACCTGGAGCAAGCCCACAGAGGTGAGGGAAAGCCACCACCATGAACTCCAAGAGATTTTTTTACTTTCACTTTTAAAATACTTCGCCTCCAGGTTAGATGTGCATCAGATTTATCCAGGGAGATTTAAAGATACTGAGGCTCGGTCTCACCTCCCATTTATCGAATCAGAATTTCTGGTGGGTGATCCCAGGCAGCATCGCTGTCTCTTTTTCTTTCTCATTTTTCAGGGGACTATATTTTTTAGAGTAGTTTTCAGTTCACAGCAAAACAGAGATTTGCATATACCCCCGTTCCATCCACGCATCGCACCAGTGTTTTTGAAAACCTCTACAGGTCTCAGCAATCTGCAGGTTGTTTTTGCTTGTGTCAGTGTTTTAGCAAACAGTAATTCGTGGTTAGATACAACACTATCTTACTTCATCCTTACAGCCACCCTATGAGGGATGTGAGTCTTGTTTTCACAGACAAGGAAACTAAGGATTAGGGAAATTAAGAGATCTGCCTAAAATAGCGGATTACGATCCATACCAAGAAAGTGTGTCCTTGTGTGCATGCTCAGTTGATTCAGTCGTGTTCGACTCTCTGCGACCCCATGGACTGTAGCCCGCCAAGCTCCTCCGTTCATGGAATCCTTCAGGCAAGAATACTGGGGTGGGTTGCCATGCCCTCTTCCAGGGGATCTTCCCGACCCAGGGATCAGCCCCATGTCTCTGTCTCTTGCATTGACAGGTGGATTCTTTACCACGGAGCCACCTCGGAAGCCCTGTGTGCTCTCTAGCTAACTAATTTTAAGGCAAGAGAGAGGTCATAATACAAAATGTGGTCACAAGATTTTAATGAACATAACGTTCGCCCCACAACTCAATAAATGGGAGTTTATCATACAGAAATGTTAACATAAACATATAAAGATACATACATAGGTATATGTTGTGCTTCATTTATACTAGGGCACGACTGAAATCAAGCGCAAAATCCCCCAGAAGGAGACTGACTGTATTAAGTTCATTCATAAACTGAAGTACCAGGCTAGGACGTTGATTTTTTTCCTTTCCCTTTTTAAAGGTACACATGTATATATAAAAGCTAGTAAGACCTTGATGTCTGGCTAAAGACAGTTTTGTGATTTTACACCCTCTACTTGGCTTCATTAGCAGTAATGAGAGATTAAAAATGAAAGACAGCATGACATTTCTTTTTGATAGCTTTGAAGATTTTCACTTATCATTATTATACTTGATAAGGAATGGGACAGCTGTGCTCAAAAGAAGGTAAGCATTTCTGTGAACTAAAAATGTAACAGAACAACAGGACATCATAGTGGTGAGTGGAGCCAAAAGTGAATGCTTCTGCTGGTATTTTAAGGCTGTGAACCAATATTGGAATCAAAAAACCAAATGAAAACAGAATTCAAGGGCAAAATATAGATATTTTCAGTGATCAAAGACAAAGGTTTTACTCACCTATAGATACACATTGAGAAATTGCTAGAAGTACGGAAAACAAGTAAAATCAAAGAAAACTGAATGGAAGAACTTGGCTGAGCAACTGATAAAATATGCTGGTAAATCCAACTACTTACTGCAAGCATAAATGATCATCATAAATGATATTTTCAACTTAATGCTGAAACTTGAAACAACAGAGAGGAAGTTATAAATGAAGGAGTTCAATGGGTCTCTAAACTCTTCCATGTCCTTGTCTTTTTCAAGAGAATAAACTTTGTTAGGCAGATAGTACATTATCTTCATTAAAATTATGATTTGCCACCAATAGGACAGAAACCAGCAGAAAATAAAAATCAAAAGGACACAGAAAACTTTCTTGACAAAAGAAGAAGCTGTGAAGGAAGAATCCATACAGACAGATACCAAATAAAAAGCACAAATATATTATTTAATTAGAATAAGGTAAATTGCTTAACTTTTCTTATTGAAAACTGATAGACTGGGTTAAAGAACAAAAAGACATAGCTGTAAACAAAACTGGAGGAAAATAGGTAAAATAAAAGGATGCAAGAAGGCTATATTAAGCCAATAAGAGAAAAGCAAGGTGGTGTAAAATATATAGAGAATATATATCAAATTGCTAACTCATTATTTCCTAGAGATAGGATTAAGAGGAAATTTTATCTCCTTTGCTACACATTTCTTTCACACACTAATTTGCTATACAGTTTACTTATTTTTTTCCCCAAGTAGCATGTATTACTTTTGTAAATAGGAAGAAAAACAAAATCAGGTTAACTTCCTTCTATAAATAACATCTTTAAAAAAACTAGTGTTAAATAATTTTGACTGGGTCTTTCTGTACTTTTCTTTAAAAAAATACATAAACATTCTTAAGAACGACTTCATATTTAGTCCTTAACAAGCATTTTCAAAATTCCTGTTGGAAAAATAAAGTTCAAATATAGGTTTAGTATATATCAGTTTAAAGGCATGTTTTGACATTTCTTTCCCTTGCCAACTATAATTGCCTGAGAAAGAAGAAAGAAAAGACAGGACATGTCTAAAAATGCGTATAACTTAAGGACTGAATCTTTCCAAGATTTCAGCTGAGAATATGTGGGGAGCTTTTCTCCAGAAAAGACAATGTTATCAGAGATTCTACTGTCAATCTGGTTTTATTCTCAAACTTTGATTTTGTCATTTTCAGGATTGATATAAGTTTAAAATAAAATTTAAATGTCAAGGTCATTAGAGTTTTCTACCATCCAGTAGCCTCTGAAGAAGGCTTCCTGAATATTATTTATTCAACAAATACTGTTGAGAACCCACCTCTAGAAGAGTGTTTTTAAGACTTTCAATCTTTGTTTCATATAAACAAGAGACAGGAAGGAAAGCTGATCATAACTCACTAATTGATTTCTCAACTCAATGGATTCAATGTACAATTCCCTAACCACTATTCTTTATGGCATCTAAAACCTAATATAATGATAAACGTTAGAGGAATAAAAGATATTTTGCATATGTGAAGAAGATATTTACTATCTCATGTGTGTAACAGAAAAAAGATCTGAAAACAGCTTAAATGTTCATCAGTAGGGAATTTTTAAAATACGTTACAGCCACACTGTGAAATATTGTGTAGCCACTGAAAAGAATTAGTCGGGTTTATGTTTACCATCATAAAGTTTTTCATGATACACTGTTACATGAAGTAAGTATAACATAAAATAATATTCATAACACAGTCGTTCAGTCATGTCTGACTCTTTGTGATCCCATGGACTGTAGCCCGCCAGGCTCCTCTGTCCATTGAATTCTCCAGGCAAGGATACTGGAGTGGGTTGCGATCCCCCTTCTCCAGGGGATCTTCCCAACCCAGGGATCAAACCTGGGTCTCCCATGTTGCAAGCAGTTCTTTTACCATCCAAATCAGCAAGGGAAGGACAAGTAAAATAGCAAACATTAATTGAGTATTTTTAGTGTGCCTGAATTGCTTTAAGCACTACTTTCACACATTGGAGAAGGAAATGGCAACCCACTCCAGTGTTCTTGCCTGGAGAATCCCAGGGACGGGGGAGCCTGGTGGACTTCCGTCTACGGGGTCACACAGAGTCGGACACGACTGACGTGACTTAGCAGCAGCAGCAACCCTTTGAGGTAGGTTTTTTATCATCTCTACTATGCAGATAAGGAAACTGAGGTCCAGGAATTCAAGATCAATAGCCAGTAAGTAGGAAGAAAGACAGACTGTGTCCCATATTCTAGGAAATATGTGCTTGTTGCTTCTTTGCTATAACAACAATTAATTTTAGTCAAAGTCAAAAGAAATGTGTGCATGTGACTGTGTATACAGAAAAGCCACACATGGTACTCAAGTGACCTCAAGGGAGGGTGGGTTTGACGAGGGAGCTAAGACTACTGCCATTTGGTTGATGTACTTCTGTTTGGTTCTTGTGCAATAATTTTGTAATAAAAATATTAATACTAAGCAAGAATTAATCTGCATAACATACCTCCATGAAACACAGCCTCAAAATATTAAAACTAACATTTCTTAAAACATTAGATTTAAGAAAAGTATTTATGACAAAGCAGAGAGTCGCTTCTCTCTTGTTAAGATCTGAAACATGTTTAACTCTTAACAGATTCTGGCCTCTTTACCACCTCGCTGCAGTGTTTTGCAGTGCTGTGGAGGAGTGTGCTTTCTAGGGAACGGAGCAGTTATTGTGCTTTTCAAAAAGTCATTATCTAAGAGTCAGAAAGGCCCTACAGTTGGTGTCTTTCCATTCTCACGTATACCCTCCTCCCAGCTGACAGTCAAGCAAGTCCAGCCAGCTCACACTTCTCACGTCGCACTTTTCACGCTCTATTCACTCACTCACTCCTCTCCCTCATTAGGCAGAGACACCCCCAAAGGCATAAATCAAGTATTGTTCATCCGTAATCATCTGTAAACTCCAGTGAGAAGCATAGAGCCTGACACATGAGATCAAAAAAACAGAAAGTGTGCAGACTGCTTGCAGTGTTACCAACACAAATAATCATCACAGTTAGGGCTTCCCTGGTGGCCCAGAGGCTAAGAATCTGCCTTTCAATTCAAGGGACACTGGTTCAATCCCTGGTCTGGGAAGATCCCACATACCTTGGGACAACTAAGCCTGTGGGCTAACAATGACTGACAGCTCATGTGCTGCAACTGCTGAAGTCTGCAAGACCTAGAGCCTGTGCTCCAGGGCAAGAAGAGCCACCGCAACTAAAGAGTAGGCCCAGCCGGCTGCAACTAGACAAAGCAAGGAAGACCCAGCACAGCCAGAAATAAATTATAAATGAATAAATAAAAATAAAAAAACACAAAATAATCATTATGTTTCTAAATCTTATCTTGTGAAAACACACCAATAAATACCACAGTTAGTGTAAGAGTAATATTATGACTTAATCGCTGAGTGTCTGCCTCTTTAGGTCACATCAGAATCTCTAGAATCTTGTTATATTAACCTATGCTGCTCCCAACAGCCCATAGGTTAATAGGCTGCTTCTAAGGTCACTGTTTTTATCCGCTGTTTACAAATCAAATGAAATGTAGACTTATATTAAATAATTATCTCAAGGTTACATAGCATGGACATAGCAGATGCGGCATTCAAGCCTAAGTCTCTAAGATTGCAAAAGCTGTGTTTCTTTTCATGATGTAGTGCTGTCTCTGAAAATGATTAAATAATGGAAAAGTTTGCACTTAAAGAATATTTTGTTTTAAAAGAAGCTTAATGAGAGTCTGTAAAGACCGAGCCGGAATAGTCCATGTAAGAGAAAAATTAGAATATGTTATAGATCAATATTTCTCAGTTATGAAGAAAAATGTCTTCATTAAAAATAAAAACAAGATCAAACCTTCATAGAAAGGAAAGAAAAATAAGGGGTCATGTTATGCTTAATTTCTCCATTCCTTTAAATTTGTTACTGCTCCCCAAATCACCCTTCAGAAGGCAGGCATGTACATTTTTATTCCTGCTGACTAAAGAGAATTTCATAAGTAAGATTTCAGAATCCAGAGAGACTTTGCCATCAGGATGATTTATGTGGGAATCCCAACAGCTGAACGGAGAAACAGTACGGTGTCAAACGCCGTCTGTGTGAGGTCTCAGGAATAAACGCACGTGGCTGACACTGGAAAAATAAATAACCTTGACCACAGACTGTTCAGTAATTGACACTTGAAACACGCCTGCAGGCAGCACAGAAAGGGATTCTAGAATAGATGGCTAAGGCCATTCCATTTCCAGCTGAGACAGTGGGCTCCGTTTCTGTAAGAATCCTCCTTCCCTGTTTTTCCCTGTATTACCCAGTAGCAGGGGTGATTCTGCTCCATTGCTTCTTACTGTAGACCCTCAAAAGTGGTCCAGGACTCTTCCATTCTCTTGTAGTGTGATGAGGAAAAAAACACCGAAGCAGCTCTCCTACAAGCCATGAGTGAAGTCCCCTTTCAGTCATTTCAGAAATGCCTGACACTGGGGAAGTCAACCTCTTTGGTTCTTAGGTTTCTGATCTGCAATATGGAGAAAATCCAGCCCAGCTGTGCCAAGTCAGGTCACTGAGCTTTTGGGTCTACGCACATCCCCTTCATGGTCTTCTCAGATTGGTGTTTTTCTTGTCGATAATGATACTAGTTGGCAACTATTTCTCTCATTTAACATCCGTGCGACCTGTTTATGTTGACTATCCCAATTCTTCATTGCAAGGAAAACAGTTGCTTCCTCTCAAGGAAAAATAAGAGTTAGAAAATCATTCTTTCTTATAAATGGTTTGCACAGTAAGGAGAAACCATAAATCCAGAAGATAAAAATATAGACATTATGATTTTCAAACGATTTCTCATATTCAGATAAAGTTTACTCAGTAATATATCTGGGTCCCAAGATAACATCGTATTTCACCCTTTCAACTTGTGCTTTGTCTTAATTTATAGAGAAGAGCTGTCTAATATTTTTAAAAAGTGAGATTAAAAAAAAATAAAGCCATATAACCTCCTGGGATAAAAGGAACAGCTTCAAGTGTCTGGGGCTTAGGAAGCATTTGGCATGGCTGGTATGCTACTTGGGATGCGGAGATGGGAGAAAAGGGAAAACAGAAGGCATCAGCCAGGGGCTTCCCTGGTGGTTGAGTGGTGGAAATTCTGAGCTCCCAGTGCAGGGGGCCCAGGTTCAATCCCTGGTCAGGGAACTAGATCCCACATGCCACAACTAAGACCCAAATAAATATAAATAAAAAAGAAGGCAATAGCAGGTCACGTGTGCTATGCCAAGGGGTTGGAAGCTCACCCTTGAAGTTATCACATGACAAGTGGGTTCAGTTTCAAGAAGGGGAGGGATGTGATGAAACATGCATGTAAAGGGTCTGGAGAATGGATGGCCATGGCAGGTGGGCAAACTGGAAGCAGAGAGACTAGTTAGCAATCTTAGGAATTTAGGCCAGATAATGCAGCTGGCTGGGTGCTTCCCCAGTGGCTCAGCAGTAAAGAATCCACCTGCAATGCAGGAGCCGCAGGTTTGATCCCTGAGTCAGGAGGATCCACTGGGGGAGGGCATGGGAACCCATTCCAGTATTCTTGCCTGGAGAATTCCACGGACAGAGGAACTTAATGGGCTACAGTCCCTGGGGTCACAAAAAGTTGGACAAGACTGAAGTGACTTGCACATGAAGCTGGCTAGCACAAGATGGTAGCAGTTCTGATGAGTGAAAAAGACAGGAAACATATTACATTTGGAGGTATAAAGGAAACAGAATCAAGGATTTGGGGTGGAGAGTGGAAGAAGAAAGTCTAGTCATGGTAGAACTAGTCACCAAGATTAAGAAATCAGGAGGAGGGACTTCCCTGGTGGTCCAGTGGCTAAGAGTCCACATTCCCCATGCAGGGTCCCAGTTTCAATCCCTGGTTAGGAAACTGGATCCCACATGCCAGCAACTAAAGAACCTGCATGCAGCGACCAAGATTTGGTGCAGCCAAATAAATAAATAGTAAATAAAGTAATTAAAAAAAAAAATACAGGAGGAAAACCAGGTTAGAGCAAAGACTACTGTTCTCTATTTTTTCCCTTGAATTGCATTGATTTCTTTCAGAAGCTAAGGAGCTAGGGCCGTGGTGACTCAAATGCCTCTAGTACTTTCCTTGTTTCAAAAGAAAAATAAGAAACAGACCCCTCACATAACTTAATTATCGGGTCCCCCACAATGATAACGTAAGAGTTTAATGGAGTTTCCCTCTTCACAGAAATGTCGAGGGATATCATGTTTTGAACACAGTAATGAAATTGTCCTCAGAGACTTAATCAAACCTCTCCTGCTAATAGTTTATTTGTCCTCTCAGTATATTGAGGAAAGTCTGGTATACAGAGCTGTTAAGATGTGCTGACATTTTAAAGAACTTTATATATTCTGGACCAATGTCAGTCAAGGCAAGCAAGCTAGATGCGTTGGGAGGATAATGACCCCTTGGAAAGTGGGTACAACTCTCAGTCCATCTTTCATCCCTGTTGTGCAGAGTGTGTGCTTGCACGGTAAGTCGCTTCAGTCATGTCCGGCTCTTGTGACCCAATAGACTGTAGTCCATGAGGCTCCTTTGTCCATGGGATTCTCCAGGCAAGAATACTGGAGTGGGTGGTCATGTCCTTCTCCAGGGGATCTTCCCGACCCAGGGATCAAACACGTATCTCCTGCGGCTCTTTGCATGAGCAGGTGGATTCTTGGCCACTGAGCCACTGGGGAAGCCCATTGTGTAGTGTAGATAGTACTTTACCAGTTTACTGAGCTAGGGACCACACACCACAGATCTACAAAGTATAAAAGTGGCATCTATACTCTCTACAATTTTCTTCTGTACTTAGAGGATCACCTTGCAGCACTGAGAATGCGAAGCTTTTTAAAGCTTTCCCTGGCAGTGGGTGCAATCCTGAAAATTCACCCTTCTGAATAAGTGTGATTCTCAAACAATGACAACAAAAGAAGAACGGGTCTCTTGTTGGCATTTTGACCGCAGAGTTCCAGCTTTGTGGCATCCTTCCTGAGATTGTAAAGCAGGTTGTTTGTGAAACACCCTCAGGGAAATGGAAGCTGAGATACATTTCAGTCCTATGAAGTGTAAAGAGAAAGGTATTTTTCTCTCGCAGTGTCAATGTTCTGACTCTTCTGACTTTTAAGTACTGACTAGTAAAGCTCTACCAGTCGTTTGACTTCTTTCCCCAGGACTGTGTTTAACTCCATGACTGCTGACCTGTTCTGTGATTCGGCTCATCCGGACACTGTAGTGGTCTTCACGGTGATGGGACTGTCACAGCCCGAGGGGATGTGTGACAACGCACATCAATTTCTGGGCTGCCAACTCCCATGACTCAGTCTTCCCGATTCTTGGTGTGACTTTTCCGGAATCTCAGGTGGCACTCCATGCTGTTTTGAAAGCACCCATTGCATGCGCCTTCCCTGGTGGCTCAGAGGGTAAAGCGTCTGCCTGAAATGAGGGAGACCCGGGTTCGATCCCTGGGTCGGGAAGATCCCCTGGAGAAGGAAATGGCAACCCACTCCAGTACTCTTGCCTGGAGAATCCCATGGAGGGAGGAGCCCGGTGGGCTACAGTCAACGGGGTTGCAAAGAGCCGGACATGACTGAGCTACTTCATTTCACTTCATTGCATGTGGAACCTGGTTTTATCAGTGCCAACCAAGGTCCGTCTAGTCAAGGCAATGGTTTTTCCCGTGGTCATGTATGGATGTGAGAGTTGGACTGTGAAGAAGGCTGACCGCCGAAGAATCGATGCTTTTGAACTGTGGTGTTGGAGAAGACTCTTGAGAGTCCCTTATACTGCAAGGAGATCCAACCAGTCCATTCTGGAGGAGATCAATCCTGGATGTTCATTGGAGGGACTGATGCTAAAGCTGAAACTGCAATACTTTGGCCACCTCATGCGACGAGTTGACTCACTGGAAAAGACTCTGATGCTGGGAAAGGTTGGGGGCGGGAGGAGAAGGGGACGACGGAGAATGAGATGGCTGGATGGCATCACGGACTCTGTGGACATGAGTTTGAGTGAACTCCGGGAGTTGGTGATGGACAGGGAGGCCTGGCGTGCTGTGATTCATGGGGTCGCGGAGAGTCGGACACGACTGAGCGACTGAACTGAACTGAACTGAACTGATCTTATATCGCTTTGCCTATTTTCTCGCGGAAATCCTCTATGGATTGGGCCTGTCTTGTTCATCGCGGTGTCCTTGGTGCCTTCAGGGGTGCATGCTACTCAGGAAAGGTACTACTAAGTGTTATGTGATGTTGATGTATATATATATATATACATATACATATCTATATCTATCTATATATATATAGAGAGAGTGAGTGAGTGAGGGCAGGACAAATCCTTCCTCTCTTTCACCCTAGCACAGCATCTGGGGCATTAGAGATGCTCAGCAAACATTTTAAATAAGCAAATGTCTGAATACTTATTATTTCAGTCTTCTGTTTCACTACATCAGAATGAAGATCTATTTCTTAGGAAAAGGATGAAGTGATACTTTATGTCTCTAGAAGTGTGAAGGGGAAAGTTTTATCCATAATTTTAAGTGCTTCAAATTGCTACAAATGGCCCAAAGAAAAGAGGCTTTTTTAGTTTTAGCTACACTTTATAATCCTAACATACATTATTATTGTGATTCTTTGTAGCACGATGCAGCTTACTGGTGTTATCAAATGACATTACCTGCATTTTTACTGGGTAATTTTGTATCCCTCGAGGTCAGTAGCAAGTTTCTTGACAGTCATTTAAAGGAAAATTTAAAAGGCCAATGACAAAAAAATGTATGTATATGACTGATAAACCTGGAATAAAGGGAGAGAAGAAGAGATGCAAACGTCTGCTTCAGTAAGGCAGAATGAAGACCTGCTTCTCAGGGAAATCATAAAATTCATCAGCCTCCTGTGAAAGGTAGCATCTACCTGTGCAGAGCAAGGAAGATATCCAGAGAAAGTGGTGGCCCTTCAGGACTTCTAATCTGAGATCTACCCTCATTTGGTGACAAGTGTCTAGAAAACCAAACTAACAAGTGTCACATTTCTACAGTGACCAATTGCTCAACCAAACATCTCAGAAAATAGTACATAAATTCCAAAATGCTTTCTTAACTTTTCATTCTAAAACAATTAAAGGAGATGCTGTTGTCTAATTAGTAATTAATTTTATGAAGCATATATTTTCAACAGACCACAGGTACATATATGTACACTGTCAGGACTTACTAAATAAATACTCAGACCTCTGTGATTTCCCTGTAGTATTTCATAAATTCTGACCTCCCTTTACATCATGGAGCATGCCGGTCAAGGCTTTAAAAGTTTTGTTTTCAGCTAAGCTGTAGCTTCAGCTTATCGGCATTTTCTTTGTGTTTGATGATTTAGACAAAAGGATACACTAAACCTCTGCTGCTGGCGAATAATTTGGAGTTTCTGATGCTGACACTAACATTTACTAAGAGATCTTTTCTAATGGTTTGATCTCTAATGAAGTTTGTTGTTTTAATTGTAGTATCTCTTTTAATAATAATTTCAAGCTTATTGAAATTGGGCTTATTAAAATCTGAAGTCTAGGATCTGAGAAGTTGCTTCTCACATTTATGTGATTTTTAGCACTAACATGGAGTCCACCTGTGACTGAGATCTTGAGGTTTCTAATGTTTTTAGTGACTTGCTTCCAGGGATGTAGTGATAATAAATCAGCAATATTTATCCTTCAACATCTACAAGATGGTATTACATAGCCAGCATTCTCTCTCCCGTGTGGAAAAGATGGGAGTGAGGCAGATAGTATTACCATGCAAAAGACAAAACAAACACAAGATGCCATTTATCCATAAGGGCTTGACAAGACAGTTCAAATCCAGTCCTTCAGATGGGAAAACCTTCCACTAGGCACTTTGCTAAATGATGTGGAAAAGCAGTGCTTTACTTTGTGCAATTGAACTGCCAGACTCCTCTCATATGTTCTCCTAATGATCCTGGAGGAATTTTAATTGATAAAGGTGAACCAGAATAATTCATGCACAAGTTAGCCGAATATTTGCAACTGCTAACGTTTGAAGTATTCTAGGATCATCAAGTGCTGCATGCATAGAAAAGTATACAGCTTGTTTCATCTCTACAAGGTGCCTCATGCTATTTTCGAATATTATAGTGTATGGCTGTGAGAGCTGGACTGTGAAGAAAGCTGATCGCCGAAGAACTGGTGCTTTTGAACTGTGGTGTTGGAGAAGACTCTTGAGAGTCCCTTGGACTGCAAGGAGATCCAACCAGTCCATTCTAGAGGAGATCAATCCTGGGTGTTCATTGGAAGGACTGATGCTAAAGCTGAAGCTCCAATACTTTGGCCACCTCATGTGAAGAGCTGACTCGCTGGAAAAGACTCTGATGCTGGGAGGGATTGGGGGCAGGAGGAGAAGGGGCCGACAGAGAATGAGATGGCTGGATGGGATCACTGACTCGATGGAGGTGGGTTTGAGTGAACTCCGGGAGTTGGTGATGGACGGGGAGGCCTGGCGTGCTGTGATTCATGGGGTCACAAGGAGTCGGTCACGACTGAGCGACTGAACTGAACTGAACTGAACTGATACACTATATAATATCTGCTAAGTATACATGCTGCCAGTACACTGTGATGTGGGCAACATACTGATTGGTGCCATGGACTCTGTGTTATCAGCCTGGCAAATTCTTCTCAGCTATTTGACCTTGAGCAGGTTACCTAGCTGCTCAAAGATAATAAAACTGAGTATAACGGAACCATGCTCATAGTCTGTGTGTCTCTGTATTAAATGAAATCATTTAAGTAAAAGGCTTAGCACAGTTAAGCTAGTGTTATCATATACAATAGTTAAATGTGACTATGCATGCATGCTAAGTCGCTTCAGTCGTGTCTGACTCTCTGCTCCCCCATGGACTGTAGCCCAGGCTACTCTGTCCGTGCGATTCTCCAGACAAGAATTCTGGAGTGGGTCGTCATGCCCTCCTCCAGGAGATCTTCCCGACCCAGGGACTGAACCTGCATATCTTATGTCTCCTGCATTGGCAGGTGGGTTCTTTACTGCTAGTGCCACCTGGGAAGCCCCTATTAATGACCATATATTATAGTTATTGGGCTTCCCAGGTGGCCCAGTGGTAAAGAATCTCAGGTGGCTCAGTGGTATAGTTATTGGGCTTCCCAGGTGGCTGCTGTAATATCAATGCAGGAGATGTGGGTTTGATCCCTGGGTTGGGAAGCTGCTCTAGAGGAGGAAATGGCAACCCACTCCGGTTTCCTTGTTATAGTTATTATTATATGACATATATGCTGTCTATGGAGACCTGAAAAACAAAGATATGAGTTGGCTTAATACTGCAAACAGTAGGATTCTATTCAATATTGCATCCTTAATATCTTAGAATCACTCTAGAAGACAACACAGCTGTTAGCTTACACTCCATGAAATTGAGAGCTTACTTCTGGGTGAACCGTCCCCATGCCCTGGCATGGTTCCCTGTGCTCACTTTCTTGGGAGCCATAAGGTCATTTTTCAATGTAAATTATATAAAATGGTGAGCTGTTCTCATAGAGAACTCTGGAGCTTTTGCCTTTTCTGGTAATAGCGGTGAATGTTTTCATGCGACTGGCAGAAGAGATTCAAGTGGTTGCTTGCCAAGTTCGTGTGTGTGCAGAGGAACAAAGCTCTGAATGCCTTTCCTGCTGTGAGGAGGAAACTGTACCAACAGTTTCAAAAAGACTAGTTCTCAACAGCATTGTGGCAAGGTCCTTGAGAGCCGATGACCATACCAGGTTGAGTCTAAGGTACCCCCATGGCTAATGAACCCATCCCAGCAGCCTCAGACCCTTCCTCACTTGCCTTTATTTTAATGCATGTCCCTGTACCCTCAGCCCCATGTGGAGCTGTTCCTAATAAATAGCTGGCCTTCTAGGCTCTGTGTCCAGCCAGGTCCAGAATTTAAGAAGAGAAGACTGGGTTTGGGGACCCTGTGGGTCCTCCCATGGTCAAGCCTGGAAAGTCTCCCTTCTCTGGACCCTCCTAATCATATTTAGGGAATGATTCACTCATTCACATTCACCAACACTCTTTTTCTTCCTGCCCTCTCCCACTCATGAGTTTGTCAAAAATAAATTGATCCTGTAATTGCACAGCTCCTCTCCTGAAACTACTACAATTTGAAAAAATGATACAAAGTGACCCTTTATCATAATATGGTTTATGTTTAACTCAAAGGAGGTACAAAATGAGGGAAGCAGACTGCACCATTTTAGTTTTTAGTTATTTTAAAAAGAGGCAACATTTAAAACCAGTTTTTTTTAAAGGTCTAAAGGTGTATTTATTATCTGAAAACTCCAATAAGGTACTTCATTTTGTGCATTTGCTCAGTTTTCTTGCCATTCCCTTCTCCAGTACTTTGACTACCTGATGCAAAGAATTGACTCATTAGAAAAGACCCCGATGCTGGGAACGATTGAAGGCAGGAGGAGAAGGGGATGACAGAGGATGAGATGGTTGGATGGCATCACCTACATGAATTTGAGCAAAATCTGGAAGATGGTGAAGGACAAGGAAGCCTGGCAGGCTGCATTCCACGGCGTCGCAAAGAGTCAGACGTGACTGAGTGACTGAACTGAACTGAACTCCATCTTCTGTCTCCATTTTATTGTTCCAAATGATCATTTATAAATTATTCTCCTTTAACCTTTTATGTACTTAGTTTTTTTTTCCCAAACATATTTTAAGCTTCGTGAGATCTTGGCCTCCATACTAAATGTCTCTATAGTCCCCACACATTACACTTAGTAAGTACACAATAAATATTCACTGTGTGTGTGGTATGTGAGATTCAATGTCTTTTTAAAAGGCAAGACATTTCATATATGCCTTCCTTTATCTTATTTTTGTTTTCAAAGAGTGTAATATCTACATCATTAAACTAGTGCTCTTCCCATGTGGAGAAACTGGTTTAATCTTTGCTATTCAGCGCATTCTTGCACTGCCTCCCACAGACGAGAAACTCATTAAACATCCATTAGCTTTCACTGAATCCTTAGCATTATCAACCATATTAAACAGTCTGTTAATGGCTTCAATCCATTAATATTCTAAGCAGTTAGAAACTCATTTTTCCATTTCTTGATTTTTAATATTGTTCTAACTCAAGCATACTAAATACAGAATGTAACTTTGTCATCATTTCTCGGCTAAGATGAAGAATGTCATTCTTGGCAGAATGTCCCTTCATCAAGCTGTTAGTTTAACTGAGTTTGGCCATTCCTTACATATTGACCTGATATTACTTAACTGGTAAGGTGAAGGTGAAAGTTGCTCAGTCCTGTCTGACTTTTTGCAACCCCATGGAATTCTCCAGACCAGAATACTGGAGTTAGCCTTTTCCTTCTCCAGGAGATCTTCCCAACCCAGGGATCGAACCCAGGTCTCCTGCGTTGCAGGCGGATTCTTTACCAGCTGAGCCACCAGGAGAGCCCTTATTTAACTGGAGTTTACCCAACTGCAAATAATAGTATTCAAGAATAAAAAGGATGGTGACCAGACCTGTCAGTTCAGTTCAAACGAATAAACCATATTTCACCCGCACACCATACCATGATATATTTTTCTAGCACTAGAAAAATATTTTCTTCTCTATGGTACTCCTGCTGTTGAGAAAGCTTTTCTCATGTCAGTAAGCTTTTGAATGGCACTGACTTGACTTACATTTACCACAGGGTGCATCATTCTACCTTTTACATGTCTCTGGTTTATATCTACCAGCGTGATAATTTCTCCAGGGTGGCTGAGGAAGCCAGCCACTATAGTTAAAACCTCAGCCACTATAGCTAAAACCCCAACCCCTGGGTTGGCACACAAAAGCAGAAAATGGAATCAGCTGAAATGTTCCTTAATTTACTTCCAAAGATTGACAGCAAAGATTAGTGAAATATTGCTGGCACTGACTTAACATACTCTTCCTAATGAACAAACATTTGTGTATGTGTGTGTTAGTCTCTCAGTCATGTCTAACTCTTTATGACCCCATGGACTGTAACCTGCCAGGTTCCTGTATCCATGGAATTCTCCAGGCAAGAATACTGGAGTGGGTTGTCATTCCCTTCTCCAGGGTTTCTTCCCATCCCAAGGATTGAACCCAGGTCTCTTGCATTGCAGGTGGATTCTTTATCATCTGAGCCACCAGGGACGCTTGGGAGAAGGATTATTTTATGGTAATTAGGTTTCCCTCATGAAGAAGAGTCCGGAGAAGGCAATGGCAAGCCACTCCAGTACTCTTGCCTAGAAAATCCCATGGATGGAGGAGCCTGGTAGGCTGCAGTCCGTGGGGTCGCTAAGGGTCGGACACGACTGAGCGACTTCACTTTTCACTTTCACACATTGGAGAAGGAAATGGCAACCCACTCCAGTGTTCTTGCCTGGAGAATCCCAGGGACGGGGGAGCCTGGTGGGCTTCCGTCTATGGGGTCACACAGAGTCGGACACGACTGAAGTGACTTAGCAGCAGCAGCAGCATGAAGAAGAGTCAGGATAAACTCTCCTCCTTTTCGGAAGCCTGTTGGACTTAATTTCCCATATACTTATCACCTTCCTAGTTCTTCATTTAATAGAAGTGTCTGCTAGTTTCTTGGTTAAACAAGTTCAAACACAGAGATTCAAGTTACAAAAAATAAGCTTTTACAATCGAAGCAAAACAAATAAAGTAACAAATCATCTATTAAAACTGCTTTGATTCTTCGCCATGAAATTTTTAAAGTTTAACCACTTAACGGGACATGACATTGTCAAAGAAACTGTATACAGGAAAAAATACACATCGGTGTGACTTTACCCTTCCAAAGCACTAAATCAAGAAAGACAATGAACTGATGCAGCCAGCCTAGAAACTTAATCACACTATAAAGTCAAGCATAAGATAAATGTGCACATGAAAATTCTTTCATACTCTCATTCTTTCTGTTTAGAGGGCTTTGCCTCTAGAATGTTTAGAGGGCTGGTCTGCCCGGTAGGAGGAATAATTTTTAGGTAAATTAGTACTTACCGTCATCTTTGTCGGGTTTGATTGTAACCTGAGCCCCTGGGAACTCTGATCCAATTCTCCCACCCATCGGCATGCTCAGGAGAACATGGAATGTCTCCTCCTCTTCATACAAGGAGTCATCAATTATAACGACCCTACACATCTTCTCCCGCTCATCTTTGTCAAAGCGGATGACACTGGTGTGGTCCTCAGGTCGGGATATGTAATCAGAATAGGAGAGCACAGACGTTGGCACGGTTCCTCTTGCCGACCCTGGAGGCAGGAGGATCCAAAAGGGGCTTATAAAACATACTACAAGGGTGTTTCCAGAAATGATTATTTTCATCTACAGCATTTCCATGGTCCATCGTATCTATGAATACTCCTGGAAATCGCAATAGCGCCTACACACTGTTCTAGCATCATGAGTCATCTTCATAATGGTCTCCACCACGTGACAAATATTACATTTCGAGTATTTTCTCCTCTGCTTCCCGCCAGTGGTCTTTTTAAAGCAACACAATAATATAATATAATAGCTCCTACTCATCAAATGCTGACGGTGTGGAGGCAAAGTTCCAAGTGATTTCCACGCATTGCCTCCTTAATCCTCTTAACCAGTCTGTTGGGTTTTACATGTTTGGTAACTGAGGTTTATAGAAGTCAAACCACTTGCTCTGGGACCCAGAGCTCAAGGTTGATCCTGAAATTTGCATTTTGACCACCATACTTTATTGACCTTCAACTCATTTACATTAATGAAAATTTTAATGAAAGTCTGCTAAGGTGTTAACTGCACATATGACCTTTTCTTTTATATGCTTAGAAAAAATTTACCTGTTTCCTAGAAAGCTGTTTAGAATATTAATGATATTATGTATTAATCTAAATTTTGTGTTACATAAAACCACCTTTCAGAGCATGCTGACTCAATGAACAAGCATTTTTTAAATTTGGTTGCAATGAGTCCCAAACTAGTTTAAAATTAGTTCTTTTCCTTGGATATGCATTTTCTTGCCTCTTTTTTTTGGTTGTTGTTTTTAACAGTTATCTCCTACTTGAGCAGGCTTGAGTAGGGGAGGGGAACTTCAATTTCTGGCAATCCCAAAGGCCTTGAGTATTAGAGTAAGTAAACCAAGTAAATCAGAAATGTTTTCAATAAGCAGCAGAGTCCTTCCAGGCCCTCAAAGGTGCCATAGTGAAGGAGGATGTCTGCATGCATTTTTTTTTCTTTTTGAAAATTGTACTAAAAATGTATAACCCTCATGGCTTAATGTTAGAGCTCTGACATGTTAAGAGGCTTATTTATATCTTTGCGGGGACATTTTATTTCATTTGCAAATCAAGCTACCTTGCCGCGTATAACAGATCACCATCAACTCCTGGCTCACGTCTCCACTTCTCCTGATGGGAATGAACAGTTCGCCAACGTCCTCTTCAATGGAGTATTCAGACTGGGGGATGAACACAGTTGATTCTAAGGAGAAAATACAATTGTTTTTGTCTGAGCTTCTTACATGTGAAATGATCTTGTGCAAATCAAAACTGCTCTCGTGACTGACCATTTCCCCTTGCATATTCTTTTATTTTTAAATTTTTCCTCATGTACGATCTCAATTTTATTTACTTATTTGTTATACATCTCCGTTTTATTATTCTTCTTAACATCATTATTATTTTGGTTCACTGTTACCCCCCTGCTCTCTTCCTCCTCTTTATCATCATTATCATTATTTGCATAATTGTTAGCTTGGTGCTCTGTGATGACCTGGACGGGGTGGGACAGGGGGAGGTGGGAAGAAGGTTCAAGATGGAGGGGAATGTATTTAGTTTTTTTTTTCAATTGGAGTACAGTTACTCTGTGCTGCCGTGTCAACTTTGGCTGCACAGTAAAGTGAATCAGCCATATGTATACATACATCTCATTTTTTAAACAATTTCCTTCCCATTTTGGTCAACACAGAGCACTGTGCTATACAGTCGGTTCTCATTAGTTACCTATGTTATACACAGTAGTGTATATATGTCAATCCAAACCTCCCAATTCATCATTGACCCTCCCCGCCCCGCCCTCCCTGCATGCCCCCCCATATCTACATTTCTGTCTCTATTTCTGCTTTGCAAATAAGACCATCTTGACCATTTTCTAGATTCCACATATATTCATTAGTATACAATATTTGCTATGTCTCTTTCTTACTCTGTATGACAGTCTCCATGTCTCTGCAAATGACCCAGTTTTGTTCCTTTCTATGGCTGAGGGACATTCCATTGTATATAGGCACCCCCGCCCCTGCCCCTCCCCACACACTCTTTCAGAAGAGCTCAGCGCGAGGGGAAGGAGGGAAAGGAGGGGAGAAGAAACAGCTATAATGCATGTGGGCTCCAGACCAAAGAATTCTTAACCCAGAAATAGAACACAACATTGCTTTCAACTCCAGTAACTGCTTTTAAGTTAGTCAGTGCTGCTGACACACTTCCTTTACATCCAAACTCATGGTGAAGATCACCATCTTCCGATGGAGCAGTGTGGCTTTTAGATGTACAAGAGACCGCAGAAGTACTCTTGTCTCCCCTCTCACTTTGATGAGGGAACTTGGGCCCACAGAGTTGAAATTACTCGTCAAGAACTCTTACTGATCTAGTTCAGATTAAAATTCAGAACTTATAATGTCCATTCTATTATTTTTTTAACCCCACGTGTCCCTTCTAAATGATTAATGATTAAAAGTATAATTATGCATTGTTTGGCACCTGGTGATTTTGTTTGTTGCTTCCTAAATAGCAGTCCCTGTAGAACTGATAAATCTATGTATTGACCGTAAGGAACACATCTGTCATTTCCTTCCTCTCCTAGAGGACTAACCATAATACTGAGTAAACAACATTATGTTTATGCAATACTGTAAGTCTCAATGATTCATTTTGTAAAGTAGAGGAGAGGTACAGTAAATAGTAAAAATGGCATAATGAAGTTGTTGAAAATTATGGTTCAATGAAAAACTGTCTATCCGTCATGTGCTCAGTCAGGTCCAATTCTTTGTGACCCCATGAACTATAGTTGCCAGACTCCTCTGTCCAGGGGATTTCCCAGACAGGAATATTGGAGTAAGTTGCCATTTCCTCCTCCAGGGGATCTTCCTGGCTCACGGATTGAACTGGCATCTCCTGCATTGCAGGCAGATTCTTTATTGTTTGAGCCATCTACCAATAAAACATTCAATAAAACGTTTAGGTCAATAGCTGCTGCTGCTAAGTCACTTCAGTCGTGTCCAACTCTGTGTGACCCCATAGACGGAAGCCCACCAGGCTCCCCCGTCCCTGGGATTCTCCAGACAAGAACACTGGAGTGGGCTGCCATTTCCTCCTCCAGGGGATCTTCCTGGCTCAGGGATTGAACTGGCATCTCCTGCATTGCAGGCAGATTCTTTATTGTTTGAGCCATCTACCAATAAAACATTCAATAAAACGTTTAGGTCAATAGCTAGGCATGATAAACCCCCAAAGAGATGCTTTGATATTTTCCTGGGAGTCTGCTTCACTGGAAGTTCCACATATGCACAGAAAATGCTTCCTGGTTACTTTGAAAACAGTAATCCACACTGCTATGGATGATTATAAAAGATGCTGGAATAATGGACACTGGTCATCAAGGTCCATGTTCCACCCCTCTCCACCCGGCCCTGTACGCCAAGGGCTGACTAATGTGAACCACATCAAAGGTTTCCCTTGTTCTCTGGCTTCTGGCTGGGCCAGCCAAAGGGCAGCACAGATAGGACCTTCCCCTCGCCTCCCCTCAAGGTCCCAGAGCTGGCAGCACCCCAACAAATAAAGGTCACTGTGCCCACTGGCTGCCCCAGCTCACACGCTGACTCAGCTGAGTCCTCCTCCTCCTTTCCCGCAGGCTCGAGGCAGTGATGCTCTTACCAGCCTCGAGGCACTTAACTAGACCTGTGCTGCGCTCCCTCATTCAGTCACGTCCAACTCTTTGGGACTCCATGGACTGTAGCCTCTGTCCATGGGATTCTCCAGGCAGAATACTGGACTGGGCTGCCGTTTCCTTCTCCAGGGGATCTTCCTGACCCAGGGATCGAACCCACGTCTCTTGCATCTCCTGCATTGGCAGAGATTCTTTACCACCAGTGCCACCTGAGAAGCCCTGGTGGTTTCCCAATTCTCGCCCTCACCTTTGCGAATAGTCTTGTTATTCAAGTATTTTAAAACTGCTAACTTTGAATGTGCCTTTTGTTTTCTCCTGGGACTCTGATATACAAGTTTAAAAAATGGCACCATTAAAAAAGCTGTGGATATAAGCTTTCACAGCTAATTATTCATTTATCAAACGTTGATGGGGTGACTTCAACTTGCCAGACACTGAACTAAGCAGAGGAGATAAGCAAGTAAAAAAATCCCTGGTCTCATGGAGTTTTCATTCTAGTTGGGAGTGAAGAAGAAGAAAATACACAAATATTCAAGAAAATACACAGTATGTCAGGAGGTGACAAATGACAGGGAGAAGGTGGAGTGTGCTGAGGGTGTAGAGAGGTCTGGGGCATGTGAATGCCATGGCAGGTCTGTATCAAACAGGAGAGTCTCTTTGATGGAATCACATTTGAGCTGAGATTGAAAACTGATAATGAAATACCCCATGTGAGTAACTCAGAGAAGAGAATTCCAGGCAAAGGTATGAACAAGTGAAAACGGCCCCGGGTATACACAAGGAATGGTGGTGGTGGTTTAGTCACTAAGTGGTGTCTGACTCTGCAACCCCAAGGACTATGGCCTACCAGACTCCTCTATCCATGGAATTTCCCAGTTAAGAATACTGCAGGCTGTGGCCATTTCCTTCTCCAGGGGATTTTCCTGACCCAGGGATTGAACCTGTGTCTCCTACAGCACTGCAGGCAGACTCTTAACCACTGAGCCACCAGGGAAGCCCATACAAGGAATGGCCAGGATGCTAACACGGTTCAAGTCAACTGGGCAAGGAGGACAGGACAGAACACGGAGCCAGTGAAGTGGTGATGAGGTGGGTGGTAGGAGGATCCATGGAGTTTTCAGGACTTAAGTACATTGGAAGCACTTTGGTATTACTCAGAGCAAGATACTGTGGAAACAAAGACCACCCTATGCTATGAAACAAGCAAAGGCGATTTGTTCAGAGCTTTGCGATAGCAAGGGAGTCAGCCACCATTCCCAGAGCAGTCAGAGGAGGGGGAAAGTTTTATTGTGGAATAAAACTTATGGTTACCAATGGGGAAAGCTTTGGGGAGCAATACATTAAGAGTTTGTGATTAACAGATACACACTACTATATACACCGAGAGACAAAGCGAGGGTGATACTGGAGAAACAGTTGAACTCTCTACTCAGTAAATGTGTGAGCTGGGCTCAGTCGTGTCCAACTCTTTGCAAACCTTTGGACTGTAGACTGCCAGGCTCCTCTGTCCATGGGATTTTCCATGCAAGAATACTGGAGTGGGCTGCCATTTCCTACTCTAGGGGATCTTCCTGAACCAGGGATCGAACCTGCGTCTCCTGTCTCCTGCCTCGGCAGGCAGATTCTTCATCACTGTGCCACCCGGGAAGCCCTTACTAAGTTAACAGAGACACAGAAAAGGGTCATCCTCTGAGATGTAAGCACTGGTTATTTTCACATGGTAGGACCACTGGTGACTTTCATTTCTTTAAATATCTGAATTCTTGACAAGGAACATGTGTTACCTTTATATCTTCAGATTGGTCCCACTATTCTTTGTTTTGAAAGATGAAGTCGAATAAAATGAATGTACTCTTTATTAGCCTGTGACTAAATTGAAAGGAGTACTTTGATTCATTTAACAGCAATTTTATTTTTAGGTTTTGACTGTGCTGTAACTCAGGCAAAAAATGACTTCTGTTCTCAGAAATAAAACAGTTGTAACTACATTTGAAAGATGTCCTTTTCTCAACTATATTGAGCAGATTGAAAAAGAGAGACTGCTAAAAACAGGAGAGAAAAAATAACTCCTAAAACTCTTTGCTATAATAGAACAAAGAAGGGAAAGAAAAATACAGTGCCTGGATGAAGGCACTGAGTGTCCATCATCTTTAAGAAATTTGGCATGTTCAAAAATGACCCAGAAGATATTCTGGGACAGCTTCAGGCTGCCTGTATGCCCTCAGACTAACCAACAAATGGCAGTGAATGTGGAGTCTGCCATTGATAGTTGAACACGGATGGAAAGCTTTCTTACATTTCAATGTGTTTCTTTTTTTTTTAAACTCTAAAACAGATAAATAGGCTAATTTAATAGGAACTTTAAAAAATAAGAATAATGAAAACATATCTAAGTCACATGGTAAGTGTGGTAAGTTCACATTAGGATACCATGAGGACCAAAAATTATTCTAAAGCACTGTGCAAATACTTTGGTTAGAGTGAATCTCTGGGTAATCTTCGTTCATATCATTAAATGTTTTTATTTTGGTAACTTTCCCATCACATGAAATAGTTCTATTTTGTACCATTTTTTTTTTCCCTTATTGACCTTTTGGTACCAGAAATGTATAAATGTGTGTGGTCCTTTGAACACGTGTTTAATAATTTTTTCTTTCTCTTAAGACAATGACCCATGCTTCACAGCAATAGAATTCAAAAAGAAGAACTTTATCAAGTAAAATGCCTACACTGGTACAGAAGCCTGAGCGTTAGTGAGGTAAAGGAGTGAATGAAAGAATGTGTAAAATGTGTTGAGGATACTGCCTGGCACACGGCAAGTGCTTGATGAATTTCAGTTATTATCACTATCGGTACCAGTGATGGGTAAGTAAAGAACTGGCAAAAGAGTACTTGCGTGTGTTTGCTGCTACTGCTAAGTCACTTCAGTCGTGTCCAACTCTGTGTGACCCCATAGACGGAAGCCCACCAGGCTCCCCCGTCCCTGGGATTCTCCAGGCAAGAACACTGGAGTGGGTTGCCATTTCCTTCTCCAATGTGTGAAAGTGAAAAGTGAAAGTGAAGTCGCTCAGTCGTGTCCGACCTTTAGCGGCAATATTAAATAGCTAATAAGTAAAAGCAGTTCCCAGCCTAAGACAGAGCCGAGTTGCTGTTCCCCGCTCCTTGTTCCCATAAGGCACATTCTCTGTTGTTTCCCATCACCCTTTGCTCTCCTTCATCACCCTCTGTTGCCACCACTGATATATACAGCTCTATTTCCCATTATTCCATATGCTCTTTGATAGAGGGCATTTATCCTATTATCTTTGCATCCCCAATACAGAGTGCTGTGCTCAGCACCAGTGTGAGTTGGATACATTTTTAATACATGAAGAAACAGTCTCATTACACGTCCTAGAATTACTATGCAACAAGAGAGCTTATAGACACAATGGTTCCTAGAGCTAGTGAATTTATAGGTGAAGAGTTATAAGAGAGAATAGAAAGAAACAACTGAACTTTTGAAATGGTTAGGAAAGCAATCCTTTGGGGAAAGAAAAAAGATTGTTTAATCTGTGAATATGAAATATAACACTATATTTATGAAAAGAGAAATAACAACCATATTTGTATTGTGCTTCTTGTTTTTATGGAACTCTTTCATAAGAATGCAGCAAGAGAGTAATTTTTCTTTTTTGTTCATTGAGAAGCAAAATATTAATAAAAGCTGTTTGACTTGATTAAGGTCAGACAACTAGAGATGGCAGAGTCGGGAATCAGAGCCAGGTCTTATAATTTCAAGACCATTGGTCTTCGACAAGACATGGAACATAACCAGGCATTTGCTGTACCAGAACATTTGTCAGTCATCACAGGGATGATCATGGCCTGGAACGGATGGGGCTGAACTTCATCCAGAAAATGCCAAGACAGCTTGGATGACCATTACATAAGATGAAATTATGGCAAGGTTTTATTTGGTAGCCTTTAATGTGAGAGTTAGACTGTAAAGAATGCTGATCGCCAAAGAACTGAGGCTTTTGAACTGTGGTGCTGGAGAAGACTCTTGAGAGTCACTTGGGCTGCAAGGAAATCCAACCAGTCCATTCTAAAGGAGATCAATCCTGGGTGTTCATTGGAAGGACTGATGCTGAAGCTGAAACTCCAATACTTTGGCCACCTCATGTGACGAGTTGATTCACTGGAAAATACTCTGATGCTGGGAGGGATTAGGGGCAGGAGGAGAAGGGGACGACAGAGAATGAGATGTCTGGATAGCATCACCAACTCGATGGACATGAGTTTGCGTGAACTCCGGGAGTTGGTGATGGACAGGGAGGCCTGGTATGCTGTGATTCATGGGGTTGCAAAGAGTCGGACACAACTGAGCGACTGAACTCAACTGAACTGAAGATTATATAAAGAGTATGAGTGTGTGTGTATTTGTTATTAAAATCCCACTTCTCAGACTTAATATGAGTAGAGAGTATTCTGTGTTACGCTGGGCTTATAAATAGGAAAGCACATGAATTTAAGTGTCTTATTCCTTAAGGTCAAGTACGGCAATTATACCAATGGGCAAATACCAAGCAGTGGCTTCAAACAAGCTCTAACTAATGGGCCAGTTTATATGCAGTAAAGCTGTCATAGGCTTGTTCCAAAGAGAGAAGCTTTATTATGCTAGCTTACCCAAAACTTACCCAAAACTCAGGACTAAAAGAAAATTTAATTGTTTATTCCTAGATAATGCAGATAAAATTAAATGTAATTAAATTGTTGACTGTTCTTTAATGGAAATGATAAACATAACTGAACTTCATTTTCAACTAAGGACAAAGATGTTAAACAAACAGAGCCGGAGCTCCGGTTCTCCTATCCTCTCTCCTTAATTATGCTCCGTTGTTCAACCCAGAGATTTCCACATACGTCTCTATTTCATGTACTCAGTAGATTGTATCTTCACAGAACATTTAAGAGTTTTCTGGCTGATGAAATAAAGTAGGCTGGCAGTTTAAAAAGAAAGTCATGTCTGTCTTCTGACAGGATTTCAGCTTTAGCGGAGTCTCTCCAAGTTTTGTATAAATGCCAGCCCTCAAAAAGCCAATTCAACCTTTTTTTTCTTCTTGGCTGCATTGAGACAAGTCAGGACTGTAGGAGTGTGACAGGGGAAGGGAAGGTCAAATTACACTCAAAAGCAGTGAGGTTCATTTTAACCAACATCAGCCAAGGCTGTGCAATGACAAGAAAACATGATTTCATAGAAATTAAGAGCAATGATTCAAGACATTTTTCACCAAAGAGAGGCGGTGGGTTGGCGGTTATGTAAGAAATATGGAAACATACAGCAGGATGAAAAGTTTTGACTGATGAAGATATGAAGAAATTTGAATAATTAAGTGTTATATGGGGAACAAATTAATCCCCAAACCGTCTAATCCTTAAAGTATTTGTTTAAACGACATTTGAAAGACTTAAAAAAGTCCCTGATGCTGGTAAAGATTGAGGGCAGAAGGCTAAGAGGGCGTCAGAGGATGAGATGGCTGGATGGCATCACCAATGCAATGGACATGAACTTGGGCAAACTGGGAGATAGTGAAGGACACAGAGGCCTGGTGTGCTGCAGTCCACGGGGTCGCAAAGAGTCGGAGACGACTGAGTGACTAAACAACAACAAAGTCATGAAATAATTCTAGCAAAATGAGATCAGTGATGTTGGTTCTAAAGGATAGAATGATAACGAGAAAGAACACATAGATGATCCTATGCATACTCTTAGTTCACTAACTTAAAAAAAGCATAGCTTCTCTTCTTTCATTTTTGAGTTCCCTAATCCAGCAGCATATCTAAGAATGCTGAACCATTCATCTAGAAAAGTCCGTGCTATGGAAATACAACCATTACATGTAAAACCCTCCTTCGCAAAGTGCTTTGTCATAAAAATCCAGCAGCGACAACACGAGCGAGGTGACGGTTGTGCTTACCATCTCCTGGGTCCACAATCTCCACTGTGGTCACTGCGGGGAACTCCAGGGCAGCCAGCACGGGCTCTGAGAGAACCACCTGGAAGGTCTCGGACTGCTCGTGCTCCCCGTCGCTCAGAATCCGCACTCTCCACGTGGCCCGGGTCTGGCCTGGGTTGAACTGCACTTGTTTCTGTGCTTTGCCCTTGAAGTCCTTGTCTTTTTTTGCAGTCCCATCTCTTGTGCTAATACCTTCACAAAAACACAACATCATAGCTGTAGTGTCATTTGCAGTTGGGTTATTAAGCTTTTCCTTGTTGTTAACGTTCTGTGTTATGATATCCTGCAGTGCAAAGTAAATCCTGCTTTGATTCCATGAAATGGATAATTTTAAGTGTCCTGCTGTAGGTATTAACAGTCCATGATTTCTGTTCTACTGTGGCTCTACTGTGGCTCTTTCACATATTCTTTTTTAAAAAATATTTATTTGGCTGCTCCAGGTCTTAGCTGCGGTAAGGAAGAATTTTAGTTGAGGTTTGTGGGATCTAGTTCCCTGACTAGGAATTGAACCCAGGCCCCCTGCAGGGGGAGCACAGAGTCTTAGCCACTGGACCACTAGGGAAGTCCCTCTGTCATATATTTTTGAGTTAAATTTGTATTAGAACTGCTTGTAAAGTACGACAGAGGAAACTGATGCTCACGCTCTGAAATAGTCTTACACCCACAAATTCATGTAATCTAAAAACTCTTCACACTTACTTCTTTGCATGGATTGTATTGTATGTGTCATATTTTTAAAACTTGAGAAAAATTCTCTAACTAGAAAATATAAGCCAACAAGAGACTGTAAGTCAGTGCATTCTGAGCTGTAAATGACCAAGAATAATAATAAAAATTTACAATATTCACTCAAGATTAAAACCCTTAACAAGTCTAATTCACTGTTTGTCAACATGACCATTGCCAGGTTTTTCTTTGTGGAGCGCTCCAGAATTCCATGAAGCCAAGTGAACAGAACTGGAGAGCTAAATATATGCGACTTTTGTGAGCAGTATGTTTGGCTTACTCTGCGGGTTCACTCAAGGTCAGTTTCCACTAGCTGGGAAGGCTGAAGGATCTCTGAGTCTCCAAGAACATTATGAGAAGATCGTTACTCGCCATTACTATGCCACATACTCAAATAATAAAATATATCATCTATAAAGCAATGAATAAGAGTCAACAGATTCAACATCACAGAAAAATTATAAAATTGCAGTTAGTACTTGTTCTATCTTTGGGTACTGAATCAGAACCTCTCAATGATTCAAGTTAATAGAATAATTTTCAAATATATTCCTTTAAACATTGGCCATTTTCAGAGAAGCTGGTAGAAAGACAGACTTAAAAGGAGAAAAATAAAATTTTGAGCCTACTGGAATTAAAAAGTCTGAAAATAAATTCTTTGCATCACTTCGTACTTAACTGAAAAAGTTATCTTGCTTCCAGAAAAAAAAAAGTCCCTTTGTTCTTCAAACTAGAAATGAAACTGGACCAAGTAAGATTTGTTCGACAACCAATATACATAGAACACCTACTAAGCACTAGACAAAACAGATAAAACCTCTGCCCTTGTGGTGCTTATGCAAGAACAACTTGAATATTATTTCTTCAGCTGAATATATCAGTTCTTATAGCTCTCAGAAATATTGCCTATCATTCAATAAGAGGTAAAGCATAATTTATTGAATGGCAACAAAAAAGGAGCACAGAACCAGGAATTTCAGCACTACATATCTTGTTGAGCATTTCAGACTTCCTGTTAGCTCTCTGGTTCCTAGAACACACAGAGTGGCTGTCAACACTTCTTAGATCCACCACAATTTACTGCCAAGGTGATGATGAAAGGAATCATTCTCTTTGAGGTTCCAGCACACACGCGGCTCATTGACCCATTTATTCCCAGTGGTACGACCAGCAAAAGAATCTATTATTTTGCCTCTGATAGCTACTGCCCACTTTTCTGTTTTGTTTTGTTTCATCAACAATGCATTACTTTCCCAGAGATTCAAAAGGCAGTGAAAAACCAGAAGGATTCCGTATAACACAAGGAATGTCCACTAGTTCCAACTAGTCATCCTTCTAATTGATAATTAAGTCATCCAACCTAATAAAAAATAAATTGCAAAAGCAAATCTCAGTTGTTGCTGCCAAAAAACACCCAGAAATTTTCTGGTGGATTTTATAAGAGATTTTCAACTGGATGTGAAGTATAAACAGACAATATCTTTGATTTATCAAATGAAGAGAAATAGATTTCTATTTTGTGGAAAAGATTGTCATCTTAAACTGTTTGACATGTTTCTCAAACATGAGAAAACAATGAAAGGCATGTCATCTTTTTTAAAAGGTTGAATAAGAGCCAGATGGAATATTAAACTTGCTTGGAGTAAAAATAAAGATTCCCTTTTCACAAATAACACATAGTTCAGTTCAGTTCAGTCGCTCAGTCGTGTCCGACTCTCCGTGACCCCATGAATCACAGCACGCCAGGCCTCCCTGTCCATCACCAACTCCCGGAGTACACTCAAACTCATGTCCACAGAGTCGGTGATGCCATCCAGCCATCTCATTCTCCGTCGTCCCCTTCTCCTCCCGCCCCCAACCTTTCCCAGCATCAGAGTCTTTTCCAGTGAGTCAACTCGTCGCATGAGGTGGCCAAAGTATTGGAGTTTCAGCTTTAGCATCAGTCCCTCCAATGAACACCCAGGACTGATCTCCTTTAGAATGGACTGGTTGGATCTCCTTGCAGAATAAGGGACTCTCAAGAGTCTTCTCCAACACCACAGTTCAAAAGCATCGATTCTTCGGCGATCAGCTTTCTTCACAGTCCAACTCTCACATCCATACATGACCACAGGAAAAACCATTGCCTTGACTAGACGGACCTTGGTTGGCAAAGTAATGTCTCTGCTTTTTAATATACTATCAAGGTTGGTCATAACTTTCCTTCCAAGGAGCAAGCGTCTTTTAATTTCATGGCTGCAATCAGCATCTGCAGTGATTTTGGAGCCCAAAAAAACAAAGTCTGACACTGTTTCCACTGTTTTTCCATCTATTTCCCATGAAGTGATGGGACCAGATGCCATGATCTTTGTTTTCTGAATGTTGAGCTTCAAGCCAACCTTTTCACTCTCCTCTTTCACTTTCATCAAGAGGCCTTTGAGTTCCTCTTCACTTTCTGCCATAAGGGTGGTGTCATCTGCATATCTGAGGTTATTGATATTTCTCCCAGCAATCTTGATTCCAGCTTGTGCTTCTTCTAGCCCAGCGTTCCTCATGATGTACTCTGCATATAAGTTAAATAAGCAAGGTGACAATATACAGCCTTGACGTACACCTTTTCCTATTTGGAACCAGTCGGTTGTTCCATGTCCAGTTCTGACTGTTGCTTTCTGACCTGCATACAGGTTTCTCAAGAGGCAGGTCAGGTGGTCTGGGATTCCCATCTCTTTCAGAATGTTCCACAGTTTATTGTGATCCACACAGTCAAAGGCTTTGGCATAGTCAATGAAGCAGAAATAGATGTTTTTCTGAAACTCTCTTGCTTTCTCCATGATCCAGCAGATGTTGGCAATTTGATCTCTGGTGCCTCTGCCTTTTCTAAAACCTGCTTGAACATCTGGGAGTTCACGGTTTACATACTGCTGAAGCCTGGCTTGGAGAATTTTGAGCATGACTTTACTAGCGTGTGAGATGAGTGCAATTGTGCGGTAGTTTGAGCATTCTTTGGCATTGCCTTTCTTTGGGATTGGAATGAAGACTGACCTCTTCCAGTCCTGTGGCCACTGCTGAGTTTTCCAAATCTGCTGGCATATTGAGTGCAGCACTTTCACAGCATCATCTTTCAAGACTTGAAATAGCTCCACTGGAATTCCATCACCTCCACTAGCTTTGTTCGTAGTGATGCTTTCTAAGGCCCACTTGACTTCACATTCCAAGATGTCTGGCTCTAGGTCGGTGATCACATTATCGTGACTATCTTGGTCATGAAGATCTTTTTTGTACAGTTCTTCTGTGTATTCCTGCCACCTCTTCTTAATATCTTCTGCTTCTGTTAGGTCCATACCATTTCTGTCCTTTATCGCGCCCATCTTTGCATGAAATGTTCCCTTGGAATCTCTAATTTTCTTGAAGAGGTCTCTTGTTTTTCCTATTCTGTTGTTTTCCTCTATTTCTTTGCATTGATCACTGAGGAAGGCTTTCTTATCTCTCCTTGCTATTCTTTGGAACTCTGCATTCAGATGCTTATATCTTTCCTTTTCTCCTTTGCTTTTTGCCTCTCTTCTTTTTACAGCTATTTGTAAGGCCTCCTCAGACAGCCATTTCGCTCTTTTGCATTTCTTTTCCATGGGGATGGTCTTGGTCCCTGTCTCCTGTACAATAACACATAAGACCTACTCTAAACACAGGGCTAATCTACCTTGTTACTTAAAGTGTGGTCCATGGGTCAGCAACTTAAACAAGATCTGGGCACTCGTTAGAAATTCAGAATTTCAAGCCATACCCTAAACTTACTTAATCAGAATCATTTTAACAAGATCCCCTTGTAATGTGCATAAGACTCACATGGGTGGGTAGACACATACTAAATACATCATACCTCCATGAAGCCCTAGACAGAGGTGCCTAACTTTAATAAAGGATGAAGAAATGGTGTACAGATTGTGGAGGAGATGGTCCACACTTGAATGCAATAGACAAGACAGTCACATAGTCAATGTTCAAAAATTTTGCTCCTACTTGGAGATACAAATACTCAGCTGGTAAACCATACCTATTACAGAAATATTATTATACAATGCAAAAAGAATTCTGGAAATTAAAAGCTTACAAATTAGGCTTAAATTGATGTTTCTTTTTTTCAAAGATAATTATTAAAGAAAATGTATTACTCTGATTTACTGAATAAAGTTACAATTGCATCTCTTCCTGTGGTGTGGAAAAATGGCATGGAGGTTAAGTAAGGTACTGTGGGCTTCCCAGGTGGCACTAGTGGTAAAGAACCTGCCTGTCAATGCAGGAGATGTAAGAGACACAGGTTCGATCCCTGGGGCAAGAAGATCCCCTGGAGAAGGGAATGGCAACCCACTCCAGTATTCTTGTCTGGGAAATCCCATGGACAGAGGAGCCTGGTGGGCTATAGTCCATGGGGCCACAAAAAAAGATCAGACACGACTAAAGCAACTCAGCACACAGTTTGGAATGAGAGGTTAGATTTCAATCCTTCCTCAGCCACACAGAGGCTATGGGATCATAGGGAGGATTTAAGAAGCACTGCTGCTGCTAAGTCACTTCAGTCGTGTCCGACTCTGTGCGACCCCATAGATGGCAGCCCATCAGGCTCCCCCGTCCCTGGGATTCTCCAGGCAAGAACACTGGAGTGGGTTGCCATTTCCTTCTCCACAGGGTGGTAATTAAGACAGTCAGGCTTGGAACCAAATCTCACCCCTGCCCCTTAGTAGCTGTGTAACTCTGAGAATTTGGCAACCTTCTGTTTCCTTACCTGTATAATGGAGAATGTAGTGACCCTCTTCTAGTGGGGCTGACAATGTAAGGTTTGAGAACTAGGCCTCGCCCATAATAACTCAATAACTCATTACAGTAAACTCCCAGGTGGCTCAGTGGTAAAGAATCCACCTGCCAGTTCAATCCTTGGGTTGGGAAGATCCCCTGGAGAAGGAAATGGCAACCCTCTCCAGTTTTCTTGCCTGAGAAATCCCATGGACAGAGGAGCCTAGTGGGCTACAGCCCATGGGGTTGCAAAAGAATCAAACATGACTTAACAACTAAACAACAACACCATAAATACAGCCATTACTTCATAGTCCATTTTCTAACACAGTGTCTGGCACTTACCAAGCACTCAGGAAAATACTAGTTGAGTTCGTGAATAAAGGATTGTAAAGTATAAAAAGCAATGGGTAGAGTAATTAATGTGCTTAGCTGAATAGTTTGTATTTAGTAAATGTTTGATAACTGGAAGTAATTATATGTTTGAAATTGAATTTCTTTTATGAAATGCAAATACAGATTTAATTTATTACTGGGTTATTATGGTTACAAAATGAACAATTATCTCTGGGAAAATACATATATAAAATCATGATTTTTAACTGTGTGCCTGTAGGTAAGGAACATCCTGTCTTTAGCTATAATGCATGCATGCTCAGTTTATCAGTCATGTCTGACTCTTTGTGACCCCATGGACTGTAGCCCACCAGGCTCCTCTGTCCATGAGATTCTCTAGGCAATAATACTGGAGTTGGTGGCCATTTCTTCCTCCGGGTGGATCTTCCCTACCCAGAGATCAAACCCGAGTCTCCTGCATTGGCAAGTGGATTCTTTATCACTGAGTCACCTGGGAAGCCCCATTAGCTATAATAAAACTGCTGCTGCTGCTAAGTCGCTTCAGTCGTGTCTGACTCTGTGCGACCCCAGAGATGGCAGCCCACCAGGCTCCCCCATCTCTGGGATTCTCCAGGCAAGAACACTGGAGTGGGTTGCCATTTCCTTCTCCAATGCATGAAAGTGAAAAATGAAAGTGAAGTCACTCAGTCGTGTCCAACTCCTAGCTACCCCATAGACTGCAGCCCACCAGGCTCCTCTGTCCATGGGATTTTCCAGGCAAGAGTACTGGAGTGGGTTGCCATCACCTTCTCCTATAATAAAACTATCCAATTCTAAATGTCTATATGTGAAATTGGAGGTTGTAGGGGAATAGTAATATGAAAAAATATCCATTGTAGAACTTCCATGGGATCACCCTTCACATTAACCTGGCTTTTCCATTCCAGTCCTAATGTAAATTCTATTACCATCTTCAATGATTGATGAGTGAGGGCCATGCACAGAAGTCTTTCCAACTTTCCATCACCCCAGGTTACTAAGTAACCTGGTGAGGTTAACCTAGTAGAGCTATAGAGACTTTATAGGATTGTGAGTGATTTCCATACTAGAAGGAAATACTGGTTCATTGAAAAAAATTACTGCAGGAGAAAAAAAGAGCACTCATTCAATATTTTAGCATCCAGCTTAAAAGTGCAACAGAGAGAAAAATCTGAAAAGATAGTCTTTTTTAAAAAAAATATTCTGTTTGATGTGGGCCATTTTTCAAGTCTTTATTGAATTTGTAATAACATTGCTTCTGCTTTACATTTGGTATTTTGGCTGCAAGGCACATGAGATTTCAGCTCCCCGACCAGAGATCAATCCACACCCTCTACACTGGGTGGGAAGTCTTAACCACGGGACCTTGAGGGAAGTCCCTGAAAAGATAGTTGAAAAAATATTTTTCAACTATTAACTTTCCCATTCCTATCAAGTGACTAAGTGAGTGAATAATTAAATTCACACACTAGGAGTGGGAATTTAGGTAACATGCAAATAGATGAAGACTTGCTGAAGAATTGCTAAGATGCTCTATTTTTTAGTTATTATTTTCCCTGCAACTTATCTGCTATATTTTCAAGCACAAAGCACAGTTAAGGCACATCTCTCACTGACTATGTAAGACAGAATAAATCAGATTTCTGATCTGAAGGGAGCATAGTTCTTTGAGGGCAATAAGAGCATTCACTTTGCTCTAGAAGGTTAAACGCAGACTGTAAGTGACTGTCCACAAAGAGGCCTGTGCTAAAAACAAAGCTGGGGGATGGGTCTAAGGGTCAACCAGTACTCCTGAAGCTAGAACAATCTTGAGGAGCTGGCAAAGCTAGGTGTGAAAAACCCTCCTCTAAAATTAAAACAACAAAAACGTTCTGAAATCAGGGGTAATTAATATCCTGCATCCAGGCATCAGGAGGAATCACGGCAGGTGGGTGGGGACAGTGGTCCTGGCAAAAGCTTGGTGTGTGGAATGTGTATGTGAGGGCTTGTGTGTGTGTGTATGTGTCTCTGTGTGTGCCCGTGTGTTGATATGGATCTACTGTTTAAGGTTTTTTAATTTTGTGGACCAGTAAAATTTCAAATAACCATTTTGGAAACAAACACAGGGTTATCAGCTTTTTTATTCTGCCAACATTTCCCTAGATTCTTACCTTAGTTGATACTCTCAATGAAAGCTATTTCACCCCATGAAAACTCTATGAGCCTAGATGTCTGTATAACACTGTTGTTCTTGTTTAGTCACTAAATCATGTCTGACTCTTTTGCGACCCCATGGACTGTAGCCCTCCAGGCTCCTCTGTCCATGGGATTCTCCAGGCAAGAATACTGGAGTGGGTTGCCATTTCTTTTTCCAAGGGGTCTTTCCCACCCAGGGATTGAACCTGCATGTCTTGCATTGGCAGGAGGATTCTTTACCACTGAGAGACCAGAGAAGCCCCTATATAACATAGGCTACTAAAAAATAATATAATTGCCTGGGGTGCAATCACTTTTCACTAACATGCCAAATATTTTGTGCCGATAAAATGGCTGCTTAACAAATATACCTACTTTCCTCTATTTTACATTTACATGAAATTGAATGTGAGATTAGAGCTGATAAAGGTTTTACTCATGTGTTTCTGCCTCTCAGTTTCACATACAGGGGTAAAGCAGCAAAAAATGATTAATGTTTAATACCTTTCTGTTAATTCTGAAGAAAAGTCACAACATATACCTTTTATGTAGCACTGTTATGTAGTGTTAGGATTCTTGACACTTTTAGCGACCTACCAGAACATTTGAATGCAACAGATAGTAAATTATACTTCAATGCCTAACAAGTCACTAAGTAGGTTTTTT
This sequence comes from Moschus berezovskii, assembly GCF_049115385.1. NCBI lineage: Eukaryota > Metazoa > Chordata > Mammalia > Artiodactyla > Moschidae > Moschus > Moschus berezovskii. The sequence goes on along the minus strand of NC_142472.1, from coordinate 63,562,999 downwards.
GTTTACTTAGTATCAAACTAGCTTTCATAATTTGAATTTCAGCAGACTTTTATAAATTACAGATTTTCTTGAGCCTATTCTAAGATTTTGGAGAAGGAAATGGCAACCCACTCCAGTATTCTTGCATGGGAAATCCCGTGGACAGAGAAGCCTGACAGGCTACAGTCCAGGGGGTCGCAAAGAGTCGGACATGACTGAGCGACTAAACAACCTTCTAAGATCTAGTGACATTTAAATTATTTTTACATACGAGCGATTATTGCCATTTTGTTGTTAATTTATATCAGGGCAACATCATATGTAGGTAGAAGATTTGAGGAGATGTATGTTTTGGTTACATATTCTTTATTTTTCAGTCTTCGTGTCTTTGCTTTAGCCTTAACACAAAACTTTTGGCACGGTTCATCAGCAGTTTAAAGAGCCTTTAATTGTCAAGCTCTCCCTAAGCTTCAAACCTAGACCAGAAAAATGAAACATTTTTTAATTATTGTAAAATCATGAGCTTTTGATAGAAAAAGGGATTTGGGGACAGAAGTGCCAATTAAACTTACTTATAAAAGAAGTCTCTCCCAAATAACCTCTACGCTTAAGCACAACATCTAGAAATTTGGAGTCCTCATTGATCAAGTAATATTCCTTTTCAAAGGAGATCCATGCCCAATTCAGACGAAAATGCTGCTTGGTTAATTTGTTTCCACCTGGAAAACAAAAGTGTAAAGCCTCAGATTAGTGCTCTCTTTAAAGAATGACCTTAGACATTCCAAAGATGATTCAAATGATGTAACATTAGGAATCCCTCTAATTACTTGGCTTGATTCACAATCTAGAATATATCCAAGAAAAACCAGATTACTGTCCAACAACTATTATGAAGACACACAATAGCTGACATAAATCTTCACAAAATGCCTTCCTCTTTAGCAGGGGAAACGGATTACTAGGAAGGAGCGCAGGACTACCAAAAGCAATTCTGTTGCTTCACAAAATCGAATATTCAAGCTGAAGGATGACTCGCTCCCCACAAGGTGCCGCTAGAGAGCAAGTTTTGCCAAAAAGAAAGCTGCAAATCGTTCTTGTGGTGTTAAACACACACACACAGCTTCACAAATACCTTTTTCTGGTTCACTGAACAATTGGGTGGAAGGCTTTAATTATAACCACTTAAGGAAAAACAAATATCCCTTCTCCGCCTCCCTTCCCCACTAGAGTCCACTCCATTCCTTAGAGCAAACAGACAGCTCGTTTCATTGATTTCATTCTACTCTGAAGATAAGGCTTTTTCCTCCCACCATCCCCCCAAAATGGAGCTGGCTTCCTATGAGGGGAAAATAAACCTTGTGTGTGATTTCTATAATGTGAAAGCTGCTCTGCTAGGTAAAAGAAAAGAGAAGTGGTTATCAGCTGATCACTATGCATGTATCCTTCTATTTCCTTTGATCTACACCAATTATTTCAGAGTAAGGTGAGGTTTATAAACAAAGGCATCAATAATTGCTTTTAAGTCTTTCTGTAAAAGGGTGGGGAAAAGCCCAAATACTAAACACAGCTAGAGGCACAATTTTAATTTCAGTTTCTTCCCTTCTGAATTCACACAGGGCTATGCTAGAGAGAAAGAAATGAGACAGGAAAACATCAAGGCTTTAATAGACTGAGGGCAAAAAATATCTGCACACAGAGAAACATAGTGAGTGAACAAACATGTGACACAAATGTTCATCTTTGCTGGAAAAAAATTTTTTTTAATTGCAGCTTCTTTGAGCTTTGAATTGACATGTGCTAAAGGTGAAAGAGAACACCCAGTACAGCTGAGATTACGTAAGGAAATTGTTTTTCTTGTTTATTGCTGTTTAAATCGTAAATCAGCACAAGCCATTTAGACAGCTACATGGCAATATATGTAAGAGACAAAAAGATGTTCATATCACTTGAACTCGTAAGTCCTTCTGTGGGAGAAGCAAAAATATATTTGTAAGGGACTGTACATTGCAATACATTCTGTAAAAGCCTCCAAATCGAAAATCTTAGAATTTATTATTTTTATGGTATATAAAAAATCAATGAAAGAGAATTCAGCCATTAAAAACATATGAAATTTTTGTTGAAATACTTAAAACCCTTAAAATACAGAAACAATATTGACGCTTGTCAATGCCAGGATGTAACATGAGACATTACAAATAGGGAGCTGCTTGGTGTTTAGATGGGTGGGGTTGAAGACGTTTCAACTTTTCGTTTAAGTTTTAATATATAAGATACATAGATTGGAGAATAGGAGTTCTTCCACATTCTGTTCTTAACTTATTGTGCCTGCCATGTCCTAGACACTGGGTACTGTTCTGGAGGGGGTGCGGCACAGGCTGAGTGCACAGCCCACTTCACTTCTATCTGCTGTTTGATTTTGAGCAAGTTTCTTTCCTAGACCTCTGTTTCCTCATCTGGAGAGTCAAATGAGGGTAATGGTAATTAATGCCTAGATCAAGTGAGATAAGCCTTATATGCAGGCATTACAGTGTGATACAAATGTAGCCTCCTTTGGAAAAAGTTTGCTCGCTCCTTCCGATGCACCAAGCACGCTCAAATCCACCCAGCTCACCCACTGCCTAACTCTTAATCTGCCTTAAATCCTCAGTCCTTTTTGCCCCATGTCCCTACATCTGCTGCACACATCAAGCCATGAGGCCGTCTGTAGATTTCTGGTTTCACCTGTCCTGTCTTATTCCGTTTGCCTCTAACCTGCTTACTCTGAGGTTTAGCCAAGATCTTGCTGCTCCGTGGATTGGTCTCCCTGGCTCTGCTTGTCACTTCTACTCTCCTGCCTACAGTGATGATGTCCCCGTCACTCTTGTGCTTGAACTTTCTACTCAAAGTCTCCCTTTACCATCTCCTCCATGAAGCCTCCTGCCATCATTCCAGCCCTCTTATCTCAGTAATTCTGCAGCTGTTCATCTGTCGATCGTTTTGGGCAGTTTGGCAGTTTACTGGATATCCTCTCCTACTGTTTAATTATACACATTTCCTGATTGTAGTCATTTTCACAGAGACTGAGAGTGGCCATTCATTGTTTTACCATCGCCAAGACCTGGGCTTGCTGTCTTTAAAAACGCTTTTTTACACTATGGCCTTCATGCTCTGTTACTGAGAACACTTCTAGAAAGTCACAGATACCCAGCAAGAATAGAATGACATTTAATTACCTAAGTTAATGCCTAACAGTTTTCTGATTTCTCATTATTACCTGAAAACAACTTTATGCTGCACTTCCCTCTCATTCAGACTGCGGTTCCATTAAGTCCTAGGCTTTCTTCCGAACTTCTGGTCCAGCTATTCCAAGCCAGTCAGTCCATCTGAATACCTACAGCTTCACGTCCCATCACTTCTCCACAGGGAGGAACATCCACTCACACCCAACTCCTCACTGTCTTCTGAACTTGATGAGTGATTTTTGCACGTGGGAAGTCTGCTCAGAGTACCTGTAGCTTCCTATTCCTCCTTAATTTGTTTAAGGCCAGATCACCAGCTCAGGAAGCCTGGCTTAGCATGCTGTGGGTACTGCTTCTGTATCTTCAATCAGGGTAATTGTAATTCTTTATCTTCGTGCTTATTTCACCTGAGCACCCCCCCCAACTCCCCCACCCCAGGACAGGCCCTGGTCAAATTCATCCTGCTAGTGTCCAAAGCTCGTGTAATGGCAGGGACGCTCTGAGGTCTACCGATTCTTCCTTGACTATCGATAAAAGGCCTATGGATTAAATACGATTTTCAGTTATAAAATGGATACTTTGCAACTCCTGTTTTATTCCTTATTTCTTAACAGCTCTCAGCTTACAAAAAAATAAAAATAAAACACATACTACAGTTTGACTTGACAGTGATTAATCACGCCTGACCTATTCAGTAACTCTTATGTTTAATATGGTCAACAAATGAATTTTATTACAGTCTGTATACTTTCTTCCTGAGTGTCTCTTTCCGCTGTGTCTAAGAATGACATCATTAAGCATACCATTTCTCTTTAATCATTTTTAGCTAATTTTAAGATCTGATTCTCTTTCCTGAAATACTCTGGAAAATATTACCCTTTTCCTAAATATTATATGTTTTAAGAATCTCAAGTCAATGAGGCCTTTTCTTGACATTAGTATCAAACGGCAAACACCAATAAAAAACCCAGCATTTTCAAGCGCCTTTATTCTGGGTAATTTTTCCTTACAGTGCTTTCCACAGCCTCTATCCCATTAATGCTTTCGCTTTTGTTTGTTCACACTGTCTCCTCCCATTGTAACCCATGACCTCGGAGAGCAGGGAGTTCATTTTGCTTAGTGTTACAAAAATGATGATTTAATGAATTAGACACTCTAACATCTCGGTTGAAAGTTCAGAAATGCTTCATTTATCGGGCAATATAAATATCCTATATAAATGTAACATATCCCTTTTAGCGAGGTATCTTTTTAAAACAACAAAAAAATTTTTAATTAAAAAAATCTTTTTTTGACTGTGCCATGCTGCTTGCAGGATCTTAGTTCCCCAACCAGGAATCGAAACTGGGACCCTGGCAATGAAAGTACCAAGTCCTAACCACAGGACCACCAGGGAATTTCCTAAATAAAATTATTTTTAATAGCACTCTTTCTAAAGTGTCTTGCATACTTCTATGAACACCATGTAAAGATTTTAAATGATTACTTATGAATGTGAATTACTGGAATCTGGATTTGTCTAGATCAGACTTCCAGAGGTTATTGATGACAAAAGCCCTGTTTAACCCTTCTGTTGCATTATAAAGTAGAAGAGATGGTCTTCAGTTCAGTTCAGTTCAGTCGTTCAGTCATGTCCGACTCTTTGCAACCCCATGAATCACAGCACGCCAGGCCTCCCTGTCCATCACCAACTCCCGGAGTTCACTCAAACTCACAGAGTCGGTGATGCCATCCAGCCATCTCATTCTCTGTCGTCCCCTTCTCCTCCCGCCCCCAACCTTTCCCAGCATCAGAGTCTTTTCCAGTGAGTCAACTCGTCGCATGAGGTGGCCAAAGTATTGGAGTTTCAGCTTTAGCATCAGTCCTTCCAATGAACACCCAGGATTGATCTCCTCTAGAATGGATTGGTTGGATCTCCTTGCAGTCCAAGGGACTCTCAAGAGTCTTCTCCAGCACCACAGTTCAAAAGCATCAATTCTTCGGCGATCAGCTTTCTTCACCGTCCAACTCTCACATCCATACATGACCACGGGAAAAACCATAGCCTTGACTAGACGGACCTTGGTTGGCAAAGTAATGTCTCTGCTTTTTAATATGCTATCTAGGTTGGTCATAACTTTACTTCCAAGGAGTAAGCGTCTTTTAATTTCATGGCTGCAATCAGCATCAGGGATGGCCAATTTCACCTCTACTTACAGATTTATAAAGCTTATTTTCCGGTCGGTGTTTATGTCCTGGAAGGATCAGAGTGCCAGGTTACTGGTTAATCAGGGGTTTCAAGTGACAGACAGCTGAATAAGTTCGCCAAGGACTTCATATGTCCACCACTTTCAGCTTTTATTTGAAATAAAATTCAAAAGAAACACTGAGAAACTTTGCTTCACAAGACCAAGACTCAATCCAGGTAATTGTTTGAAATGCTCAGCGTTCACTGAGGATTTTTAAGTAGATATCTTACTAGAGGCTAGAATGTTAGTGTATAATGCTTCACTCTGAATAGAATTAAATACTGCATAACTCTTCTGATTTCTGCCTACGGGAATCATACTGCATCTCAGAATCTGCAAAATCTTAGGCACTGTTTATTGTGCAGGAGTGATATAAGGAACTGAAGAGCCAAGCTGAACTTTATTGTAACTCTGATTGTTAAAATTGACCTTGCATATAAGCTCATTTTGATGCAGTTCCTATTTTTAGTTCAAAGGAATGAAATTTTGCAACATTAAAAGATTTAAGGTAAAAAAAATAAAATCAGTCTTGCACATGGAACTCTGTACTTCATCTAAAGAATGTAAAGGGACTTCCCTGGAGGTCCAGTGGTTAAGACCTTGCCTTCCAATGCAGGGGGTGCAGGTTCGATCCCTGGTTGGGGAGCGAAGATCCCATATGCCTTGTGGCCCAAAAAAAAACCCCCCAAAACAGAACAGGAGCAATACTGCAGCAAATTCAATAAACTCTCAAAAACTAGTCCACAGAAAAAGAAAGTAAAGACATATTATTTATTACACGTTACGGGTTACCTACCATGTAGATTCCTCTAAAACCTATAGGGATAATCAGTGTTGACCCTTTTAATAATAATAGCCACAGCTTACTAAGTGTGAAATTTTAGATGAATTTAAACAACCTAAAAAACTGACAGAATTTCACTTCCACATCATTCTTTGCTTTTCTGAGAGATTCTGCTATCTATGATGCTGAAGAATCTATTCCCATTGGAAACAAATTAAAGTCGTAACCGGTGTCATAAATCCATACAACAGGTGTCTGACAGCTGATAACTACACTCCCAAATGCTTTGTCCCCAAACCCTGACACCACAGCCATTAAGGCTCTGAAGAAAAGACCTCTTTTGAACTTTTCCAGCTGGTCTTTAGTCATCTTCAGCTTCTTTCTCAATGGGAACACAACAGATTATTTTAGAATAACAAAGAGTCACAACCTTCAATTAGCCCTCCCTAGGAACTTAGGGCTGCCTACTTTCTGTAAAGACAAAGCACACTGCTTTCAATACAAAACTGGTGTCACGACTTTGATTTGTGCTTAAATGAACGGTCATTTCTGGGTGCCTGTTTAAGCTCTGACAACCTTTTTTTTTCATGAAGAAAAGCTAGCTTCCAGCAGAACATAATTCCACTGGTAATATTTTTCCAACCTGCTAAGATTTTATCAAACCTGTGTCTCCTGCATTGCAGGCAGATTCTTTACCATCTTAACCATAAGGGAAGCCCTAAGATTTTCTAGCTTCCTCAGTTCTCAGTTCAGTCGCTCAGTCGTGGCTGACTCTAGCTTGCTACGGTTCCGTTTGTTTAGAATAAAGTTCAGCCTGAGAGTGAATTGGAAATCAAATATATGGTTATTTTTAAAAGCTGAATATCAACCTTTAAATCAGCAGTAGAGATAGATATTAATATAGAAAAGATTAAGGTAACAGAATTACCTAATTTATAGGGAATATTTGATAATTTGATTCCTAAGCAGTCCTGTTGTTCCATGTCCAGTTCTGACTGTTGCTTCCTGACCTGCATACAGGTTTCTCAAGAGGCAGGTCAGGTGCTCTGGGATTCCCATCTCTTTCAGAATGTTCCACAGTTTATTGTGATCCACACAGTCAAAGGCTTTGGCATAGTCAATGAAGCAGAAATAGATGTTTTTCTGGAACTCTCTTGCTTTCTCCATGATCCAGCGGATGTTGGCAATTTGATCTCTGGTGCCTCTGCCTTTTCTAAAACCTGCTTGAACATCTGGGAGTTCACGGTTTACATATTGCTGAAGCCTGGCTTGGAGAATTTTGAGCATGACTTTACTAGTGTGTGAGATGAGTGCAATTGTGCAGTAGTTTGAGCATTCTTTGGCATTGCCTTTCTTTGGGATTGGAATGAAGACTGACCTTTTCCAGTCCTGTGGCTACTGCTGAGCTTTCCAAATTTGCTGGCATATTGAGTGCAGCACTTTCACAGCATCATATTTCAGGATTTGAAATAGCTCAACTGAAATTCCATCACCTCCACTAGCTTTGTTCATAGTGATGCTCTCTAAGGCCCACTTGACTTCACATTCCAAGATGTCTGGCTCCAGGTGAGTGATCACACCATCGTTATTATCTTTGTCATGAAGATCTTTTTTGTACAGTTCTTCTGTGTATTCTCACCACCTCTTTTTAATATCTTCTGCTTCTGTTAGGTCCATACCATTTCTGTCCTTTATCGAGCCCATCTTTGCATGAAATGTTCCCTTGGTATCTCTAATTTTCTTGAAAAGATCTCTTGTTGGACTGCAAGGAGATCCAACAAGTCCATTCTGGAGGAGATCAATCCTGGGTGTTCACTGGAAGGACTGATGCTAAAGCTGAAACTCCAATACTTTGGCCACCTCATGCGACGAGTTGACTCACTGGAAAAGAGTCTGATGCGAGGAGGGATTGGGGGTGGAAGGAGAAGGGGATGACAGAGAATGAGATGGCTGGATGGCATCACCGACTCGATGGGCATGAGTTTGAGTGAACTCCGGGAGTTGGTGATGGACAGGGAGGCCTGGAGTGCTGTGATTCATGGGGTCGCAAAGAGTCGGACATGACTGAGCGACTGAACTGAACTGAACTGAACTGAAGCAGTCCTGTTCTCTTAGAAAGTAAGGGCACTAGCCATGAAACTACCTTCAGCATCAATGTTATTAATTATTTTGAGAATCAAAAATAAAAATTAAAATAAGGGATTTATTTCATTGCCCTTTTGGTGTTAGGATGAACTTTTAAACTTTGCTTGAGATTGTCATACTGAATGAAGTAAGTCAGACAGAAAATGAAAAATATCATGTGATATCACTTATACGTGGAATCTTATAAAATGGCATAAATTAACCTATTTATAAAACAAAAATTGAGTCACAGATGTGGCAAACAAATTTATGGTTACCAAGAAGGAAGTGGGGTGAGGGATAGACTGGGATTGACATAAACACACTATTATATATAAAACAGATAACTAATAAGAACCTATCATATAGCACAGGGAATTCTACTCAATACATATAATGACCATGATGCTGGGAAAGACTGAAGGCAGGAGAAGAAGGGGGAAACAGAGGATGAGATGGCTGGATAGCATCATTGATTCAATGGACATGAGTTTGAGCAAACTGTGGGACATAATGAAAGACATCAAAAAAGCAAGAGAGTTCCAGAAAAACATCTACTTTTGCTTTATTGACTACGCCAAAGCCTCTGACTGTGTGGATCACAATAAACTGCGGAAAATTCTTCAAGATGGGAATACCAGACCACCTGACCTGCCTCTTTAGAAATCTGTATGCAGGTCAAGAAGCACAGTTAGAACTGGACATGGAATAACAGACTGGTTCCAAATCAGGAAAGAAGTTTGTCAAGGCTGTATATGGTCACCCTGCTTATTTAACTTATATGCAGCGTACATTATGAGAAATTCCGGGCTAGATGAAGCACAAGCTGGTATCAAGATTGCCGGGAGAAATATCAACAACCTCAGATATGCAGATTGATACCACCCTTATGGCAGAAAGTGAAGAAGAACTAAAGAACCTCTTGATGAAAATGAAAGAGGAGAGTGAAAAAGTTGACTTAAAACTCAACATTTAGAAAACTAAGATCATGGCATCCAGTCCCATCACTTCATGGCAAATAGATGGGGAAACAGTGGAAATGGTGAGAGACTTTATTTGGAGGGGGGCTCCCAATACACTGCAGATGGTGCCTGCAGCCATGAAATTAAAGGGTGCTTTCTCCTTGGAAGAAAAGTTATGACCAACCTAGACAGCATATTAAAAAGCAGAGACGTTACTTTGTCAACAAAGGTCCATCTAGTCAAAGCTATGGTTTTTCCAGTAGTCATGTATGGATGTGAGAGTTGGACTATAAAGAAAGCTAAGCGCTAAAGAATTGATGCTTTTGAACTGTGGTGTTGGAGAAGATTTTGAGAATCCTTTGGACTGCAAGGAGATCCAACCAGTCCATTCTAAAGAAAATCAGTACTGAATATTCATTGGAGGGACTGGTGCTGAAGCTGAAATGTCAATACTTTGGCCACCTGATGCAAAGAACTTGGAAAAGACCCTGATGCTGGGAAAGATTGAAGGCAGAAGGACAAGGGAACGACAGAGGATGAGATGGTTGGATGGCATCACCAATGCAATGGACGTGAGTTTGAGTGGGTTCTGGAAGTTGGTGACGGACAGGGAGGCCTAGTGTGCTGCAGTCCATGGGGTTGCAAACAGTTGGGCGTGACTTAGCTACTGAACAACAACATGGGAATAGAATCTAAAAGTGAGTGGATATAAGTGACCTATTTTGCTGCACAAACAGAAACTAACAACACTGTAAATCAACTGTAATCCAATAAGAAAAATTATTCAGTAAAAAAAAAAACAGAACAAAAAGTTTGCTTGACCTTAGAATCTTCTATAACAGAACCTCTGAGAGCTCCTGGAATTCTGTCTTCTGGCCCTTATAGTCAGGTGGATTTTACTGTTTATGGAAAACCACCAGGTGCAAAGCTGGAGCCAACTGGCTCTTAACATCCACCCTCCACCCCCAGGAGCTGACACTCAACTATGGAAGATGGCACGAGCACAGAGATAACGTGTATAAGCTGGAGGCTGACAAGCGCTAGGAGAGAGGCACTGATAAAGAGCCGGGGGAGCTCACGAGTCAGAGATTGCACTAACCTGAGGGGGTCAAAGACACATTCACGGCAGAGATAGCATGTAAAGGCAGTCTTAAGCACAAGTATTTGGATACTCAGCGAGATGCTGGGGAGGGGAGGTGAAGTGTTCCTGGAAGATTAAGTATAAGAACAGAGATAAGAAATTCAGTAAAAGGGGAACTTCAAAGAAGTTGATAGGAGCTCAGGACATTCACTCACAATTTATTTCCCTCTCCTTTTTCTATTGAAGTAACTGGATATTAAAGACAAAGAGGGAGTGTTAGTCACTTCAGTCGTGTCCGACTCTTTGTGACCCCATAGACTATAGCCTGCCAGGCTCCTCTGTCCATGGGATTCTCCAGGCAAGAATACTGGAGTGGGTTGCCATGCCCTCCTCCAGGGGATCTTCCAGACCCAGGGATTGAACCTGCATCTCCTGCATTCAGAGGCAGATTCCTTATTGCAGAGCCAAGGGGGAAGCCCTCCCACTACCAAACACGTTCTAAAAAATAGGCTGCACAGCACAAGGGGTCAGATCCACAGAGACATGTGGAGAATATACATAGGAATGTATAGAAAGACAGCACCATGACCAAGACCCAGAGGGGGAGAGAAATAAGCAAGAGAAATAAGCATAGCGCGTGCTGGCTTCCATGGACACACATGCTTGTGTGGAGGTCTTCTAAGCTGTTCTTAGGAAAGGCACTTACACGCACACCCTTCCTAAGAAAAAAGCACACATGCACTGCGATGTCTGGGTAACTATCACATAAGCTATGTGGAATTGAGCTTTAGTATGCATTAGTTCAGTCATGTCCAACTCTTTTGCAACCCCATGGACGGTAGCCCGCCAGGCTCCTCTGTCCATGGGATTTCCTGGCAAGAATACTGAAGTGGGTGGCTCTTTCCTTCTCCAGGGGATCTTCCTGACTTGGGGACCAAACCCGCATCTCTTGCATCTCCTGCCTTGGCAGGCGGATTCTTTACCACTGAGACGTGGACTTCCCAGGTGGCACATGGTAGAGAATCCACCCACCTGCAACGCGGGAGACACAGGAGATGTGGGTTTGATTCCTGTGTTGGGAAGATCCCCTGGAGAAGGAAACGGCAACTGACTCCAGTATTCTTGGCTGGGAAAACCCACGGACAGAGGAGCCTGGTGAGCTACAATCCATAGGGTTGCAAAGAGTCAGACACAGCTGAGTGACTAAGCAATAACAGCAACAAGAAATAGTATGTGATAGACCTAGGATTCAAATACAGCCTGCTAGTATTGCTTTTACACTTCTTCTGAGTAATCAGATTACTTTCTTTAGGTCACCATTCTATGTATAGGTGACTCCAGCTGAATTTTAATTTGCTTCAACCTAATTTCTAAATGAGTACCTGTGGACTGAAGCAAAACTGATGGTCTGAGTGTGCTTCCTTAGACCATCAGGAAGTTCTCTTGTGTTATGCAGAGTGAGACTGACAAATAAGAATTAACTCGGTGCTGGTGGGGATGACCCAGAGGGAGGATAAGGAGAGGAGGGAGGTGGGAGGGGGGTTCAGAAAGGGGAACATATACACCCGGGGCGGATTCATGTCAATGTATGGCAAAACCAACCAATATAATATTGTAAAATAATTAGCCTCCAATAAAAAAAAATTAAAAAAAAAAGAATTAAGTGGGGAAACAAGGGTATGAAGATCAGTTTTCAAATATCTGAGACTGAATCACAGAAAAGTTAAGTAGGATATGACCCTTTGGTTTTATGAATGAACTGGGGCCAAAAGCAAGGGATGCTGGGAGGAGAACCCTTCTTCCAGGTTGACCGATGTGATCCATCAGGGCCACAGCTGGGTCAGTCAGCAAGCCCCAACCTGTAGGAGTCCTCCAGAGTTCTCCAAGCATGGTCCCTTCCCCCAACTCCATCTCTAGAGAAAAAAGGAATGTGCTTATTTTCAGCCCCTGTAACAAAATGAAAAAAGTAAGGGTAGAACTACTCCTAACCTAGGGCTTAAAAATACTTCTAATCAAACCTAACTGTGCAATACTTTGCTTTCTTAGTTAGGAGTTTAAACCTGGTGGAATGAATGTCTTTCTTCTTGGTATGTATGCCTAGGATACGGAATTCAGAGGGAGCTCTAGAGAGGACAAAGGACAGGGCAAATGTATAATTTCAAGGTGAACTCTCATTTACAACAGGCGGGTTCCAAGCTGATCATGTGCAGTCAAAATTAAAAACTAGCACCATCATTTTCATGAGGTAATATGAGTAACTAGGGAGGCTATTTTCTGAAAATGAAAGTGGGATTCTGTATTCGAATCAAGAACATCAACTAATTCAAGACATAATTATGTTGTTGAACAAGGCATGTATAAACTCCAAGCACTTTAGAGCAAGAATGAACTCTTGATTGCATCTTTTCTCATGGCCCTGTTTTCACAAGGTCCGGAAAGGCTGCGATTTGAATAAGATTACAAAGCAGCTATTTGCAGAAGAGGAATAAATCCTGGAGGTTTTCACTCCTAGTCTACTGGTCTTTCCATTTAAGAGACTGCGATCTCAAATACTGTGGTTAAGCACAAAATCATAAAAATCATGTGTTTAAAATGATCAAATATATATACATATTTAAATGTGGGGAGACGTACTCATTTCTTTTAAAAGCAACCTAGGAATAATTAATTTTCTATCATTTCCTCCCACCCTCCCCATTTACAAATAGGAGTAAAAGTGAAAAACCACCATAGTTTCATAGAAACAATAACTACTTCATCAAAAGTGTGTTAGTTAAGTCTGTCAAGAAGATTCACGCCCTCTCCTGCTTTTGGAGAAAGGAAAAAAAATACAAAACAAAACACCTGGTGCAGCAAGATTTCACGCATGCACTGCCTGAGGCAACATAGAAATTTATTAGATCTCTGGCAACACATTCTTAAAATAAACTTAATAGCCTTCAGGTTTCTGTTCAAACTGGAGCCTAATTCCTTTTGTGGCGCCAGACACCTCCCCCCAACCCCAAGGAGACTCTGAAGGGAAATGAAAGCCACCGTTCTTTCTCCTGAACCTCTTGGAGTAACCGGTTTAGCACCATTTAGTTAATTCCCTGTGAAGTGAGGTGGCTCCCTAATTCCTATTTGTATAAGAGGACCATGCACATTACTATAAGACACAGCCACAACAATTAACAAGGATTATACACTGAGTTCTATTTTGGATTGTCTTTTTAAAATGTGTTATATCTATCTTCCTTGAGATAAAAATATAAAAGAAGGGGGAAAAAAAACCCTCCAGAAGTGCTTTAATCTGGTTGTTAAAAAAGAAACCTTCTTTAACCTAACTTGTTTATATTATCACCACAATTTAAATTTGATGGCTAGGATGGAGGGATTAGTGTGGTATGGCAACACAAAAGCCATTCTGTCAATAAAACATGATTTTTAACTTAGTGTCCTAGGATGTTAGTGCTACATGAGAATTCCCTGAAAATTCAAGCTCTAGGTTAACCTATTGTCATTGTTTTTAAATCTGAGTCATTAACACGCTTTTAGATATATTTGTTGTCAGAAGTAAAATCAAGATTTGGAAATTTTAGATTTTTAGATTGAAAATTAAAAAGAAGTGTATGGAATTGTATCACAACTGGTTACCTAGTTATGGCTCCTGTGACAAACTAAAAAAGCCTTGTCATTGATGTCTATCCAGGATGAAAGGAGAGAGGGAAGAAAGGAAGGAGGAATAGGGTGGGGGGAAGTCGGGAGAGAGTGGAGTAGAATACCATCAATGTCATATGTTTGTTTTCACATTTTCTTTTCATTTATTTCAGATTAGTTTTTCAAAGCTGGCTCTTGTGCTCAACTTGTGCATTATTTAATTAATCAGACTTTTTGGTGGTTGCTCTGATCCCTTTAAAATTATGCCAGAGCTACCCTTGGTGATTTTACTGTCATATATAGCTGCCAAAAGACAACAGACACAGTAAGTATAAAGACAGGTTGGTATAGTTTAAAGCACCAGACCTTGGAAGGAAATAAGACAGCATCCAGTGAATGTGTTTGTTTAATCAGAGCCCTGTACAAACACACGTGTTATACAGTATAAGGATGGTTCATGTATAGTCCCTTCTGTTATGACTTAGACTCTAGCAAGGAGGGCAAACCAAAAACCTTATGTAAATTATAATGCAAAAACATAAGGTGAAACGTTGAACATACAGTACCTGGGCTCAGGGGAGGGACAGGAGGACATTCAACTGGGACCACAAAAATCTTGGCACAAGAGACACCATTGGGGGGCAGAAGGATGGTACCACTCCGAGAGGAAGAAATCCCAGGAAAACAGGTGCAGAAGGAGGAGAACGTCTTATGTGCATCAATAAAATAGTCCAGCTTTGTAGGGTTTGCCAAAGTGCAACTGGGAAGGAGGAGATAAGTTGGGGAGGGTGGGGCAGAAGAAGGAAATTTGGGGTAGAAAAGGGTAGAATCTGAATTCTGCTTTAATAAATGTTGGTTTGATAGAATTATTCAAGGACTTGTTAGAATTGGGATTGGGAATCAAAGGTATCATTAACAATGTTATTAATAATGTTATTTATTTATTTGTTTACTTATTTATCTTTGGCCACCCTGGCTTGTGGGGATCTTAGTTCCCCCACCCAGAATTGAACCCCCAACCTCACAAAGAGCCACAGAGCGCTAACCACTGGACCACCAGGGAATTCCCCATATTAGGTTTCTGCAAGTGGAAGATATGTTACAACTGAGCACATGAATATTGCCATAAGAAAAAAAAGTTTTGCTTACAATAAAAAAGGAGTCCTTAAAATATTAAAATTTACCCAAGAATAAATAACATGGCTAACCAAAACACTCACCATAAACAGTCAATGTCATATACTTGGAGAACTGGTAGATTTAACATAGATTTTTGCCAAAGTGCCCCAGGTAAAAGTTTCTCCCTGACTCCTCTCTCTCTACTTAAAATGACAATCAGTATGACAAATTCTCTTTCAGGCCAAGATAAGCCACATGTTCTTCACTTGTTAATATGCAATGTTGGTGGCATGATCTGAATATTCTGAGGATGTGAGACGACGCTGACTGCAGAGAATTCATGGACTGCAGAAAACTCTTTGAAGACAGACTCAGAAAGCCAATGGACTTCCCTCGTGACTCATCTGGTAAACAATCCGCCTGCAATGCGGGAGATCTGGGTGCGATCCCTGGGCTGGGAAGATCCCCTGGAGAAGGGAAAGGCTACCTAATCCAGAATTCTGGCCTGGAGAATTCTATGGATTGTATGGTTCATGGGGTTGCAAAGAGTCGGACGCGACTGAGGGACTTTCGCTTTCATTAGAAAGCCAATATATTGACTTTGCAACTCAGAACCTAGTCTAAACTGATAGTTCTCAGTGAGGGAGAGAGGGTTAATGATTTTGCCCTCGTGGAGACATTTGTCAACACTGGGAGACATTTTTGGTTGTCACAATAGGGGAGACAAAGAGGGGAGGTTACTGGTATCTAGTGGGTAGAGGCTAGGGAGGTAGGGACCCTATAGTCAGAATTAGACTGTGAATTAAGGATTAGAATTACCTGGCCTCAAATGTCAATCATCTAGAACTTACTATATTCTGACATATCAACATATATAATCTCTCATAAATATATGATCTGACTTTTCTCCGTAAATCCCACGCTTTCTTATGAATTGATGGTGCATGTGGTCGGATGATAAATATGCTTTCTCTTTCCACATGACTATGCAGACATTCTCAAAACCATCCTTGATGTGGACAGTTTCCAGTACAAACAGTGTATTCTCTTGTTTCAGGAAGTAGTTGAGCCAGTAGTTTTCCTCAGTTCAGTTCAGTTCAGTCACTCAGTCGTGTCCGACTCTCTGCGACCCCACGAATCACAGCACTGCCAGGCCTTCCTGTCCATCACCAACTCCCGGAGTTCACTCAAACTCATGTCCATCGAGTCGGTGATGCCATCCAGCCACCTCAAAATTTACGGCTGGTCAGGGAAGTTAGGAGTGACTATCTCAAGAAATGCACAAACTATGTCAAAGTGACAGTGTATGCATAATGGATTTTGGTATGAAATCAGGTACGTGGGCAGTGATTTCCCATCAGGAGCTTCTCAGCAGATGAGGCTTCATCAGAAACAGCTGAGAGTTGAAAGTATGAAGTTGAAGGGCTTTCAAAGGTCATTTTAGGAGGGTGAAGCTGGGCACAGGTCACCTTGTTTTCCTTTTTTTTTTGTTTTTTGTAGCTGAAAAGAGAAACACTACCTATTCAAATGCACCCGTGTGCTGGCACACACGTGTGTGCACACACACACACACACCCTTTTTTTGGCTTATACAAAGAATGAAAATACTGTCCAAAACGTCCTCCAAAAGTACAGAACACACAGCCCTTTGACAGGTCTTCCGCTAATCGAGTTAGAGAAGCATTTCCCAGGATATTTTTTTTTCAAATCGTATGTTTCCTGTGTGTTCATAAGCATTTTGTTTTGAAAAAAATCATCCTGAGTCAACTAGGAGAGAAATGTCCTGGGATTAAACTGTCTAAACAGAACTCTTCACTGCTGCAATTCTTAGGGGTTTAATATGTGGACGTCACCGAGCACGCACAAGAAGCAAGCTAGAGGGTGATGAATTTCCTGATCTCATTTCACCAGGGAACCCATTCCTGAAGCCATCCTGTGCGATTCTGGTCTACAGACTGTACTTTGGGATACTTTGACTTCAGGTATGCTAAGTCACTTCAGTCGTGCCTGGCTCTTTGTGATTCCATGGACTGTAGCCTGCCAGGCTCCTCTGTCTATGGGATTCTCCAGGAAAGAATACTGGGGTGGGTTGCCATAAAGCATTTAAAATCCAGATAGGAGCAGAGAGTCCTGTGGAATGTCAAACACATCCAAGTCACATCACTTTCAGTCGTTCACGTTTAACACCAAACATTGGAATTGAAATTCACAATCTTGAGCAAAAACCAATAAAGTTAAGGGATTTCCTACTATCAACATACAAATTCTGGCTCAAGGTGCTTCCATTTCCTAATCCGAGTGGAAAAATAAATATGTTAGCTTGCAGAATGCCAAGAAAAATAAACTAAGTTCAAGTAAATACAACTGATTACTGGTAAACTTGTTCCCTAGAGGCCACATTTACTGTTTAAGACACATGCTAAGTCACTTCAGTCGTGTCCGACTCTGTGTGAACCCATAGACGGAAGCCCACCAGGCTCCCCCATCCCTGGGATTCTCCAGGCAAGAACACTGGAGTGGGTTGCCATTTCCTTCTTCATAAGACATGTGCCTTGCCATTTTAATGGCTTAACGCTATAGTGCCTCAGCTCTGTTTTTTAATTAGTCAAATGTGGGATCAGATGTCAGAAGAGACAAAGATTAGAATTTTCATCAGTTCCAAAAAAACACATCGAAAATCACCAACAATGTACAACGAGCCATGTCAGCCTCCCATTTGTAGTTGGATCTCACTCACTGTGGATATTTGAACCCGATGATCTGCCCAACTCTGATAAAGGATTTAAAGGCTTACCAGGGAGAATGCTTCTGAAGCTATTAAAACAACACACACGGGAAGAACAGACTTAGCTGGGTTTTGGAAAGAGGATAAGGCTGCAACAAAGACTTTTAGGTTGATAAACAGATTTTTTTTAAAATGTGAAAGCACATTGTTTCCTAGTCTGTACTTCTTCCTCACCCTGATCAGTAATTATTTCTCATGAGAATATCAATCAATATGACAGCTCTGTACTCATCAGTTTCAGGAGGAAGCAGAAAAACATCCTTGGGTCATCGATTCACATCTCAACTGACTGTTGTAATGATACTAGCCAGCTCTCCTGGAAAACATGGTTTATTCACTGAAGGACCAAATGCAAATAGTTAATTAACTCCACTGTTGGGGTATATATGTATAGAAGGGTATATATGTCAAAGTGTATATATATTTAAATACACATTCAAGAAACTGAAAAACCTTTACAAGAAAAAATTCACACAAACAGAAAACCAGACCATGTGTATCTTTTAAAGAATAATAATAGGAAAACTATTAGGAATATAGAAGACTCTCAGGATGCTTTTTGTCTGTGCTGTGACAAGGCTGGAGACTTAAGAGATGTGGTCCAATCCCTGGGTCGGGAAGATCCCCTGGAGGAGGGCATGGCAACCCACTCCAGTATTCTCGCCTGGAGAATCCCATGGACAGAGGAGCCTGGCGGGCTACAGTCCATGGGGTCACAAAGAATCGGACACGACTGAAGCGACTTAGCATGCACGCATATGCTACATGTGGGATCATAGCTCCCTGACCAGGACAGAACCCATGACCCCTGTGTTGAGAACGGAGAGTTTGTTTGTATTTTTGATTGGAGGATAGTTTCTTTACAATGCTGTCTTGGTGTCTGCTGGATAACATGAATCAGTCATATGTAGACATGTATCCTCTTCCCCTTGACCCTCCTGCCCATCCCCCACCCCACCCCTCCAGGTCATCACAGAGCACCAGACTGAGCTCCTTGTGTTGTACAGCAACTTCCCACTAGCTATCTGTTTTAATCATGGTAATGTATATATTTCAATGCTACTCTCTCAGTTCATCCCACCTTCTCCTTCCCCCAGCTGTGTCCACAAGTCCATCTTCTACATCTGGGGAGTTCCCCCACCCCTCTAGGTATCACAGAGCACCAGACTGAACTCCTTGTGTTGTACAGAAACTTCCCACTAGCTATCTGTTTTAAACATGGTAATGTATATATTTCAATGCTACTCTCTCAGTTCATCCCACCTTCTCCTTCCCCCAGCTGTGTCCACAAGTCCATCTTCTACATCTGGGGAGTTCAGAGTCTTAACCACTGGATCACCAAAGAAGTCTCAGGATGCTTTCTTAAGAGATGAAAATCTTATAAGTATCTTTTAGTTTCTTACTGATCATAAAATGAGTAAAATGGTAAGCAACACTCCTGTTTCTTCTCTTTTTGGCTCTTGTTTCTCTTTTCTCAATATGGGAGGGTCAGGAGAGGTGAGGGATGGGACTCAAGCAACAGGATATCTGATAGAAATTATAGGCACTGGACTAAATGAATTTAAACAAGGGGGAACTGGACTGAATTGCCCTAGCTTGTGAGCAAGTTCTGAGTTAAGATGTCTGCATTGGTTTGGAAGGCTACACCTGGCCAGTGCTTGGAACTCTGCTCTGGTTTTCATCAAGGACCCAGCTAACACCAGCAGGTAGGCAACATCTATCTGCCTCTGTGTGTCTCTTCTACACCTTTGTTCTCTGGAGGAATCAATCACCTTCAGTCATTTAAAGCTCTTACTCCTTCATGCCAGCCCTCCAGCTCTACAATTTCCCTTCTTTCTTCCTAACCTCCATTTTAGTCCCCTTTACCTGAAAACAATCAGGTGCTAAACAACTTCTCTTAAGTAAGTCAGCCTAAAATACATATACCTTCATTTTTTCATGTTTTTTTTTAATAAGTGAGGAGCTTCTTAACATCAAATATTTTTCTTATAGTGAGATATTTTAAAACACGTATTTCGAAAATTGTTTCCTATTGTAGACCATTATTCTTACTTAATCTCCCAGGGAGGAAATTCAGAAAATTACATGGTGGCTGCACTTTACCTTTCTTAAACCAACCCCTGGCCAGCCAGCATCCCTTACCCCTATCATTTCTAGGGAGAAATTTTTGGTTAGAAAAGTGATCTGCGTGTTGCGAACGAACGTGGACATTTTTATGTGTTCTGCAAAGTCAGGATCAGGACCTTATCACTCTTCATGCTCAACATGTTTAGACAGTATTACAGATCTTTCAGTAGGAACAGTCTAAAGATATATGGAAGCTTCTAAGTACATACATTTCTCTACTTATGAATTCTGTTTGTAGCCTTACCAAAAATTTAAATAGGCTTGGAGATGCTGTCGTGAAGAAAAACAAAGTACATGGTTATGAAGCCTATGTTTAGAGATTCTCGTCAGCATAGAAGTAGTATAAAGATGAAGAAGATACCCTGGAGAATGGCATGGCAACCCACTCCAGTATTGTTGCCTGGGAGAATCCCATGGACAGAGAAGCCTGGCGGGCTACAGTCCATAGGGTCACAAAGAGTCAGACATGACTGACCAATGAACACACACACACACGAAGGCCAAGTTAGGACAGATGAGTAGAGATGACTGCAATCGTAAACGCTCTATAAAAAGTACACTTGTTCATCTAATAATTATTTCAACTCTATTCAGTGCGGCAAGATTTCCCGATTTGTACAGGGATCATGAAAGTGAGAAATGGGATCAGATTCTTCATATAAAGAAATGCTGAGGTTAGAAAGTGTACGTTACCAGAATGTGAACAGGGCACCGAGGGTAGCTGCGGGGAGCCAGGAAAGGGAGATGAAGAAATGAGGTAGGCAAACACATGCAGCCAGAAAATTCCTGTGTTTGCCCCAAGATCTCTTCTAAGAATATGGATAATCCCCAACAGTGACCTAGTCAGCTTCCTGGTTTTGATGTGCTCCCATAATAGAGAAAGAAAGAAAGAAAAAAGTAACTGGGCTAGCATGACAACCTGGACTTCTTAGGTCAATAGAGGACAAGAAGGGAGCAAAATATGAGAAATATTTTTAAAGTTTACATTTTATTTCTTCATAAACATTTTTAAGAAGAGACAAAATATGTGAAAACCACACAGGAAAGACAGAAGTAAGCCTGGTGTCTTCAGGGAGGTGATTAAGTACCACCTCTCAACTTTTATAAGCAATCATACCCCAGAATGAAATACACAGAATGCTATTATGAAATGTCAGGGACTATATCCATAACAAGTATGGGATGGAAGCTCAAATAACTGTATTGAAATGAGGTAAGTTTCAGGATAGTTTCTAAAATTAATTAATTTGACCATGCCAGGTCTTAGTTGTATTAGGTGGAATCTAGTTCCCTGACCAGGGATTGAATCCAGCCCCCTGCATTTGGAGCACAGAGTCTTAGCCAGTGGACTACCAGGGAAGTCCCCCAGGATAGTTTTGTAGCCCAGATTGGAACTTATTTTTATCAAGATGTACCACAAAATATGAAAAGTACGCTTAACAAAACTTTCATTTTATTACTGTATTATCAAAAAAATACTGCAACAAAATTTAAAATCATTGAATCAGATTAAAGCCTACTTAATTTATGGATATTTAGCCCCAATCATGGGATTCTATGTGCTACTTATGTGCTCCTCAACTTCTATTTTCTATATTTTCTACAATAGTTCTCTTTTCCATGCAGGCATCACCTTCATATTTGAGGATTATTAGGTCATTCATACTAGCTAATATTTTGATGGCCATGAAGTCGTTTGCCTAAGCAAAAAACAATATATAATCCAAATGTATACAGTTTGACTTCTAGTGAAAAACAGATGATTCAGTGAACTCCATGGTGTCATGTTCGTTTATATAAAGCTAAATAAATAATGACTGTGATTATTTGTTATCACATGGCCTCTATGAGTAAAACTCCTGTTGAAATCTGCTTAATTACCTGGATAAGGAAGGTGGCATCCTTTTAACTGAAGAGTTGGCTTCTTTTCTATAGAATTATTTGGGATTATCTTAAATTCAGAAACAAGTTGGAGTCATTCAAAGAAAAAGTAAGGTTTGCCACTAATCTGTAAACTAGAGCTGTAACAACAAAATATTTTAGATGCTTTTCTTCTGACTTCACAGATGTTAGTAGTTTATGGTCTTAGCTGACACTCTTTAAACCCCAAAACATCTTCATGTTTACTCTGTTCACTTTGTCTTTTTTCCACTTCTATTTCTGTGAGAATTAGGAGAATTTGCCTGTATATGTTTTTATAAGCATTTCTCTGGTCTTATGTAACCTTTACATTTAATTCTATCTACCTATCTTTTTACATTGCTAGCCATTTTGTTAAGCCATTTACTGTACAAGTAATTACAAGTGGCTGCCATGAACCAGGCATTGTGCTGGGTGCCAGGACCATGGATGTAAAAAGCCACCTCATGATGTAATAAGGGAAAACACAGACAGAGATATCTTTATTGTTCTGCTGGTTAAGGACTGAGATAATCAGAGTAAAGGGTGCTACGGTGGCTGGCTTAGAGACTCCAGAACACAGTTATGAACAGCTGTTATTACACTACTCTGTAATAAAGCAATGCCTCTTGGCTTATTGAGAAGCACAAGGCTTTCTGTACTTACACTAAATAGACTCCATTGTGCCCTCTGAGTTTCCGGCTTGCTTTAAAATAGCTTTTCTCTTTCTTCTATTATTGTAAATTGCTTGCTGTCACTTATGTTATAAAAGCTCTCTTCTTTTAAGTAGATGCTCTGCCTGCACCCATCCTAACGTGCTCAGTCGCTCAGTTGTGTCTGACATTTTGTGACCCCATGAACAGTAGCCTGCCAGGCTCACTTTGTCCATGAGATTTTCCAGGTAAGAATACTGGAGTGAGTTGCCATTTCCTTCTGCAACCCATCGTGATATCATCTTTGAAATCTGCTGGGGGCCTGGAATCAATGACTAACTGAACTCCATAGCCTGAGTGAAGTAAAGAGGAGCAACTTTGGTGCACAATGTTTTTTTGGAAATAGCATAAAGGTAAAGAACACACTATTCAGACAGAAAAATCTATAGAAAACTGACCCAAGTAATAAAAAAATTAAGTTATGCCAAAAACGAAGCCTCCCTGGATTGTATAAGTGTAGATTTAGACAAAAGGAGATCTTCCCTCTCCCCAGCATAAGGGAATGTCTGGGAGGAATGTGGATGAGATGAGGTATCAGTTTTGTTCCTCAGAACTTGTCTTGCTTTACTTGCTCCTTTTTTTTTTTTAAATCAATGCTCCATGTAGATAAGTTTGCCAAGTATGCTGTGTATCACACATGTGAAATGTGACAATATTTGTGGTCCTAGTTCAATGCCTAAGTTAGTTTAGCAAATCTAATTCAGACCTTGTGATTGGGCCATTTCCACCAGTAATACGGTTGCTATTGCCCTGACGGTCATTTAACAGTTGCAGTAATTCACAAGTGTTGGTTCTTGCCAACATGGAAGATGTGTGTCTGTGTGCATGCTAAGTCACTTCAGTTGTGTCTGACTCTTTGCAACTCTATGGACTGTAGCCCACCAGGTTCCTCTGTCTATGGGATTCTCCAGGCAAGAATACTGGAGTGGGTTTCCCTGCCCTCGTCCTGGGGATCTTCCCAACCCAGGGATCGAACCCATGTCTCTTATGTCTTCTGCATTGGCAGGCTGGTTCTTTACCACTAGTGCCACTTGGGAAGCCCAATTTGTATCTAAGACACTAAAAATTGAGCTCAGGAATTGATGGTACCAGGTAAATCCTCACAGTTAGCCTCTGTTTTATCCCCTCTGACAAATTCACATTATGATACCTTTTCTAGTCCATAATATTTCTCTGTATGAAGAATTTGATCTCACTTCTCACCTTCATGATCCCTGTGATATATAAATTAGGGAATCCCGCCTCATGGAACATAGCAGAAATAAACACTCATTATTAGATATGCATGTGTATTTCTTTTTGTAGAACTCTTATAGTATATCCATCTCTACCCATCTGTCCTAAAATGGGTCTTTAAAACACTTCTACAGAGTAGTAACTTTAAACGTGAGCTCCATCTCTGGTAGAGATCCTTAAAACCCAAACAGTTGAGAACACTGCATGGAAGAAATGTTGACAGATAGGAAAATGATTACCTAGATGTTACTGTAAATAAAGTGCTAGTTTGCCTTATTTTAGGTTCATAATTCGAAACTATATTTTTAGCAGTTTATTTCTAGCGTATGTCCAGCCTCTGAACAACATGCATTTTTTTTAAACTTTCAGTATTTATTAGGTGAACAAGAGAAAAAAAAAGTCAGAGGACCCTCAGTGCCTCCTCTATCCTGACAAGCATATCATGACTTTAGCCCTAGATTTACACATTTTGGCTTTGGAAACATTTACACTGGTATTTTGATGAAGTGATTCCCATTTTCACATCCTCAGAAAAATGTGTGCCAGGAGCAGTGACTGCATAACTATCCATGTGGATAATTACCCTCCATGATGGATGAAGACAGCTGCATCAACTCAAGTGAGGGAATGAAAACAATGCTTCCTAAAGGTTAAGAGTCAGGGAGCCCATTAACTGAAGTGCTATTAAAGTTATAACTACCTCAGATTTGTGCTGTTTCCTAGGAAAAACTAAAAGCACAGAACCTTAACATCTTGATGCACTTCTGACAATGATTTGCTTGCCATAACAGAGGTCCACGTTTGTAAATGTTTGCCACAGACTGCATTTCACATCCTCAAGAACGGATTTCAATGATTTGTGTATATTGATTATTCAGAAAGATGTGTTGAATTCCAAACTGGTGGTAATTCAGTGAGTAATCTCAGGGCATTAAAGTCCTCATTAGACTACCCACTCCAGTATTCTCGGGTTTCCCTTGTGGCTCAGCTGGTAAAGAATCTGCCTGCAATGCGGGAGACCTGGGTTTGATCCCTGGGTTGGGAAGATCCCCTGGAGAAGGGAAAGGCTACCCACTCCAGTATTCTGGCCTAGAGAATTCATGGACTGTAGAGTCCATGGGGTCCCAAAGAGTCAGACACAATTGAGCGACTTTCACTTCAGGGGGAAACTCTGCTTGTTTGTCACTTGTTTGTCCATAATGTTTCTTCCATGCCTTCAGTTCAGTCGCTCAGTCGTGTCTGACTCTTTGTGACCCATGCACTGCAGCACCCCAAGCTTCCCTGTCCTTCACTACCTCCCAGAGCTTGCTCAAACTCATGTCCATCGAGTCAGTGATGCCATCCAACCATCTCATCCTCTGTCGTCGCCTTCTCCTCCTGCCTTGAATCTTCCCCAGCATCAGAGTCTTTTCCAATGAGTCAGTTCTTCGCATCAGGTGGCCAAAGTATTGGAGTTTCAGCTTCAGCATCAGTCCTTCCAATGAACATTCAGGACTGATTTCCTTTAGGATGGACTGGTTGGATCTCCTTGCAGTCCAAGGGACTCTCAAGAGCCAATTCTTCTGTGCTCAGCCTTCTTCATAATCCAGCTCTCACATCCATACATGACTACTGGAAAAACCATAGCTTTGACTAGATGAACCTTTGTCGGCAGAATAATGTCTCTGCTTTAATATGCTGTCCAATACTTTGGCCACCTCATGAGACGAGTTGACTCACTGGAAAAGACTCTGATGCTGGGAAAGGTTGGGGGCGGGAGGAGAAGGGGACGACGGAGAATGAGATGGCTGGATGGCATCACGGACTCTGTGGACATGAGTTTGAGTGTACTCCGGGAGTTGGTGATGGACAGGGAGGCCTGGCGTGCTGTGATTCATGGGGTCGCGGAGAGTCGGACACAACTGAGCGACTGAACTGAACTGAACTGAGGTTGGTCATAGCTTTTCTTCCAAGGAGCAAGCATCTTTTAATTTCATGGCTGCTCATCTTTCTGCTTCATACTGTCCAGCACTGTTTCGCCCTCTTGTGCCCTCCTGGTGCTCATCAGACATAAGTCTTGTTTGTCTTGCTTGTGGCCAGACTACTCTTTTAGACATATAGCAAGGGTCTGAACCCCAGCTTTTCCAACCATTCCATGGGACCTGAGGTCTCTTATTTAGTCCCTCTGTGCCTCAGTTTCCTACCTGGCAACCTTGAGCTAAATACCTGGCAGGATAGGGATTTGAAGTCATTAAGTATAAAGCAAAAGCATATATTCTCTTTATTATTATGTAAGTTTTTTTTCCTGTGTGTGTGGATAACCTGCATGTACATAATAACATTGCATTGTTGAAGGGTAAAGCTTAATTTCACCTGCTAATTTCACTATTAAGGCAGGAAAAAGCCAAGAGTAGCAAGTCCAGTCTCATTTCTATCTTTTAACACTAACCATAAATACTGGGGCAAGCTTCCAAAGGCATGCCTTACGTAAAAGTTTCCTAAAACCTTAACATACAAGAACTCATTTTTTAAGATTGATCACATCCAACTGTGCTTCTATTTGCAATTAAAATTTTAATTATCATCAGCACTTACTGATACCTAAAGGGCCAATAACACTACTAAATTTTTCATCGTGACAGATGCTGTAATGAAACCAGAGCACCGAATACAGAATGATCCGTTTGTTTCCTTAGGAAGAATAATGCTTGCAAATGGGATACTGTAATTTTCTTTGCTTCTTTTGTAAAGAATGAAGCCCACAGAGCAACATGATCATTAGACTCACCCACTGGCTCCAATTAATCAAATCAACAATTCGCCATTTTCATTTGAGAAGTCATAGTTGCTAACAGTGCACGTCTTGATAAAGGCCTGTTTCAATTTGTGCATGTGTAGTTGGTGATGGCCAGGGAGGCCTGGCGCGCTGTGATTCTTGGGGTCTCAAAGAGTCGGACACGACTAAGTGACTGAACTGAACTGAAGATCTCAGTTTACTCTCATTCTCGTTTTCTAGTTTGCTATGATTCTTTACTGTTTCTAAGTCAAAATACTACATTTCTATAGCATGAAACTACAGTATGTAATGAAAATGTTATTTTTAAACCCTTTTTTTTCTCTATGGCTTGTTAAGTATTTGAGCTAACTGCCTACTACTTATGTTTCAATGAATGATTTATTTACTTACAAAAAAACATTGAGGACATATTAAAATAGATTATTATAACTCACCACTGAAAGTTTTCTTAGAGTTTATAAAAACACAGTTACATGTTTTGATAAAAGTATGGATGTGGTTTGGCTTTGAACTGCCGAAAAGAATCAGTTAAATTATAGGTGGAAGGAATAGCTGAAACACTGTGATTCATCTTGCTATTTTTAAGAGGCTTAAATGTAGCCACTCTAAACTGAAGGACAAAATTATGCTGGTATTAGCAGGCAATAACTGTGGTGTTGGAGAAGACTCTTGAGAGTCCCTTATACTGCAAGGAGATCCAACCAGTCCATTCTAGAGGAGATCAATCCTGGATGTTCATTGGAGGGACTGATGCTAAAGCTGAAGCTGCAATACTTTGGCCACCTCATGCGACGAGTTGACTCACTGGAAAAGACTCTGATGCTGGGAAAGGTTGGGGGCGGGAGGAGAAGGGGACGACCGAGAATGAGATGGCTGGATGGCATCTCCGACTCTGTGGACATGAGTTTGAGTGAACTCCGGGAGTTGGTGATGGACAGGGAGGCCTGGCGTGCTGTGATTCATGGGGTCACGGAGAGTCGGACACGACTGAGCGACTGAACTGAACTGAACTGAACTGAATACCTTTCTCTGAATGCTCTCAGACTTTGTGTATATCAATTTGAGGTTTTGATACCAATCACACAGCTAATTTTAAAAAAGCAACTTTAAATTAAATTATGATATATTCTAGTTACGTTATCATGATCAATAAAACAAGTGCCAGCTAGGCACTGCATAACCAAGTAAGACCCCAAATCTGTGTCCTCAGACACGGGCTAGAATCTCTTTGGGAAATAGTGGCACTAAAGTGATCCGTGGTAGGTATTTTTGTTTTGTTTTTGTTTGTTTTTATTTTTTGGCCATACCACAGGGTGTGTGAGATCTTAGTTCCCCAACCAGGGATTGGACCTGAGTTCCCTGCAGTGGACGAGCGGAGTCTTAACCACTGAACCACCAGGGAAGTCCTCATGTTCGGTGTTGTAGGGATGGTGCAGAGATTTTATTTGAAAGGAGGGAACACAGGAGAGCCAGTGAAAGGGGGCATGAGAGGAGACTTCATGGAGCAGTTGGGTGTTTGGCTGAGTTTTAGAGAGGATGATCAGGGCAGGTCTTCCCTGGTGGCTCACAGGGTAAAGAATCCACCTGCGATGCAGGAAACCCAGGTTCAATCCTTGGGTCAGGAAGATCCCCTGGAGAAGGAAATGGCAACCCACTCCAGTATTCTTGCCTGGGAAATCCCATGGACAGAGGAGCTTGGCAGTCTACAGTCCATGGGGTCACAAAGAGTCGGACACGACTGAGTGACCAACACAACACACTTAGAAGCATGTGTTTAGAAAAAACACATTGAAACCAGGTCCTGGTTTCTAGGAAGGAAACTGTAAGGAAAGGAAGGCAAATACAGGTGGAACCATTCAATATTATGAAGGCCCAGGCTGAACAGATCAGGCATTGTCAGGCTCAGAGGGCTACACCTAAAAGTTATTCTATTTTTCTCCTTCCCATAAAAGTCAAGGAGGACTCAACCTAATAAATACCAGTTTCTTCATTAATACCTGATCTCTATTGCAGCAGGTGTTCTGGTCCCTGGAAACCTGTGTTCACCAAGATCACCAATCAAATCTCAGTAGTCAATTCCATTGGGCAGCCTTAAAGCTTGCACTTTGCCATAGATATTTGAAAGAAAAGTGAACACTGTGTATTCTTTCCTTCAGATTGGTCTTGGATACTCTTCTTAAAGAAATCTAAGAAGTAAAAACATGAGCATTCCACACACCTCAAAATAAAATAACAACTGTACAGGGAAGCTTCTGGGATTTCTAATCATTCAAAAGTGAAATCTAATTCATTGTTCTATTTATTCAACAAACTGTAAAAATGCGCAATGTGCAAGGGGCTGTTTTAGGGAGATGGGCAAGAGTACCAGCTGCTGAAATGCCCACACCGGGTACACACACAGGACTTTCATGGGTGGGGAGCACAAAGAAGTGACTCTATCTTTGTCTCTAACAGTTTACAAAAGGAGACCTTGCAGAAGCTGACCCTCTAAAGACAAAGGGGGCTTAGTTTAAACAAAGACGGGAGTAAGGACATTTGAGACAGACTGTCAAATGCAAAGGGAACTAAATGTAAGCTGTAAGAGAGAAAACAAATAAAAAGAATTATGGAAGCAGTAATGAAAATAGACAGTTTATTTAATCGTGTGTCTTCTGCTAAAAGTTAACACTACCTATTGGTGAATGGAGTTTTCATCACAGGGAACTGTGTTGGTTTTGAGCATCAGTACACATTTCTTTCCATGGTGGTTTTCCATTGTTTATTTAAACTAGGAATATCCACTTATTATCTGCCTTGTCTTCCTAATGCTTGAGGTTGAATCCATATATCTATGGATCTGTATTTCTTACAAGCCACATGATCAAAAGAGTCTTGCTATATATTATGGATGGAGAGAATATAGTCTAACATATAAATAAACATTTGGGTGTAAGTGTAAAAAATGGAACCATTTCAATGCAAACCACCAAAAAGGTTTCACATGTTGAAATAGCATAAAATACTACAATCAATTATAAGTACCTTTTGTTTTTTGAAAAACAATGCCGGCTCCCTGGTTACAGAGAACAGTTTTGAGGATGTACTCATTAATAAAATCATAAAACTTCTAAACAAGTTGCCTTCACAGATCAGTCTCTCCATCCTCTATTTCCATCATCTGCTTTTAGGTGTTTTCTTTTGAAACAATTTTGTAGCACCCCAAGGCCAGAAAAC
Organism: Moschus berezovskii; assembly: GCF_049115385.1. Taxonomy (NCBI): domain Eukaryota; kingdom Metazoa; phylum Chordata; class Mammalia; order Artiodactyla; family Moschidae; genus Moschus; species Moschus berezovskii. The sequence goes on along the minus strand of NC_142472.1, from coordinate 63,533,116 downwards.
AAGCCAGTTAGAACCACTTGCTACAAACCATTCTTCCAAATAGGTCACTTTCTGGTTAAAAATTATCTTTCAAGGTTTGAGATATCTTGTATCATTAAGTGAACCTCTGAGGCAAAGAAAAGCTTGATTGAGTAAACAGTGCAAACTAGTCAGGTTCAGAGTGCTTGTGGCTGGATGGTGTGTGTGTGTTTGCGGGGGCGGGGGGCTGTTAGAATATACTGAAGTGGATTCATGAGCCAAAGGGAACCATGTTTTGCACCCTCCCCCCATTCTGCCACTGACTGCTAACCCTCTGCTCCTTGGATAAATGGGGATTCCAGCTAGGAATCCCATTTTCCTAGCTTCATCACCTGGAAAGAGGGGTGGAGACAGTGGTTGGGATGGGGAGGCAAGGGGAAGCCTTCAGCGCTACCTGCCTGGGCAGGTGCTCACGGGTCCCCCATGCGCTCACTTGCCTGGAACAAGGTTCCCAACAACAGAAAAGTCAGCTTCTGGGTCTACTCTAAAAGCCACTCTGTTCACTCTCTGACTAACCAAAACATTTTTGGACTCTTCACTAATGTGTGTTAAGCTGTCCAGCAACAACTATTTAAGTTGTCCTAAGTTGTTCCTGAGTAAGCATTTTTCAAAAGCTCTTGCCATGATTTCCTGCTATGGTGTTAAGTAATTACTATTTTGGTAATTTTTTTTTTACCAAAAATAAAAACTGAAAATAGAATGACAAAGGAGCAGTTATCTTTTTCAGAGATATAATTAAGAAAGAATCATCTTGCTGATGTAGAAATATATCCATGATGATATGATCTGAATGAATGTATATAAAAATATAACTGCTTTCCATTGTAGTAGGTTCAGGAATTATTTTAATTAAAATTTTTTTCGTTTACTTATTTGTAATTATTCTATTATGTATTACTTATATCAAAGAATTATTAAAATGCTAAAAAAAAAAGCCATCAAAGAGAGCTGATCATCCTGCCTTAAATGAACTTCAGTTTCAAATATAGCCATTATTGGATATATATACATTGTGGTCAGAGGTCTCTGCTTATCAAAATATGACCATATAATTCTAAAATAAGGGACACACTTATAAACTGGATTATGATACATGTTATAAATTGAAAGAATTTAAACATCTTATGGTGGTGCAGCAGCAAAGAATCAGCATGCTGAGACAGGAGATGCAAGAGATATGGGTTCAATCCCTGGGTCAGGAAGATCCCCCGGAGTGGGAAATGGCAATCCATTCCAAAAATCTTGCCTGGAAAGTTCCATGGACAGAGGAACCTGGCAGGCTATAGTCCAAGGGGTTGCAAAGAATGAGACACATAACTGAGCACAACACAAACATCTTATACATAAGAGTTAGCCTCAATTTCTAATAACTATACATAGTATGAAAATATTAAAATTCTCCATAAGGAAAAATAGTGAGGCTGAATAATCTTAATATACTTTGACCCAAATGACCTCTCACTGCAGATTGAATGCAGAATCAGATATGAAAATCAGATTGTCTTTTAATTAAACCTAATGTTAAAGAGATTTCTAGAAATGTACAGCAGTGCCACTCTTCTAAGATTTTTATTTAACAATATATAGCCATTATTTAATAAAAATATTAAATAATAAAAATGCCAAATAATAATTGGTTCGTTATTATTATGTTTAAATGAATTAATAAACGAATACTTTAAAATTTTCTTAGTTTAAATTATGGCATATATCCATAGATATATCTTCCCAAAGGTTCTTTGCAATCCTCAAGAATTACGTAAGATTAAAAAGAAGTTCCAAAATAATCTGAGAACTGCTGCTACACAATATGCATAAACGATAATTTAATCACCAGGGTTCAAGGGTCAAGGAAAATCTTTTAACTGTTTATATAAATAAAATACTTCATAGCTGCAAAAGCAAGAAATATATTTTGTCCCATGAATCCGTCTGAGGTTCTCTTTTCTCATGCTGTTCTATGCCTCCTGCCAGGCTCAAAAATGTATATTGAACATGTAAAGTTCAGAAAACATGTGATTACTGAAAATATGGGGCAATAAATGCTATTTTTTTTACAAAGTGACAATTAAAAAAAAATGTAAGCTGAGTTTTCAATTTTTTAAACTGTTTTTTCCCCCAGTATTTTAAAGTCTTTATTGAATTTGTTACAACATTTTTTCTGTTTTCTGTTTTGGTTTTTTGGCCATGGGGCATGTGGGATCTTAGCTCCCCAACCTGGGATTGAACCCACACTCCCCACACTGGAAGGAGAACTCTCAACCAGTGGACTGCCAGGGGAGTCCTGAAACTTCTTAAGAATGAGCTCATTTTACTTGGTTTGTTCATTTGAAAATGTTTTTTAAATAAGAACTTAAATAGGCAACCATAAAGTCCAGTTTTTAGTATCAATATTGCTTTCCTAGCATTACTTACATAACCTGTTTACTAGGCTTCCTAAACATTTGTTTAGCTGAGCTTTTTTTTTCCCTGACTTGAAACTAGAAGATTTATTTTTATCATTAACTGGGTGGTAAATACAGTTCTATGTAAGCTAATTATTTATCAAATGCAGACAGCTTACGTTTCCCTAAGATAAATATCAGCGGTATTTTGTCCAATAATTTTTTACAACAGTAAAACAAAGGAAAGGGATTTGAACTAAAGAATGACACTATGCCTCTGTTTTAATCATTATACCACTTGCTGCAGATACATGTAGATTAAAGATTTTTTAAACTTTATTTTTTGGACCACTCTGCGTGGCTTGTGGGATCTTAGTTCCCTCACCAGGGATTGAACCTGGGATCCTGGCAGTGGGAGCATGGAGCCCTAACCACTGGACCATTAGGGAATTCCCTAAAAAACTTAAAAAAAATTATGAGAAAAATCTTCTACTGTAATTCATGTTATCAGTGGTTAGTGAAATTATTTTAGTGGTGAGTTGCAACCAATGTCTTAGTAAAAGTGGTAGACCAGAAAATATCCATTTAGAGGCTGCTCTGTTCTGACTACTCACTCATTAGTGAGGAGGAGGGACTGGTCCATTCCTTCTTCCCCACTGCCTCTTAGAAACTGGCAGTTCTACTCCCAATTCCCTCTTCAGAGTCCATGTTACTGTCGAGACCTTCAAGACACCCTCTCTCGTTCTTGACGACTCTAGCAACTGCCTGATGGTTTCTCCTCTCTCCATCATCTGTTGCCATCCTCTGTGCAGGAATCTAAATACTCCATAATGAAGGCTCTTTTGTATTGTCCTTGTCAAGGAGCCTCTTGTGACATTGCTTTCACCCCTAACAGTTCTTGAACCATTGTCAAATTACTGAGACAGTATCACAACAATGCAGTAATATTTCTCACCATTAGTGTGAGTTCTTTCCTCATTGTTACACCTCTTCCTGTCAGGGACTATATCTTGGCAATCTCTGTTTGTCTATTTTAATGTGTTATTTGTGTGAAAAGTATTATAAACCTATCGCCATACAGTACTATGTGGCCGACTGTGTTAGTTGGGTACCTAAGCTAACTTTGTTGGACTTAATGAAGAAACTGGACTTACAAATGTGCCTTCAGAGTAGAACTTATTCACATGTAGGGAACTTACTGTAATGACATAAAAGATCCATTTGACAAGCTAATGCATCTAACAGGGGACATGCTGATGGCTACTTCTCACTGACATAATTTCTGTCTATTCCCTCTCCCCCCAGTAACATCCATATGATGTTTTTAAGCCAATTTATCTGAGAATAACTTTCATCATTTAATTTTTATGCTTAAGTCATTACAATTTTCTTGATTTAATATCTAAATTGGTTACCAAGGAAAATAAAGTCAGTGAAGCAAAAATTATTTCCTCAGAGGCTACAATTTCTGGAAGTTAACATAGAGCTCTCAGTCTTATTTAAGTAATTTTCTTCTTGCCACTCTTATGAAAAGTTCTGTGATATAAAATTTTGAATGGAGTCCTGTTATTTAAAAAGACAGTAGGCAGAAATGGAACACTAAGCATTAAGCTTTGCATTTGGATTTAAGTTCAAAACCAAAATGAATGGATCCTTTAGTTTAAACAACATTCACAGCAGCATTAGCATTTCTCAGCAAAGACACAGATGAAAACTTTGAAGAAGAGAAACTTACGGAAAATTAAGTTGCATAAAGATAATTTTATAGTCATTTCGGTGTATTTGGCTAGAATTTACACTTTTGAAACTTGAAGAAAAATAGTGTCTTTGATCTTTCCCTCCTTTAATATACAAACAATAATATTTTTGACTATTTTCCTCATCTTATCTGCACCTATAAAATGAAGGCAAGGAACCTTATCAAGATGACAAATCACGGTTCAATAAAAATGCTTTAAACTTGTGGGAATAAACCATGAGCACATCTCAAATCACATAGGTGCAAATAATAGGTCTGGGGAGGGTGGGGAGTGAGGGTGAGTTGCCTGAGGAATAGGTCAAATATAATTCTTTTACTTTCTTCTTACAACTCTTTCCAAGAAAGTGCCAAGTCTTAATGAGAATCTCCAGGAAGGCAGCATTCCTTTCTCCCAGAATGGGATACTGATTCACACTGATAGCAAAGAGAAAGCTCACAGAAATCCCTCTAGCAATCACCTAAGTGCCTTTACTAATTGCCAAGCTGCCAAGTTCACCTTCCCTGTACATGTTCCATATATGAAGTTCTTAGATGCCACTTGCATTTTTACCACTGAATAATGGTTGAGAGAATCACTTTATAAACAAAAAGAGTAACCATTTATAAAGAAGCTAAATGTATAACAATCCACTCCTCCCCTACACTTTTTCTTTAAACAAATGCACCAGCAGCATACTGGAACAGTCCAACAGAAAATAAGAGAATCCCAATAGTACAACAGAAGATAAGACATCTTCATGCCTCAACCCAGGGGTACCAAGAGATGTGCACGACAATGGATTCTCGGTTTAGCAGCATTTTAACACTGTTTCTAAATTCTTGGCCGTCAGGGTTCACTCCCCTCATCGCTCCTAAACAACTATGTTATAATTGTACAAAAAAAGAAAAAAGAAATCGCTCCTAGTGTTTTTGATCTCTTCATTTATCTACCTCATAGATTTGTAGCTGTATTCTGACAGCTGTCTCTGTTTTATCATTGAACAAATCTGGATAAGACTATGGTTAGCCAACATAAGATAACTTAATGTTTACTGCCAGATCATAAATAAGGCTATCATTTCTCCCGATGTTACTAATTCAGTATAAGAAACAATTTTAAATACTCTATAATTATGTACTTTTTTGAAGAAACATATTGAACCCAGCTTTGACCACAAACATTAAACTACTGGGTATGATAGAGCCCACATTTAATAGTGGTGCAAACATCTAAAGAAAGCTTCAGTCCACCTAGCACAATTCTGTACTCATCAAATGCATCACTTAAAAACAGGCATAGTGTCCTTAAAGAAGTATTCATGGGTAAATAAAGTTGAGTGAGGATTAAACTCAAGTCCTTTAGAAACGCTGAAGATGACAGAAATAAAAGTAGTCTAAATTCCTAGTTTGGTCTAGAATTCAGTGATAATGATTAAAATAAAATTTAAGAAAATAATAATCTTGATGATGTTGCAATAATGGAAATTATATGCTAAGATGTTCCTGAGGCCATGACAGAATTACATTACCTTGAGAAACCTGTATGCAGGTTAGGAAGCAACAGTCAGAACTGTACATGGAACAATCGACTGGTTCCAAATAGGAAAAGGAGTGCGTCAAGGCTGTATATTGTCACCTTGCTTATTTAACTTATATGCAGAGTACATCATGAGGAACGCTGGGCTGGGAGAAGCACAAGCTGGAATCAAGATTGCCGGGAGAAATATAAATAATCTCAGATATGCAGATGACACTACCCTTATGGCAGAAAGTGAAGAGGAACTCAAAAGCCTCTTGATGAAAGTGAAAGAGGAGAGTGAAAAGGTTGGCTTGAAGCTCAACATTCAGAAAACAAAGATCATGGCATCTGGTCCCATCACTTCATGGGAAATAGATGGAAAAACAGTGGAAACAGTGTCAGACTTTATTTTTTTGGGCTCCAAAATCACTGCAGATGCTGATTGCAGCCATGAAATTAAAAGACGTTTACTCCTTGGAAGGAAAGTTATGACCAACCTAGATAGCATATTAAAAAGCAGAGACATTACTTTGCCAACAAAGGTCCGTCTAGTCAAGGCTATGGTCTTTCCCGTGGTCATGTATGGATGTGAGAGTTGGACTGTGAAGAAAGCTGATCGCCGAAGAACTGATGCTTTTGAACTGTGGTGCTGGAGAAGACTCTTGAGAGTCCCTTGTACCGCAAGGAGATCCAACCAGTCCATTCTAAGGGAGATCGATCCTGGGTGTTCATTGGAAGGACTGATGCTAAAGCTAAAACTGCAATACTTTGGCCACCTCATGCGACGAGTTGAGTCACTGGAAAAGATTCTGATGCTGGGAAGGATTGGGGGCGGGAGGAGAAGGGGACGACCGAGAATGAGATGGCTGGATGGTATCACCGACTCTGTGGACATGAGTTTGAGTGTACTCCGGGAGTTGGTGATGGACAGGGAGGCCTGGCGTGCTGTGATTCATGGGGTCGCGGAGAGTCGGACACGACTGAGCGACTGAACTGAACTGAACTGAACTGATGCAGCAACACGTTTCAAGAATGACATACAAGTTCTTATCTTGCTATTATCTCATATATAATCCAGGGGGAAAATATCACATGCACCATCATTCTCTCCATAGTGTCCATAAGCCATGTTTTGGAAAGAAAAATTCTACAGTATCCTAATTGATGCTACTTGAAAAAAATGTCTGTGATCAAATAAGTATGGGAAATAATGAGTTAAATGTTTCTTTTCTTCAGAACTCTCAAACTTTTAGGGCACTTTATGAGGAAGATAAAGTAGGCAGTAGTTCTGAAACATAGAGCTTACTGTGGACTTTCTTTCATGGACTATCTCATGAGTTTAGTGACTTGTGAAACATATTCATGGAAATGATAGGGTTGGGAGGTTTAGTGAATGTTCCATCTCAAACACAAAGCCATTGATATGTGACCTTCTCAATCACTCAAACGGAGAATACCTAAGCTCACACTCATTGTATATTCACTCCTGTAGTATTAATCCTGCTTGGTGAAAAATGGTAACACTGGCAGTCCTACCAATAATAGCATCGGTGCCCTGGAGAAGGCAATGGCAACCCACTCCATTACTCTTGCCTAGAAAATCACATGGACAGAGGAGCCTGGTGGGCTGCAGTCCATGGGGTCGCTACTAGTCGGACACGACTAAGCGACTTCACTTTCACTTTTCACTTTCACACATTGGAGAAGGAAATGGCAACCCACTCCAGTGTTCTTGCCTGGAGAATCCCAGGGACGGTGGAGCCTGGCCGGCTGCCACCTATGGGGTCGCACAGAGTCGGACACGACTGAAGCGACTTAGCAGCAGCAGCAGCAGCCCTGGTCCTTATCAAAGAGTCAGAAAACCACCAGGCAGAAAAAAAAGGAAAAAAGTATACAATGTTCTATATTATTTATGATATCGTGGGCTCACCAGAAGTTTATCTGAGGATTCTAGTCTTGAATGCAACATGAACTCTTTGTGTGAATCTAAGTACATCCTAAACCTCTACTTGCCTAATTTCCTTCATCCAAGAAATGGGCCGACCTCACATCCAATATGCATTTATAAGGTTAATATGATTTGGCTGAACCGCTCAGTAGTGTTGCTGCTGTATAATCAGCTGCACATAAGCCATGCTCATCTAACAACTTGGATTCACTTGTAATTATAATTAAAGATAAATAGAATTAATTTTATAGTTCTGAATTGCTCCACTTCCATCACTAAAATTACATAATGAAATTATGAAATATTATTGGCAGAAGCCAAACAGGGCTGAAGAAAGAAAGATATTGAGAGGTTACACAGTGTAAAAAGCATGAGTGCATGGCAACACTTACATATCAGTAGATAATAATTAGAGAAGGGAATGGCAACCCACTGCAGTACTCTTGCCTGGAAAATTTCATGGACAGAGGAGCCTGGCAGGTCCCAGGCCATGCTGTTCCAAAGAGCTGGGCAAGACTGAACGACTGAGCACACATAATAACCACTGTTGGGCAAGACTGAACGACTGAGCACACATAATAACCACTGCTGGGCAAGACTGAACGACTGAGCACACATAATAACCACTGTTGGGCAAAACTGAACGACTGAGCACACATAATAACCACTGCTGGGCAAGACTGAACGACTGAGCACACATAATAACCACTGTTGCTTTAGTTTACTTGGTGTCCCTGCATTCATTCATTCACTAGACTTTACTGATAGCTTACTCTGTGCCTGGGCTTCCCTGATAGCTCAGTTGGTAAAGAATCTGCCTGCAATGAAGGAGACCCTAGTTCGATTCCTGGGTTGGGAAGATCCCCTGGAGAAGGGAACGGCTATCCACTCCAATATTCTGGCCTGGAGAATTCCATGAACTATACAGTCCATGGGGTCACAGAGAGTCGGCCACGACTGAGTGACTTTCACTTTCACTGCTCTGTGCCTAGGACTATGCTGCATGCATGCTCAGTCATTCAGTCCTGTCTGACTTTTTGCAATCCCATGGACTGTACCCTTCAGGCTCCTCTATCCAAGAGATTTTCCAGGCAAGAATACTGGAGTGGGTTGTCGTTTCCTTCTCCAGGGGATCTTCCCGACCCAGGGACCAAACCTAAGTCTCCTGAATTGCAGGCAGATTATTTACCACTGAGTCACCCGGGAAACCTAAGGGCTATCTATGTTAAGTGCTAGATAAAATGATGATCAAACGTGGTTCCCACCTTCAGGCAGGCTGCAATATTTTATCGATAAAAGAAAAATTTTCAAATGCATTTGAAAAGCAGAAGGTAGATCTGTATTTTATATAGCATTTAAAATAAATGAATCAAATAATACTGTATGCAGAGGAATTCTTTTAAAATTACTTGTATCAATGATATGGTACAGATTTCTATCCTTTAGACTAGAATCTAAAACCTAAATGCCTACAATTTAGAGGTGTTTTGGTGCAATAGAGGAAAATTTCTGGTTGAGTACAGCTGAAATTGTACCTAAAGCATAAAAACTACCTCTGACAATCTTTGAGGAATTAAAACAATACTTTCTTTGCACCTTAATTAAAGTCAGGAAAGAATCTTACTTTGTCAGACTGACAATCACCACCTTTCATTTCAACTATTTTAATTAAAATACCTAGCAACTTGGCAGTAGTCTTACCGATTAACTGAACCACCACTTAACTCTTTTAGAAACAGCTATCAGATTCCAAATGAAGGTGCAGCAACAGCTGTAAGTTCATTATATGCATACTGGATAAATATTTTTATTTCTTTCCATCCACAATCACACATCTAGGCTAAAACATCAGTAAGAATAGTTTGGGCAACAAGAAATCAGTTGCAATTTCTTTGTCTAAGCTCCCTACAGCCAGACTCTTTTCTAGTGGAAGGGGGAAAAAAAGCAACAAAAAGTATTTTTCCATCACTCTTTCGGATATCATTTTTAGCACTTACCAAAGGAAGGGGCTTCTCAGGTGGCGCTAGTGGTAAAGAATCTGCCTGCCAATGCAGGAGACAAAAGAGGTGACTGATTCCTGGGTCAGGAAGATCGCCTGGAGCACGGCATGGCAACCCACCCCAGTATTCCTGTCTGGAGAATCCCATGGACGGAAGAGCCTGGTGGGCTCCATGGGGTCACAAAGAGTAGGACAGGACTGAAGTGACTAGCACAAAGGTATCTGGGATAGTGAATAATTCTCAACCTTTATTTAGCACCCCTGCCCTCATAAACACATAATAGATGCCACTTACAAATTCATACCGCCAGTCCTGGATTAACTATATTTTCTGATTTTCTGTAGTTTGTTTTGGCCACATCCTGTGGCATAAGAGATCTTAGTTCCCCAACCAGGAATTGAACCTGCACCCCCTGCATTGGAAGCACTGAGTCTTAACCTCTGGGCCACCAGGGGAGTCCCTGATTTTCTGTATTCTTGATGTTCTGAAATCCGGGGTGTTGCTCCCAGTCACATGCTTTTCATATGCAAAGCAACTTATCCAGAGCTTGTACTCTTTACCAACTCCTCCATCAGGTTCTCACACTCCAGGAAGCAATACTCCTCTGCTTAATCACCCCAGGGTCAGGTACCAGACTGCTAGAGACAGCCCTGTTCTCCAGAGACTGCTGAAAATTTTCAAACCAGCCTCTCCTAAGCCTGCCTACCCCACCTTGCCCATGCAAGAAAACAGTAGAGGCTCGTACCCATGCTTTCTCCTTTCCCCAAACCTGGTGCTTCTCCATGTGGCCCCACATGACATGATGTACTCCTGCCTCTGGGGAACTGTGAGTAACAAACTTTTTTTTTTTTTTTAATGTTTTGGTTTTTTGGCCCAGAGGCAGGTGAGATCTTAGCTCTAAAACCAGGGATCTAACTTTTACCCTCTGCATTAAAAGTTGAAGTCTTAACTCCTGGATCACCAGGACCACCCAAACTATCTTTTTAATAGCAGTCATAGACTAATCTGTTGGCCTCGCCATATATAAATAATAATAAAACCCACATTTCAAAATAGGCCCAGACTTCAGTGAGTCCTAGATCCCATATGAAACTGCACATTTGCTGCCTCATTCGGAGACATCTCAGTCTTGACGTGTTTAAAGTAGAACTTTTCATTTTCCCCAAATTACATCCCCACACCACCAAAAAGCCTTGCTGTTTATCCAGTTACTTGAGCTTGAAAGATGCCCAAATCAGTTCTCTATAGATTTGCAAGAGTAAATTAGATGAATGCTTTCAGTTGCTCAGAAACTCTCCATGACATCCACTGTATTTTAGATGGAATCCATGGTTATTAAGAGGGTTGTGTGCATGCTCAGTTGTGACTCACTATGCAATCCCATGGACTACAGCCCACCAGGCTTCTCTGTCCATGGGATTTCCCAGGCAGGAATACTGGAGTGGGTTGCCATTTGTTTCTCCAGGGGATCGTCCTGACCCAGGGATTGAACCTGGGTCCCTAACATTGCAGGCAGATTCTTTACCACTGAGCCACCTGGGAAGCCTCTTAAGAGGGCTAATGTCTCTGAATGATCTGGCTTCCACTCACTTTCCCTCTACTTCACTTTCCCTCAGCTACACCGGTCTTCTCTCAGTTCTGAAGAGGTGAGACTTTTCCACCTCAGGCCTTGGCAGAAATAACCCATGCTGTTCGTTCTGAGTGTCTCATTTTCTCCCAAGTCTTCCTTGGTCTAAATCGTTCTCACCTATTAGGGCTCAGCTTAAATGCAGCTTGGGGCTTCCCTAGTGGTTCAGATGGGAAAAGAATCTGCCTGCAATACAGGAGACCTGGCTTTGATCTCTGGGTTGGGAAGACCCCCTGGAGAAGGGAATGGCAGCCCACTCCAGTATTCTTCCCTGGAGAATTCCATGGACAGAGGAGCCTGGCAGGCTACAGTCCATGGGGTTACAAAGAGTTGGACATGACTGACAAACTAACACTTTAAATGCAGCTTAATGAGGGTCTTCACTGGTCTTGCCCAGGAAAGTTTTTATATCTCCTATATCTCCTCTATTTCCCCATCATGCCCCCACAATTTGTTTCCTTTTATTTTTAGACTACTTACTATGATCTATAACCATTTGAAAATTTTATCTGTCCATTGTTTTTTTTCCCACCCTTAGAACTATAAAGGCATGGATTCCTTGTTTTCTTCATTGTCTAAAACCTGTACCTAGTATTGTACCTGACACAAAATTGCTAAATAATGAACAGCTAATGAATGAGTAAATTAATAAATGAATATGTGTGTCTGCACATCCATTTACACACCCAAATCACTGCCTGTGGCTGACAGAATATATGCTGGGGTTACGTACAATTCCCCAAAAGTCCTAGGTATAACTTCATCGTTGTCTTTTCTTCCCTAAAAAGTATATTTCAAAACAAGTGTAATTTACATTTAAAAACTGTCCATTTCAGGATGTATTTCTTTCTCCCTCAGCAACATGGATAAGCAATCAGTGCACAGGCAAATACAAAGGAAATTTTCTCCATGTAAGTGGTATCATCAAAAATTTCTTCTTATATCTGACAAAATGAAAATCTGATGCCTGTGTTAACAAGCTCTACTTGCTTACTGTGTGCCAGACACAGATATTAACAGATTCAAGATGAATAAACATATTGACTGCAGCACACCCCCCTGGGCATCTTGAGCTGGCCTTTAAATACTTCAAAGCTCAAATTTTCAACATTCAGCAAGACTTTTTGCAAGCCTCTTCAACAGATTGTCAGAAATGAGTAATAAATAGGAAGTATTTGAAATCTTGTGTTTGATATTAACTCTGGGTCATAGATTGAATCTCTGAGGTCAAGTAGTCAGGCAGTAGGATGGAAAAAATATTACCAGATATAAACTCTGCTTGATTCTATCTTTACATCATCTTGTTAGAACAGAGGTTCTCAAAATGTGCTTCTGAATCAGATACTCTAGGGGTGGGGCCTTTTAATCTGTGTTTTAACAAGCCCTACGGGTTATTTTGATGCATGCTAAAATTTGAGAACCACTTCTCAAGCAATGTAGACTTAGCTTAGTCAGTTAAATCAGTGTTAAAAAAAAAAGAGGTCAGAATTCCAAGCAGGATTTAGAATTTAGAATCTAAGTCAGTGTTTCTCAATCTTTGGCTGTATATTAAAATTACTCGAGGAGTTAAAAAAATAGCAAATGCTTGGGTCTCAGCTCCAGAGATTCAAATTCCTGGGACTGGCTTGAGTTTTGGGATTTTTAAAAACTGTCCATGTACTTTTGATACCTGACCGGGACTAAGAAATTACTCTCTCTAAGCTATCCATAGTTTTCAGGAAGGACGGTCACTGTTTTCATTTTCAGAGTTTTATTTTCTGGCACTAGTAGCTTTGGGTACCATAAGGAGAGTAAACATTACTTAATTTACTGTTACTTGGAATAAAATTTGGCAGATTTCACTCAAATGACTGGATTCAGCAGTGCTAAAATGTTATTAAGAGTTAAACTAGACTCAGAAATAAGAGTTATCAAAAAAGTCAATATTTTTTCCCTTGCAGCTTCACAGTGTGTTGAAATTGTGTTGCTTGAATATGCATACTCTTTCTCATAAAATGTGCCATTAACCTGCCTTTTGGATCAGCATCAGTAGATGTCATCTTTGACACATCCATCATTGTTCTGGTACAAGTGATGAGACTGCACTTTTTTTTTTTTCCCAAGATTTTTTTCTGATGCGGACCATTTTTAAAGCATTTATTGAATTTGTTACAATATAACTTCTGTTTTTTGTTCTGTTTTTTGCCCACAAGGCATGTGGGATCTCAGCTTCCTGACCAGGGACTGAAACCACACCCTCTGCCCTGGAAGGTGAAGTCTTAACCACTGGACCACCAGAGACGTCCCAGTGGAACTGTTCTTAAAGATCAGTTCACCACTGTTCCACAGCAAAGGGGCTTCCCAGGTAGCTCAAATGGTAAAGAATCTGCCTGCAATGTGGGAGACCTGGGTTGGGAAGAGCCCCTGGAGAAGGGCATGGCAACCCACTCCAGTATTCTTGCCTGGAGAATCCCATGGACAGAGGATCCTGGAGGGCTACAGTCATTGGTTTTGCAAAGAGTCGGACACGATGGAACGACTTTCACAGCAGAAGCACCCAGTGACTACAAAGCCGTGTGGCTGGCATGACTTTCTGTCCCCAGTGGCTCCCTCTGCCTCCCTCATCTCCCTCTGGTCTGCTGTCTTCACCCAAGGCTCACCCTCTCTTCAGGGTTGCTCTCTCTTGCCTTCCTGGTCCCTACCTATGCGCCCCATTACTCTCTTCCCTCTGATGTTTTATCAGTTAATCTCATTTTCCTCAAGTTCTGGAGACATCTGGAGTCAATTTCCATGCATTGTCAGCCTACTAAACATTTTCTTTTCCTTCCCGATCTACCAAACACACAGTTACTTCAAAAGTCACGGCATCTCTTTTCATCAGTCACGATCAGAAAGATCTGTGCTTCCACATTGAGGCTATCTGCAGTAGTATGGGATCCACAGTGAGGAGGGTAGTAATACATCTTGGAAAAAGGTCTCCTTCTTTTGGACCCCAACCCTCTGGGCACCCAAACATCTAACCCCTCACGCCAGGGAGGTCCAGGGGCCCCATGATGTTTAGATTCAGTCTTTCTCCCTCCCTTTTGAAGTGGATTGCTTGATCCTGGTTTCTTTAGTGTCTGTTTGTCTCATAACGTATTTGCAAAATGCTCCACAGCATCTTCACTTCAATTCAATTCATGTGGACTGAGGACTTTAGCTTTCTTCCCATTGGGCTGTGGGCTGGGAGCTTACCCTTACCCTGGTCCAGCTCAGGCTCAGAACCCCTACCTCTGTTCGTGGGACACTCCAGATACTTAATTTCATAGAATATGATTCAGACAGCTTTCTTTAGTTCACATAGATCATCCTGGACTGAATTTATAAACCCAGGTTTTCATATGTCAGTATCCACTCAGAATTGAGACAAAGTTCGTATCTGAGAGAACACATGTGGTCTTCCCAGGTGAAGCTAGTATAAAGAATCCGCCTGCCAATGCAGGAGATGCAGGAGACTCAGGTTTGATCCCTGTGTCAGGAAGATCCCCTGGAGGAGAGCATGGCAAACCACTCCAGTATTCTTGCCTGGAAAATCCCATGGAGCCTGGTGGGTTGCAGTTCATAGGGTTGCAAAGAGTTGGACATGACTGAAGCGACTTGTCAAGGACGCATGTAGAGCACATGTAAGCCCATGTTTTTAAGCAATGTGGCTTGCACGTACCAAGAAATCAACGAAATCTTGTCCAATTGAATTGACTACATTTAGTGTCAATCTCTACATCTCCATTCTAGTTGATAGTGAGCCAACTGATTAGCTTTAAACTGTCAAGAATCAACAAGAGGGTAGTAAATAGGGATTAAGAATACAGAAAATAAATCAAGGAAAAGTTCCAATGCTGTTTGTACATGCCTCATATTTCTGAGTAAGGGGGAAATCTTACCATTAAGACTAGCTCTGGGCCAAATGATGTAATAGACTAGGAAGAAAGTCAGCATCATTATGCTTCCCCTTTCAATGACCTTCTTTGCCACCCTTTACCCTACTTCCTGCTCCTGAAATGTTCCTTGTATTCAATAAATTGTCAACAAATATTCTGAGGACCCATGATATCTGAATTTTACTTGGGGGAGTCTTAGTGACTTTTGCATATGAACCTCAAAGACACTAATGCTGATGGTGGATTTTCAGGTATCATGGCAGGCGATGGGTGAGATATTTTTGCATAGGAGGATCTACCTTGTGCCTCTTGAGTTATACTAACATGTGGACCAACTTGGGACTTGACTTGTTGCTTGGTTTATTTCCTACAAGCAGGATTACTTTAGTAGGAAGAATAATGGCTCCCCAAAGATAGCCTCATCCTAATCCTTGGGGAATCTGTGAATATATTAGCTTATGTGGCAAAGAGGAGAGGGAAGCCTGGCACGCTGCAGTCCATGGGGTTGCAAAGAGTCGGACATGACTGAGCAACTGAACAGCAACAACAAAATGGTGATAACAGAAACCACTGACTGCTCGTTTGCTAGTCCAGTAAACTGACTAGGGTGGATTTGCTGATTACATAGGAAGTATTCCGTACACACTGTTTCCTGTCTCTTCTATCTGCTGGCCCATACCAACCTGCCACCATAAATCTTGCAATGATGGCTCTATTCAAAACTGAGGGGATGTAATTAACAGATAATCATCTAATAGACTTAACAGAATTATCTTTTGAATGTATTAGTGTAATTTTTTAAGAAAGAGAGAGAGAAAGAAACTGGTAGAACAAGAGCTATTAGCAAATACTAAAAAAAAAACCTCTGGGATAGCTTATCACTGGGGGATATAAAATGACTTCGGAGCTAGTAGATGCTCTGAATAAGCATGCCAGGAATTCAAAGTTCAAAAGATTATTATAAACCATACTTTCTTTCCATTAATCCTAAAAAGGGAAAAGGAATGCCAAGGGGGCCTTGGTCTCATCAACTCTTAAAAGTAACAAGAATACAGCTTGATTCCACCTGTTAACGTGGAAGAGTAATATCGATGGGCCCAAAAATATTTTACAAAGATGTTTAAAACACTGAGAGAACAGACATATCATTAGTAGAAATGGGGATGACAGAAGCATCGCGTGCGGTAACAGCCACCTAACTACTATATGAATTAAACGCCAAATCAAATTACCAACCAGGAATGACTCAGAATGTGAAAAAATAATTTCAGCCTTTTTTCATATTATCACTTAAGAGGGAAGTTTTGAAACTGATATCAGGAAATGCTATTTTAATTCATTAAAGTGTAAAACTAGTTGACAAAAATGTGATACACTAGGATCCCACAGGAGAAGTCTGTGTGTGTGTGAGTGTGTAAGTAAATGTGTGTGTGTACTTCCCTGTTTCAAAGTAACTAATCGGATAAAAATAAAAACATATATGAAATGCTTTCTGAATTCTACTTAATAAAGATACTGAAGGATCATTAAAATATGAGAATGGGCCTATATTGATACATTATCGCTAGTGTTAGTCACTCAGTTGTGTCTGACTCTTTGTGACCCTGTGGACTTTGGTCTGCCACGCTTGTCTGTCCATGGAATTCTCCAGGCAAGAATACTGGAGTGGGTAACCATTCCCTTCTCCAGGAGATCTTCCTGACTCAGGGATTGAACCTGGGTCTCCTACACTGCAGGCAGATTCTTTACCATCAGAGCCACCAGGGAAGCCCCAGTATAATCCCTAAGGAAATAATAAGAATATGGCAGAACCTGTATTAAGGGATATTGCTAGATTCAAAGGCACCTTAATCGTGAACTTAGTTGTATATATTATTTACAGTAAAAAAAAAAACCTTGGGCCAAGTAACCCAACCACCATGGATCAGGCAACTACCTAATAAGGCAAAATCATGTTTTTCTAGAGAATTACAGAAGAGCCCTTACTCAAAATCAGTCTATACAACTATGTTTCCAGTCTGCCCGATTTTCATCTGATTCCTTAACTCTTAGTTTAAGGAATCTGTAAGTTAAACCATTTAATTTAAAACTGTTTGTGGTCACTGTGGGTATTTGTGGAAAGTATGGAATGAAGTGGAATGAAGTGTCAAATGCTCTTTTTAATTCATGCTTTTATAATTACATGGACTCAGTTTACTTCATTTTCTCATGGAAAAATTGTTTTAGAATTCTAAAATTATCTTCAATTTTTTAATTAAGTAGTAAGACTTAAAAACTATCTCTACTGAATATATTAAGCTACTGACTTGGTCAACATATTAAAACTTCAGGAATCTTCTATTGAAAAGGTAACTTTTTCTCTGAAATCTCAAAATCAAATGCTATATTGTGTCTAAAATTCGGAAGACTGTGTAAATACAGTCCTCACCACATACACTATATAAATCCATACAGGGAATGTTTAATCAAGCAGGTAAAAGTAGAGACTGGTTTATTTCTAGACACCTTCACTTATCATATCACTTAGCAACACCATTTATTCAGAAGAATCTCTGGCACAAAATGCTCCGCTAATCCACTTTATCTCTTACAGTGTTACTTTTCTCCCTAATTAAATGAAACAGATATCAGGTAACATTTAATTGACTTTGTATCTTTTCTTATCCATGCTGACTTTCACCACACACATACTTAAGGTGGTAGAGGGAATTGGGAGAGAAAGGGGTGAGTGGTTTTCTCATCTTCGTTAAAATGATGCTGGAAAAGGGGAGTGAAGCGAGTCTATTAAGAGTATAAACTCATTCCAGTCTCAGTGGTGTCTAGAACATAAATCAGTAAGATTCAGTACGCTCATGATTATAACTAAGCCAGAGAAATTGCAGCATCTACAAAAGCTGAAATGTCTCAAAGCTAAATCTTTAAACTAGAATCATATCCAGGCATTACATGTAAGAAGAAGATCTCCATTATAATAAAACCAAGACAGAGTCTGATATCACCATGAAAGTCTACACGAAGAATATTGGGAAAGTACATGTTCACATATAAGAATGTTCAAAGTGTTAGTCTCTCAGTCATGTCTGACTCTTTGCGACCTCATGGACTCATGGACTGTAGCCCACCAGACTCTTCCATCCATGGAATTCTCCAGGAAAGTACACTGGAGTGGGTAGCCATTCCCTTCTCCAGGGGATCTTCCTGACCCAGGGATTGAACTAGGGTCTCCTGCATTGCAAGCAGAGTCTTTACCCTGTGAACCACCAGGGAAGCCCAAAAATGCTCAAACCACCATACACTTGTGCTCATTTCACAAGATAACAAGGTAATGTTCAAAATCTCTTAAGCCATGCTTCAACAGTACATGAACCAAGAACTTCCAGATGTACAAGCTAGATTTAGAAACAGCAGAGGAACCAGAGATCAAATTGCCAACATCCAATGGACCATAGAAAAAGAGAGGTTTCCAGAAAAAACATCTACTTCTGCTTCACTGACTACACTAAAGCCTTTGACTTGTGTGGATCACAGTACACTTGGAAGATTCTTAAAGAGATGGGACTACCAGACCACCTTACCTGCCTCCTGAGAAATCTATATGCAGGTCAAGAAGCAACAGTTAGAACCAGTCATGGAACAACGGACTGGTTCAAAATTTGGAAAGGAGTACGTCAAGACTGTATATTGTCACCCTGCTTATTTAACTTATATGGCAAGCCACTCCAGTACTCTTGCCTGAAAAATCCCATGGATGGAGGAGCCTGGTAGGCTGCAGTCCCTGGGGTCGCTGGGAGTCAGACACGACTGAGCGACTTCACTTTCACTTTTCACTTTCATGCATTGGAGAAGGAAATGGCAACCCACTCCAGTGTTCTTGCCTGGAGAATCCCAGGGACGGGGGATCCTGGTGGGCTTCCGTCTATGGGGTCACACAGAGTCGGACATGACTGAAGTGACTTAGCAGCAGCAGCAGCAGAGTACATCATGAGAAATGCCGGGCTGGAGGAATCACAAGCTAGAATCAAGATTGTCTGGAGAAATATCAGTAACCTCTGATATGCAGATGATACCATCCTAATGGCAGAAGCAAAGAGGAACTAAAGAGCCTCTTGATGAAGGTGAAAGAGGAGAGTGAAAAAGCTGGCTTAAAATTCAACACTCAAAAAATGAAGATCATGACATCCAGTCCCATGGCAATGGGATAAAATGTGGAAACAGGCAGATTTTATTTTCTTGGGTTCCAAAATCACTGCAGATGGTGACTGCAGCCATGAAATTAAAAGATGATTGCTCCTTGGGAAAAAAGCTATAACAACCCTAGAAAGCATATTAAAAAGCAGAGACATCGCTTTGCCAACAAAAGTCCATCTAGTCAAAGTTATGGTTTTTCCAGTAGTCATGTTTGGATGTGAGAGCTGGACCATAAAGGAGGCTGAACGCTGAAGAATTGATGCTTTCGAATTGCGGTGCTGTTAAAGATTCTTGAGAGTCCCTTGGACTGCAGGGAGATCCAACCAGTCCATCCTAAAGGATATCAGTCCTGAATATTCATTGGAAGGACTGATGATGAAACTGAAGCTCCAATACTTTGGCCACCTGATGCGAAGAGCCTACTCACTGGAAAGGACCCTGATGTTGGGAAAGATTGAAGGCAGGAGGAGAAAGGGGACAACAGAGGATGAGATGATTTGGACAGCATCACTGACTCAATGGACATGCTGCTGCTGCTGCTGCTGAGTCACTTCAGTCGTGTCCGACTCTGTGTGACCCCATAGACAGCAGCCCACCAGGCTCTGCCGTTCCTGGGATTCTCCAGGCAAAAACACAGGAGTGGGTTGCCATTTCCTTCTCCAATGCATGAAAGTGAAAAGTGAAAGTGAAGTCGCTCAGTCGTGTCCAACCCTCAGCGACTCCATGGACTGAGGCCTTCCAGGCTCCTCCATCCATGGGATTTTCCAGGCAAGAGTACTGGAGTGGGGTGCCATTGCCTTCTCCCAGTGGACATGAGTTTGAGTAAATTCTGGGAGACAGTGGAGGACAGGGAAGCCTGGCGTGCTGCATTCCATGGGGTCGCAAAGAGTTAGACACGACTGAATGACCAAATAACAGTGAACAGCAATAATGACAAAAGTGAGGGAAGAGTTTGATCTTGTGTCAAAGCATTGCCCAGGAAAGGTATCCTTTAGCTTGTAAAAGCTGCTTGAAATGAAAGATGACACTGAAACAAAATTTTCAAATTATTATATAAATGGCAGCACAAATAATTAAAAATAGCATAAGAGGACTTCCCTGCTGGTCCGGTGGTAAAGAATCTGCCTGCCAATGCAGTGGACACAGGTTTGTTCCCTGGTCCAGAAAGATTCCACATGTCATGGGGCAACTGAGCCCATGTGCCCCAACTAGTGAGCCTGTGTGCCCTAGAGCCCATGCTCCACAAGAGAAGCCACCACAGTGAGAAGCCCGCGCACCACAACTCGGGAGTAGCCCCTGCTGGATGCAGCTAGAGAAAAGCCTACACAGCATCGAAGACCCAGTGCAGCCAAAATTAAATAGTAATAGCATACTATAAGGTTGTTAATATACTAAGCGGTACAATATATTACGTATACATATATGTGCTTTATAAAAGTGTTTCAAGTGTAAGATTATAGTACAACTCACTCATCAAATATTTTTTTTTTCAATGCCAACACTTTCTTAAATGGTTACGTGTAGCTTACTTTTCTTAATTCTAGAGCAATGACGCAGTGCATTTAATCTGGGGCTATTTCTACATAAACATGTAAAGCAAGAGAAAGATTATGGGAACACAAAACAGTTCTTTTCTGGCTCTTGGATTTCTGAAGTCTACTGACCAGTTTTACCACTTTATTTTCAATTCCTGAAGTGGCTCTCTTGAGCTACGCTTGAAAACACTGTTTTCTGTGTTCTCCAATCATGTCTCTAATAGCTACACAAATGCAGTTAAAGGTAACAGGCAGGGCATTACCAGGATGAAATGATCAGACCTTTCTGCACCAAGAAAACCAGCAAAGAAATGGAGAACAGGCAGGTCTGCTGTCTCAGTTTGGAGGAAAGTCATCAGAGTTGTCTTGAAACAAAACGAGGAGAATTGTGTCCTGGCTTCCTTCATCAAAAGATACTCTAAATGTGCTATTTTCTAAGCTTTCTTCACAATTAATAAGAAGGATAAAAAGTAGTTCTAAACTGAAAATCAAATACAATGAGATAATTATGTTTCCTTAATCATTTCTTTTGAATTTCTTAGTACCAAAAATATTAGTAGCATTGGCAAAAAGTGAATCTTACTTGAGACAGTTCTATGAATAACTGAATAATTTATTCTGGAATCTTCTACCATAGCAACACTATAACCATCTAAAGATACATTGTTTTCTTAACCTAATATTTATATTATTTATTCCCTAAGTGAAAAATCACTTATGCAACACGGCTTGGCAATTGATTTTTTATTCTTAGGTGCAGAAACAGGTCAATAAATTAATGATTTTAGCTAATTTACACTGTTTTAAAACTAAATGTTCAGGAAAACTTTTCCCCTTCATTTACACAAACATTATTGCTCCCAAGAAATGTACATTATGAAATAGATCTACATTTGTCAAACAAGAACCAAACATCTATATTTTTGTGGGTGTGTGTGTGGCTCATACATCCCTCACTTTATCACAATGTTAAGCTTTAATAAACCATATTTTCCCTTATTTGCAGTCAGGATTAAGTATGACATTTGTCCCTTTGACTTCACTGGAATATTGCAGAAAGATCCATGCCTTTAATACTTACAAGGTAGAAACAAATAAATGAGGCTGCTAAATAAAATGCATGAAAGTTGCTCAGTCGTGTCTGCCTCTTTGTGACCCCATGGACTATACGGTCCATGGAATTCTCCAGGCCTGAATATTGGAGTAGCCTTTCCCTTCTCCAGGGCATCTTCCCAACCCAGGTCTCCCATATTGCAGGCAGATTCTGGATCAGCTGAGCCACAAGGGTAGCCCAAATAAAATCTATAAAGTAATAACTCAAACACTATTTATAAGAACATTAGAGGGACAAAGTTTTAAAAGCAACTCTTTTTCTTGTGATATCATAGGAAAATAAGATTTCACATTTTTATTACAAAGAATCAAGAAGTATCGGTCTACTACAAGTCATTTGCATAAGCAATACCAAGCTTTTAAGGAACATGTTAGGAACAAAAATTAAATATCCACACCCCTTATTTTCCAATGACCTCAACGAAGAATTAAAAAATATATGCTTCCTTATTAGTTAAATTCACTAATTTTCTCAAAGATGCATTTACTGAATTTTTTTTCTTTACAAATCTGTTAGCTGCATGACTACGGCATTCTGTACTAAATATATTTAGTTGATTCTAAGACCTGGACAAACATGGTGTGTTATCACTATCTTCAGCTGGTTACAGCCCAGCATATTAGACTTGCAATCAAAACTATCCTTCGAACCTCCCACAACTACTAAATCGAGATGTTTTGGAGTACTATGTTTTGGTAAAAGTGGGTTACTATATTTAACGTTCAAGTCTATAAAATGTACACTTCCAAGCATCAGAAAAGAGAAATAAAACATGTACAGTGAGCTCAAGAAGTACAGTGTTTTGCATTTCCATGATTTGGCCAAAGTGGAAACTCATTATTATTAGATTAATGGAAATCTTAGCTTAGCTACTTACTAGTGGTCCAATAACTTTGGAAGCTTCTTAGCCTTTAAAGTCAGCGCTGAAGTAGTGTTAATTATCTTTCCACTTTCATCCCTCCTCTCCCATCTTTCCACTAAAAACAGACGGTCAAACTTTATACACAGTTACTGTGAGAAAGGCAAGAGAAAGGACAGAAAAGGACGGAAGGAGGAAGGGAGAGAGGGAAAATAAAAGCAAGGAAAAAAAGAAAAGCTCTGGAGACTCTCGCTGCAGTAGCTACCTGCACAGTTGCTACTATGCCACAGAAACTGTACTGCATGAATGAATAATTTTACTGAAATCTTCAGAAGAACCCTAATAGCCAGGTGCTATTATTGTCCCACTTCACAAATGAAACCGAGGCTGAGATAGGCTCAGTCTCCTGGCCCAGGGTCATATCACCAGTTCTTGTCGTAGGCAGAACCTCTGTTTGTTCCAGTTCTAACTCCCCTCACTCTTATGGAAAGGAAGATACGCAGGATCAAGAGACTGGCCTTCTTGTGTACACATTTCAAAGAAGTAAGACATCTTATAATTAAGACGTTCGAAGTGACCTCTTCATTTCCCCCCTTAGACTGTTTCCACGCCTCTCTAGTCTTTCTCATCTCAGTGAATGCAACACCCCTCTCCTCTGGCCAAGAAACCCAGCATCATGCTTATGTTCTCTTTTTCCAATCCATCAATAAGTCCCGCAGATTGAGATGAGAAATTATGCGAGCCCACCCTCCTCTCCACATCACATCTGTCCTCCTGCGTCAGTCCTACATCAGCCTCCCTCCTTCCTCCTGAAATGCCCCCTTGACTCTCTACCGCTGCAAGAACTATCATCTGAAAATATAAGTTAGAACTTGTGAACTCCCTTGTTTTAAAAAGATTTGGGGGTTTCTCTTTCCCTTAGAACAAAATCTGAATTACTACCCTGGATTTGTGAGGCTCTGCACCATCTGGCCCCCGTGTAGCTTTCTGGCACCCACTGCCTGCTGCCACTCTCTGATTTGTTAACTGAGCTCCAGGTGTGTTGATGCTCTTCTGGTCCCTTGAACACACAAAGCTCAGAGCCTTTGCACATGCTTTTCCTTCCACCTGGAACATTTCTTCCTCCCTTCTTCCTGTGGCAGCTTCATCTCATCCTAAGTCTAAGTTTAAACATCACCTTTCTGAAGCCTTTCCTGATAGGTGCATCCTTATCTTGGATTTACTGATAACCTCTGTAATAGTTTAAACAATGTATTCAGTTCAGTTCAGTTCAGTCGCTCAGTTGTGTCTGACTCTCCGCGACCCCATGAATCACAGCACGCCAGGCCTCCCTGTCCATCACCAACTCCCGAGTTCACTCAAACTCATGTCCATTGAGTCGGTGATGCCATCCAGCCATCTCACTCTCTGTCGTCCCCTTCTCCTCCCACCCCCAATCCCTCCCAGCATCAGAGTCTTTTCCAGTGAACGTGTTGCATTTGTCTACTGTTCTATTATCTATACTTATCAGAACCTCAGATCAGATCATAATTGCCACGACTGTCACTGTTTTTCAAGATCCCAACAGACACCTGAAACATAGTGGCTGCTCCCAAAAGTACTTGCTGAATAATTCAATAAACAAATGAACAAGGAAATTATTTTCACCCAGTAACTTTCACCATAGAAACTCTTTCATTGCATTCTGGTTTTATTGTATTCTGAAGTGTGGGCGTGTGTGCAAAGTCACTTTATTTGTATCCAGCTATGTGCGACCCTGTGGGCTATAGCCTGCCAAGCTCCTCTGTTCAAGGAATTCTCCAGGCAAGATTACTGGAGTGGGTTGCCATACCCTCCTCCAGGGGATCTTCCAGACCCAGGAATGGAACCTTCATCTCTTTCTGTCTCCTGCATTGGCTGGTAGGTTCTTTATCACTAGTGCCACCTCAAGTCATGTCCGACTCTTTGCGACCCCATGGACATAGCCCACCAGGCTCCCCTGTCCACGGAATTCTCAAGGCAAGAATACTGGAGTGGGTAGCCATTTCCTTCTCCGTGGGATCTTCCCCACCCAGGGAATGAACCTGGGTCTCCTGCATTGCAGGCACATTCTTTACCAACTGAGCCACTAGGGAAACCCCATTGTATTCTTACAGGTTCTAACAAATATATAATTATACAAATTACAACTGTGTACCAGACCATTGAACACCACATTCTATTTCTCCTGACTGCCCAGAGTAGACTTAAAGAGACAGACTGGAATATTTTTGAGTTATGTAATATATACCATGAATAAATATTTGATTTGAAACTGTGGTATTTTAATCACTTATGAAACATTTGCTTAGTTTTTAAAAGGTGATTATCATTTGTTGCGAGAGTAAACATAGAACCCTGCTAAACTTCAAAGATGTGTCTAATACTTATCTTGGTTGCTTCCAACTGCTGACAGTTAAAATAAAGCTGCTATAAACACAAAAAAAAAATGATATATCTAATACAGATTCACATTCATGGGAAGATTTAATGATTTAGAAAAAGCTTCCTCTGAACTAAAGCTAATAAAAATGGTACAGCCATAAGATTTTGGAATGAACCTAAAGAATAATAACTAATAAAATGTAGTTTATACTTTTCTATTAAAATGTACAACTTCTTTCATGGATACAGCATAGATATTTTATAGATTCATACTTTATTTATTTTTCTTTTTGGCCATGTGATTTTAGTGGCTTGTGGAATCTTAGTTCCCTGACCAGGGATTGAACCAGTACCCCTGCAATGGAAGCATGGCATCCTAACGACTGGACTGTAGGAGAATTCCTGATTCTTGCTTTTAAAGGCGAGGGTCTGGCATTGAAAGACCTTGATGACTTGAACTGTTCTGAACTGCTCAATGAAAAAAGAAAGGCTTACAAACATTATGCCATAGTCACCAACACCTCCTCCCAGGATCAGCTTTCTAGTGGATCTATGCTCTCTTACACATTAAAAAATACTTGCATCAGTGCCTGACATTACTTCACTTTCTTATTATAACTCCCTGAGACACTAGTATCTTTCCTCTGGTTCTCATGTCACTAGCAATTAACTTTATTGCCAAGAATGCTTGCTTTTCTTCCCTCTCAGCTGAATATTTGTATAATCTTTTAATGCTTGTACTCAGACCTCATTTTCCGACTTACTGCGCTTATCTATATTTTTCCAGCCTTACTTTAAATTCAAGCTAATTGTCAATAATGACTTTGCCTTAAACCGTAAAGTTACTGGTCACCTTCCAGCAGAAAGTTGTGCTTTTTCTTGCCAGAATGAAGAGTGTCCAGTCTCCTTGTGTCTTGACTATTCAATTGTCAAGTACGGACTAAAAATCTGAAAGACTTGTCCTCAACTGACATTTCACATACAGAAATGACTTTGCAGCTTTTTTTAACTATGGCAAGAAGCTATTTATATCTTTCAATAGCATATGAATTAGGGATCTTGGCGGATGAAAAACTAGGCACCACAAAGCACAATCAAAGACAGTGGCAAGACATGTCTGGCTGCGGACCAGATGCTTTATAATGGCCAACACACATATCATGTCTGACACCCCAGGTTCAGTGCCAAAACCGGAGACAGACTCTCTTAGTCGGCGTGCCCGTGTCACATGAGAGCTGAAATGAGGAAATGGCCAACCAATTTTCATAATGGAGAAAAAAGTAGGGCCCCTCCTACTTAGTGTAACCAGCCAGATGATCACATATCCTAGTTCTTTCTTCTGCCCATCAAGAAGTAGCTTGATTTATGTCAGAGTTTGGGGTTGACATGTACACACTGCTATATTTACAACAGATAACCAACAAAGACCTACTGTATAGCACAGGGAACTTTGCTTAATATTCTGTAATAACTGAAGGGGAAAAGAACTTGAAAAAGAATGGATATATGTCTATATATAACTGAATCCCTTTGCTGTATACCTGAAACTATCACAGCATTGTTAATCAAGAGAGATCGCAGAAAAAGCAAATTATCTTGAATCTGATGAATCTGATGCTGACACATTGAGACTTGAAACAAGAAACAGAAAAAATGTACATAATGACTTCTTAATAAGAGTTGAGGATATTTTATGCTAATATACTTTCTACTTTTCTTCTTGTCGTAAAGGTGTCTCTCATGAGGCAAAAAAATTGGGGTGACTAAAAACACTTTAGGCAGTGGTTCTCTGACTTAAATATTTCAGTGATTTATAAGAAATGTTTATGTCTATTTAAAATTTTTAAATTGCATTATATGATACAACTGTTTATATCATATACTGACAACTATTTTATTTTCTGAAAAGAATTCTTTAAGAGTAACATGAGCTCTAAACTGGTGTTTACTGTGAATCTCTTCAGTCTTAAGTATATTTCACTGAAGATTTCAAAGGTATTTTTATAGGAGTTAGTTCCATGTGTTTAAAAATGTGAAAGCTTTACTAAAAATCTTTTTTGGTGCCACAGGGATTTAAATTAATGCTAGGATAGGAGAATGTTCTAAAAGAATGCACAGGTCCCCTGGGAATTGTTTATAGGAGCTTTTCATAGAATACTATTAATCAATCTTTATATAAAATAGAGCTTATTTTTGCCATTTATCTATTCATTTATATTAATATCTGTGAAATATTTACTCTGTGCTCACCCATGTGCAGGCACTGTGGTATAAAGATCAATGGCATCTTTTTGATTTGAAAAAGTTTCTTCTCTACTAATGAAGATCTTCAAGTAGCAAATAATTAGGATACAACAGTCTTGTTATAAATAAAGATAGGGACAGAAGCACACACACACACACACACAAAAGGCATGACAAATTTTGTTATCAACACGTTGGGAACAACTTGAGAGAGGGAATGACATTTGAGTTGAAAGTTGAAGAGTGATTAACAGTCATTAGGGCTGAGGGTGGGGCATGCCTGAACAGTTACCTGAGACTGGGTGAGTTTATTGGAGAGAAATCTAAAAAGGGACAGGAGCGCTTCCATGTTAAAATATACAGAATGTGAGAATAGGAAAATTACAGAGTTAAATGCTGAGGAGAAATCAGGCAAGAAATGTTCTGTTAAAAGGGGGATAAAAGAACGTGTGCTTTTCTCAGAAATAGAGACACAGACATATAGAACAAACATGGATAACAAGGGGGGAAGGGTGGGGTGGGATGGATTGGGAGATTGGGATTGACACATAAGACTACTATGGATAAGATAAAAAACTAATGGGAACCCACTGTGTAGCACAGGAAACTACTCAATGCTCTGAGATGACCTCAGTGGGAAGGAAACCCAAGGAAAAGAGGATATAAGTAAAACATGCGACTGATTCACTTTGCCGTACAGCAGAAACTAATACAACATTGAAAAGCCACTATACTGCAATAAAAAAAATAAAAGAAAAATAAAAGAATACATGCTTTTTTCTCCCCACAAGATTTCAGAGTACTAGATCTGGAATTTCATTCAGAGAGGCAATTATCAAAATAGGATATATTTTGCAAGTTTGTATTATTATTATTATTATACTGAGTTACCCATGAGAAGGCATGAAGAATAAAAACAAAAGATATGGAAGACAGTTTAGCTAAATCCAGCTGGTACAGTGGTAAAGAACCCACCTGCCAAGGCAGGAGACACAGGGTTCCATCCCAGAGTTGGGAAGATCCCCTAGAGGAGGAAATGGCAACACACTCCAGTATTCTTGCCTGGAAAGTTCCGTGGACAGAGGAGTCTGGTGGGCTACAGTCCATGGGGGTACAAAGAGTCAGACAAGAGCAAGCATGCACTCACATAGGTGATTGTAATGCACACTTAGGTAAGAAATCTCAGCAGAAGCCACAGATAACAGAAGCACATTTCGTAACTCCAGAATCTGACCTTTTAGTAATTATGAAAATATACGTGTTGTTTGGCCCCAGAAAATCTGGATGGATGACCTATTTTGATATAATATTTCAGTTTTTTTTTTTTTTTGGCTGCACCACGCTGTTTGTTGGACTTTAGTACTCTAGCAGTGAAAGTGTTAGTCACTCAGTCATGTCTGACTCTTTGTGACCCCATGGACTGTAGCTTGCCAGGCTCCTCTGTCCATGAGATTCTTCTCTTCAGTCAAGAATACATTTCCTTCTCCAGGGGATCTTTCCAACCCAGGGATCAAACCCGGGTCTCCTGCATTCCAGGTGGATTCTTTACCATTTGAGACATCAGGGAAGCCCACCAGGGATTGAATGTGGGCCCTTAGCAATGAGAGTACAGAGTCTTAACCACTGGATCACCAGGGAATTGCTGCATGTTCTTTATTAATATTCCAATACACATACTTCATTACAAGATGATCATTTTAAGAATTACATTAGGACAGATTTTATAATTATGAATTTTCAGGGCTATATAATGTTTTCTGGTGTTGATACTATTACTAAAAAGCTCTTCTTATTTTTATTGGCATTTAGAGCAATTTCCAGATTGCTACTGTTCACATGGTGACATACATGTGCCTCCAAGTCTTTACTTCTGTTAAGCTATGTTTCAAGTGGAGTCTTATAGCCTTCCTGACTCCATCTACAACTCAGAGATGTTTCTTCATTTTCTTAGTTTTCAACTTCACAAATAGTTTGGAAGTATAACAGTTTCATCATAATCCCTGAGATGAATTTTTTTTTAAGTTTCTTTGTAATTGATAAAACAAATATAAAATGGTATCTGAAGATTGATTTGATTGTGTTTAACTTTAGAAAGAATACATTTTTCTCCACATGTAGTTAGAAAAATTACAGTGTGGTACCAGGAAAGAATACTATAAATGTTAGGATACAGTGACCTTTAAGGTATTCTAAAATAAAAGACTATATTCCAAAGGATGCAGAACTTTTACCTATAAGCAGATTCTATTCTTCTGATAGGTAAAAGGAGGAGAGTGAAAAAGCTGGCTTAAAACTCAACATTCAAAAAATGAAGATCATGGCACCTGGTCCCATCATTTCATGGCAAATAGATTGGGAAACAATGGAAACAGTGAGAGACTTTATTTTCTTGGGCTCCTAAATCACTGCAGATGGTGACTGCAGCCATGAAATTAAAAGACACTTGTTCCTTGCAAGAAAACTATGACCAACCTAGATAGCATATCAAAAAGCAGAGACATTACTCTGCCAACAAAGGTCTGTCTAGTCAAAGCTATGGTTTTTCCAGTGGTCATGTATGGATGTGAGAGTTGGACTATAAAGAAAGCTGAGCACTGAAGAATTGGTGCTTTTGAACTCTGGTGTTGGAGAAGACTCTTGAGAGTCCCTTGGACTGCAAGGAGATCCAACCTGTCCATCCTAAAGGAAATCAGTCCTGAATATTCATTGGAAGGACTGATGCTGAAGCTGAATCTCTAATACTTGGGCCACCTGATGTGAAGAACTGACTCACTGGAAAAGACCCCGATGCTGGGAAAGATGGAAGGAGAAGGGGACGACAGAGGATGAGATGGTTGGATGGCATCACTGACTGGATGAACATGAGTTTGAGCAAGCTCCAGGAGTTGGTGATGGACAGGGTAGCCTGACGTGCTGCTGTCCATGGGGTTGCAAAGAGTTGGACACGACTGAGCGACTGAACTGAACCGAACTGAACTCTTCAGTATCATCTATCGAACATGCAAGACTCAGTCTGGAGAAACCAGAGGATTTGAGCATTCCTCTCTCTTAAGTCTCTCCGGAATGTGTTGAAGTTACTATTTGGGGAAAGAATCCGAGGTTCGAGCTGGCCTCTAGCTGCCTCATTATGCAACTTGCAAGAGGTCAGTTACCTATATCTGAGATTCAGTTTCCTCACCTGTCATATATATATTTAACCGTGCTGGGAGCTAGGAAGGCCAAATTGCATAAATGATAGTTCTGATAAAAGATCTAATTGAAAGAAGAACGACATATTGAGTATGTGTGCATGTGGTATGAATACATATGTGTGTGTGTATAATATATACCTGCTATATTAAGCAACATTCATTAAGTCCAAACAGAGTAGAACTCCCTGAAGTGAAAATTCTGACATTATCTATTCTTTGAATAGATAACTCCATAGTCCGGTCATTTGGTAATTGCCCCCAAACCCTCCAAAAACTGAAAAGTAGAAACTCTGTCCTCAGTACCACCCATTAGTAGTGGGTGGCCCCAGTCCCTTACTACATGTTAACAGAAGAATTCTGTGGCTAGCCAGGTTCTTGTGATATTTAAATCTGAAACAGAAGATTTTAGTTTTCTGTTCTCCTCCCTCTCCTCCCCCATTCTTGATTCCTGAAATTAAAAGCTATATTTTATTTTTAAGATTATTTGAAGATTCTGTTTGCTCTAGTAAATTTATTTAGACAGTTGCTATCCTAAAGTGAATATGGTAGATTTGAAGAAAGTGAATTTAGTGGGTTGAAGAGAGAATTGGTGGTAGAGAGGTTTTGATTTTATGACATGAGACTTGGACTTGCTTCCCAAATGGGAAATGCTAAAAGCATTTCATATATTTCATGAGAATGGTTTATAGATATGCTTATAAAGTATTGATTGCTATTGTTTAGTAGCTAAGTCGTGTCCAACTCTTTGTGACCCCATGGACTGGAGCCTGCTAGGCAACTCTGTCCATGGGATTTCCCAAGCAAGAATACTGGAATGGGTTGCCATTTCCTTCCCCAGGGGATATTCTTGACCCAAGAATTGAACCCACATCTCCTGCATCGATAGGCAGATTCTTTACTACTGAGCCACCAGGAAAGTTAATAAAATATTGATAAATGACAATAAATCACAACAGTTAAATTCAATAACCAAACCCTCTGGTCTAAAAAGTCTGTCATCAAATGGATGGGAAGAATAAATACCCTTGAGGAGCTCTTGTTACTTTCTGGAAGATGGTCATGTTTGGGGAAGTTATCTGGTTGTTCCAAGACCTAGATCCTTCCAACTGAGAAGCAAGGCTAATCCTTGTTCTTAAGATTCAAGTACCTGCCACAATTCCTGAGACATATATATCTTTGAGAAGTGTTAAATGATATCATGAATGTGTCTTCATAAACATGTCATCTAGTTCATGAAATTTACATTGTTACATTTGACCACATTGAAAATACATGTTTCCATTATAGTCTATAAAATGGGTCTTTTCTAGAGTATATTTTGGTGAAATTATTGACTGTACACCTTAGAAGATACATAGCTAAGTCAGAAAAAATTTAAAATTCTTAGTGTAATATTTTTGTAAAAAGGAAAGAAAATTATTTTTCTTTTCTCACAAATATTTCAAAAAAAATTTTTTTATTTCTGTTTGTCAAAATACCTCACACTTTCCAGAGAGAAGAATTTCACTCAATATTCTCTGTAAGTTTAAATAGCATTGCGCTTCTCATTCAAATATTAAGAAATGTTATAGACAATGCAAAAAATAAGTATCAGACTAAAAATATTTTGTGACTTTTCAGTTTTTAACCTTGCAGGTCTCTATGATTATTCTGTCAAAGAGAAGTTTTCTTGCATTGGGGAAATTAAAAATAAATTCTGTTTCACCGAAAGTTGCCAGAATCTGCCTGAACCCTACAAGTAACACATTATCAGTGGGGAAGAAAAGAGTAAAGGACAATATCTCTGGAAGATTTCCCCCTCACATGAAACTCTAGCTCTGAAAAAGCTCCCGAAATGATTTAGTTCTTATTTCCATAAACACAGTCTTTGGAGGCTCATCCACTTTTCCAGCAAATCCAAAAATAAACGCAGTCTCTTCAGCTAGTCACTCCTTACTGAATATTCTGAAATATGATAGAGCATAAAGTTTTCTATTGTTTGAATACAGACCAGAATTTCAGAGTAAATCCTAAAAGTCCATCCAGCTAAGGAAAGAAATGTGCAAAATAACAGAGCATATATGTGAATAAAAAGTAAAATATATAGAAAAGTAAAGGTTACGATGTCTTGGAATTATAGTCATTGGATTTCAAACTTTTTTGGCAATTTTAAAGAAAATGATACTTTTGTTATTGAGGTTTATTCAGTCATTCTGAGAAATATACACGGTGCTTTGAGCCAACAATCTAGTCCTTAAGTTTATATTATATATATATATATATATATATATATATATATATATACACACACACATATATGAAAAGTGAAAGTTGCCCAGTCATGTCCGACTCTTTGCGACCCCATGGACTATAGAGTCCATGGAATTCTCCAGGCCAGAATACTGGAGTGGGTAGCCTTTCCCTTCTCCAGTGGATCTTCCCAACCCAGGAATCAAACCCAGGTCTCTCACATTGCAGGAGGATTCCTTACCAGCTGAGTCACAAGGGAAGCCCAAGAATACTGGAGTGGGTAGCGTATCCCCTCTCCAGCGGATCTTCCTGACCCAGGAAACTGAACCAGAGTCTCCTGCATTGCAGGCAGATTCTTTACCAACTGAGCTATCAGAGAAGACATACATATATATGTACATAAAAATATGTATGTGTGTGCTCAGATGCTCAGTCGTGTCTGACTTTTTGAGACTCTATGGACTGTAGCCTGCTATACTCCTCTGTCTGTGGGATTCTCCAGGCAAGAATACTGCAGTGGGTTGTCATTTCCTCCTGCAGGAGATCTTCTTGACCCAGGGATAAAAGCTGTGTCTCTTACGTCTCCTGTGTCTCCTGCATGGCAGGTGGATTCTCTACCACTATGCCACCTGGGAAGCCAGTAAATATGTGTGTGTGTATAAATATATACACAAATATATGTATATAAAATACAAATTTGAATTATTTCAGAGTCTCATTCTAAAGTTTACACAGTGAAATTTCCCATTTGAGCAGCAAGATTCAATAAGCAGATTAGTTTTCTATAAGTTGATTTCCTTCTCAGAACTTGGTTTCCTACTAAGATTCACTTATCAATATGTCGAACAGTAAAGTATAATTTGGTTGCTAAAAAATACAGTTATTAAACTTGCTAAATTTAGTTGAACCCAAAGACACTTTTTTTTTGCCTCTCTGGCACACACTCAGCAGATGTCATTTTTCAGAGCTTGCGATCCTGTTACGTCCAGTGATATTTTAAACAAGCACTATTTAATACTTCAACAAATAGGAAGGGTGAGCATGGACTCTTTTTGAGATAGATGGCAGAACAGTGTGCATTTTTATAAAGTATCATAATGAAACGGATGACTGAATTGGAACTATTTCTCCCTCTCTCTTCCCTCGCACACATGTCCCCTCATTTCCTGTGTCCTGTTCACACGTTCTTCCTGAGGTTCTTTTGCTTCTTCAGAGAGCAAACGAGAACTCAAACATCTTTATGATCAATCTAGAAGTGGCCAGCTTTCCTCCGAGGGTGAGGAAGAGAACTGAACAATGTGAGTGGCTGTCAGGGCACTGAAGGAGTGATGACAAAAAAATTACTGAGGTGACTTAGATCTCATAGTCTATTCTCTGCAGTATTCAGACTCCACGAAGGAAAAGTTTAGCTAGACTAAGTCACTAAGTTTCACAAACTAAGACAATCATTAGACACACTGAACTTGGTGAGATGAATCATATATTTCTTGGTGAATGCTATGTATTATCCACCAACCTTAGTTCACACAGCACCCAAGCAAATTAGAAAAAGGCACCCACTTTGGGCGAACACAGCTAGATAGGACATGCTATGCAAGTGGGGCTGGTTGGTTCAACATCTTGTCGCCTCAAGTAGGCAGCTTTATGCAGAGCAAAATCTGAACAACTGGACGTGAGGATCCTATTTATATAGATCTTTCTCTTCAGTGCTTAAGAAATCACAAGACAAAAATAATATAACTAGAACATGTATTCACAATCATTGCTGAGTAGGATTTTGTCAGATTGAGAACCTAAGAATTTCTAGAGAAAATACAAAATTCACTCCATATAAATTTAGGTGAGCCGAAACTGTTGCTTGATACAGATTCCTTGTATGAAGGCTGTCAAAGAGCGATGAATAAAAGCCACTCTCCTTGTTTATAATAACAGGAGAGTGAATACTTACCCCCATCTTCAACCGTAAAGTGGAATATGTCACTTATGGCATTAGCCCCTTCTCTTAAGACATAGCATATTTTCATATCATCAATGTCAGCTAGAAAACAACCAAATAACAAAGTGATTAATTACTAGGGCAAAACCGGTGACTCATCATGTATGTTAAGTCCTATTGGCTGTTACTCTTCTGAACCACGTTTAGATCTTCTTCTCCTAAGGGAATTGGTGCTATCCTATTTCTCCTATCTCTAAGCCCCCTTGACTTCAGCTGTCCCTTGGAAATCTGATCCCTTACACAGATAAATAGAGTGCAAGAGTTAGGCTATAATAATAGCAAGGTGTTGCCCCCCCCCAGTGGTATTTGCATGTTCATGCACCAAAGGAGTGACTCTCTAAATACGGAATGTCAGACTCCATGACAGGTGGAAAGGGAGATATTTTGAGGCATGGCAGATTTCCTGGCTCTACAGAAATCACACCCTTTGCCTTCCTGCCCCTGAGAAGACTGAGGTTCCTCTGCTTTCCCTTTAGGCTAATTTTCCTTTCCTCTTGTGTTATAAGCTCTCCAAATTTTTGAAAGAAAAAATGAAAATTAAAAAAAAAAAAATCCCACAGATTGAAGTTACTATCATGACCCAGTACCAAAGAGAACTTAGAAAACATCTAGTAAAAGCTGAAACCTTTATTCAGAGTGAAAAATTATTCTGCCTCACAAATGGTTTTTCTACTGCTTTCTATTCTAGCTATCAAGTTCACTGGTATGGTTTGTTTTCAGTATTGACTAACACGCAATTTTAAAATTTATTCATCCATTTTGTGTTTTTCTCTGTAACAATGCCACACAGACAACATAATCAAACAAACATCATTTTTTCCTGTGACACTCCTATGACTCATTAGTAGACCACTATTATTATAGATCTGGGCCAATCAGAAAGTAGTTATTTTCAAGATTACTGAATATCAAGATCATGGCTAAAGACTGCTTCAACAGTGATAAGTAATATTTGTCTCGTGTGTGGCTTATTCAGCTGAAACTCCAATACTTTGGCCACCTCATGCGACGAGTTGACTCACTAGAAAAGAGTCTGATGCTAGGAGGGATTGGGGGTAGGAGGAGACGGGGACGACAGAGAATGAGATGCCTGGATGGCATCACCGACTCGATGGACATGAGTGTGAGTGAACTCCGGGAATTGGTGATGGACAGGGAGGCCTGGCGTGCTGTGGTTCATGGGGTTGCAAAGAGTCGGACACGACTAAGCGACTGAACTGAACTGAACTGAACTGAAGATCTTTAATCAGTTCAAGGTATGGCATTTATAGGCATCACATATAAGAAAATTATTTTATGAAAGGAATAGTATCACGAGATGCAAAGTATTAGTTTCTATTTTCTGTTTGTGGTTTTCTGGCTTCAAGGCATGTGGGATCTTAGCTCCCTGACCTGGGATTGAACTCATATCCCCTGCATTGGAAGGTGAAGTCTTAATCACTGGACTGCCAGGGAAATACCCTCAACTGATGCAGAGTATTAGAAACGACCAATTATTCCATGAACTTCTATAGCTCCAACATACAATCTACCTTGGCTCACATAGATTTGAAAGGTGACTTGCTTACCATCAGACATTTGAAGAGGGGAAAATCTGATTTAATAGTTAACAGTACCTTCTTGTGCATGAAGATACTTAAGGACAAAGCAAGTTCAAGATGTTTTGCTCTCCCTTAGAACTTCATTTCTAAGGCTACTATAATTTCCCCAAATTCTGCCTCTTTCTGCATGGTTACTTTTTGTAGAAGGTTGAAAATTTCTGTTTTCTGTTTCCACAGTCCTTTGCTCAAGGATCTTACACCCAATAAAGGCTCAACTGTGTCTTAATCTAAAATTAAAGTGGCTGGATGTCTGGTAGCCCACATGTGCATCTTTCCCTTTGCATGGATGATGTTTCTGCAGGGTAAGGAGTGAAGCCTCATGTATTGCTCTTTCCCAGTTTATTCTTACAACTCTCAACTTTTACAGCCTTTAGTTTTATTGGTGAAAGAGTGAAGGGAACTCTGCTCTGACTCTTAGGTGCTTAGCAGGAAGACAACATCTTCTGGTCACGTGGAAAGACCTTGGTGCAGTGTTCCCATTCCATCTTTAATTCTGTAAGAAAATCTAAAGGCTGTACTATAAGAAAAAGAAAAAAAAACACCCAGTCCTTGTATCAATGTTTTCTAAACAAAAACTATAGTACTGGGAGATAGTTTCATTAAAACAAATTACCACTTCAAGGATGATTTTTCAGAAGTTTTCTTTTTTAAAGTAATGAGAACATGAATTCAGTTATAACATATTCAAGAGTTAAATTTTCCCTCCAAGTTAGACCTAAGCTATTGATTAGGTGAAACAAACGAAAACTCTTTTTATAATTTTCTTAATAATGCACAGTTCAAAATCTCAAGTAAAGACTTTGATTATAACAGTTATTCTATAGGTGCCTCCATATATAAGTATATACATTTTAAATTTATATAAAATGTATATACTTATATATATACGTATTTATATGTGTGTGTGTGTATATATATATATATATATATAACGTGTTTATATTATATATAGGGCTTCTCTGGTGGCCCAGTTGGTAAAGAATGCACCTGCAGTGCAGGAGCCTTAGGTTCAATCCCTGGGTGGGGAAGATACCCTGGAGAAGGAAATGGCAACACACTCCAGTATTCTTGACTGGGAAATCCATGGACAGAGGAGCCTGGTGGGCTACTGTCCATGGGGTCACAAAGAGTCAGACATGACTGAGCGCCTGAGCATATATTATGTTTATACATATACATAAACACTTGCCTTTTAAGGTACAGAAGTATTAAAAAGATAAAAACCTAATAGCCAAAATACTGTCTTTTTAAAGTAAACTTAGGATAATTAACTAGATTTGCTTCTTGCTCTTAAACTTGCATCAGATTTATTTCAATTTATCTACACAATCATTTCATGTTTTTTTTTTTTAATTCTAAGTTAATTGACATTCCTGGTAACCACATCCTGGTTACCTTTGGGGAAATTTTTGAAAGTGATAAATTATCTCCCATAAGATATTACTATGTATTTGTTGTAGAGAAAAATAATCCTGGTACTTGAGACCTGTGGTGGACAGAGCAAAGAAGCATACTTCGACAAAACATGAAAAGAACTAAAAAATTTCCCTAATTTGTCTAATTCTATCTTGGTTATTTTTCCCAGTGAAAGTTAATAAGTTTTAGAAATCACGTTTTTTTTTTTCTCTTAGGGACCATTTAGTCAATCTATTTGGCAATAACCTTCCCAAGCCATATATGCTAAGCTGACTTAATTCAATGTATTGAAAATCCATCAAAATATTGTTCAGTTTGTCCCTTCATGATAAAACAAAAACAAAGAAAAAGACGGCACAGTCGTCACTTTAGACACTGTTTCCACTTCCTCTGGCAGAGGATGAAGTGGTTAGATAGCATCACCGACTCAATGGACACGAATTTGAGCAAACTCTGGGAGACAGTGGAGGACAGAGGAGCCTGGTGTGCTATCGTCCATGGGGTCGCAAAGAGTAGGACAAGACTGAGTGACTAAACAACAACATTACTTCCTCTACTGCAAGAGCAGCCATGGTAACCACTACAACAGAGCTTTCTCCGTTTTTACTCACTCATCTAATTTCCATAATAATTCCCCTGAATCAAACACCAGCCTCAACTTGTCGAAATGAGTCCTGTGGGATTAAATAAAAACAATTTTCCTATGTTCAATATTTTCATTCTCATTGGAACGTGATGCTTTCTCTTAAAATGTAATCTTAGAAATTTATATTCACTTTTTATAATAAACTAGCAGCTACTCTATATTTACAAATGACTATAAAAAGCAATCACGGTGATTCCAAGTCAGTGACAGTGCAACAGTCTGTACTGAAATAGCATGATTTAATGGCTCAGTATTCAGAAAATAATATTCCAATATTTTGAGCTGTTGTACTTGGTCCATGGAATTTAAATTAAATATCCTTGCCCTATTATCATTCAAAAATTCTTTTTTTTTTAAATCACTAAAATCAGTTTCTTTTTTCTGATCACAGGATTCATATGAGGTAACATTTTCGATCCTCTAAAGAATATCCTTTCACCTTTCCTTTCATCCTCTTTCCTTTCCTAGAAACCAGTCTAAGAGTGCATGCATCTCTATCCTCAGAAAGCCTTCACACACTAGTTTCCTGCTGGTCTGGCATGACACTTGGCACCCAGAAGTTTTCCTGTCCCTGCAGGCCCTAGGATATATATTCAGGCTTTCAGCCAAGAATCAGGAGGTTGAAGGGTAGGGCTATTTGCCAGAATCTAAAACAGAGAAGCAGTTTACTTTACACTCTGCAACATCCATGTTTATTAAAGCATTTGTTATCTAAGAGTCTAACACTGCCACAGGACAATAACACTCCCCCTTGGGAAGCCCTGGGGTTTAACTCCATCTCAAACCCACAGAGCTCACACAGGAGAGATCTGGTTTCCATTCTGACAAGGGTGAGATTTTCATGAAAGCAACCCAAAGCTCTTTGTAATGAAAGTTGCACATTCTAGAAAACAGAGGTCTAACTCCCAAGCCAGCAGATTGAATGGGCTTCTCCTTTTAGTCACTGAGTAACTCTGCACAGGTCACCCGCCCTTCCTGTCTCAGACTCTGTGGACACACAAAATCAAGGTTACAAAAATGCATTCGTCTCTGAGGACGCAGATGCTTGGGGCAACGCTGTTTGTTACTGCCTTTGACACAGAGCAGAGAGGAGGTCTGAAATGAGAAAATAATTTCCTCCTACTACCAATTTTGTTAAAATATCTTTAGGCTCTTAACAATGAACTGGATATACATTTTGGTGATGGACTTCCTGTCTTCTTGCTTGTGCTAAGTCACTTCAGTCGTGTCTGACTCTTTGCGACCCCAGACTCCTCTGTCCATTAGGTTCTCGAGGCAAGAATACTGGAGTGGGTTGTCATGCCCTCCTCCAGGGGACTTCCCAACCCAGGGATCAAACCAGTGTCTCATGTCTCCTGCATTGGCAGGCAGGTTCTTTACCACTAGTGCCACCTGGTCTTCTTATACATTATTAAATATACTTTCTTTTCTTGTGTGGTTCAGGTAACATACCTTGTACGTATATAATCATTCTAAATCTAGATAAGTGTTTACCTGTTATATCTTTGGACAGGTGTTAGTCTCATAAAATCTTATAAAAATTCTAAAATCTACAAGGTAAATATAAATACATCTTTCTATTTTCATTACAAAGTTGCTAACAACAATAATAGTCTTAGAACAACCCTCTAAAAAGCAATCAAATTAATACAAATTGGAAGGGTCTATTTGAATGGTAACACACTGATTGGATCAGTCATGTCCAATTCTGCAATTCCACAGACTATAGCTTGCCAGGCTCCTCTATCCATGGAATTTCCCAGGCAAGAGTACTGAAGTGGGTTGCCATTTCCAAGGGATCTTCCTGACCCAGGAATGGAACCTATGTCTTTTGTGTCTCCCGCATTGGCAGATGGATTCTTTACCACTGCGCCACCTGGGAGGCCCCTATTTGAATGGTGGCTGGTAATAATAATAATGTGGATTCAGAAAATTTAGAAGGCACATCCTTCTCTAAGATGCTAACATGCTTCATGAATTGTCTTCCACATACAAAACAGGTTGCTCAGAGGAAAAGTGGGGCTAATGGAACAGAGTTGAAAAGCCTGTTTCAAATTTAATTCACCAAAGTTCAGCTCTTCTTTTGGTATCTTAGCTTATATTTTCAAAATACAATACTCCTACTAATCAAAGTCACTATAGTGGGACATATGGCAAGAAGGGAGCTGTTCTCTTAGGAAACAGAGTCCCTGTATTTCCGCCTTTCCTTTATTTCCCTTTTCTTCTCTTTCCTTGGACTCTATTTTTTAATTTAATTATCTTCTGGCAGTGCTATGTGGCACATGGGATCTTAGTTCCTGGACCAGGGATCAAACCCACACCCCCTGCATTGGAAGTATGGAGTCTTAACCACTAGACCGCCAGGGAAGTCCTCCCTGGCCTCTAATCTGATGCTCTACTTACAAAGTTATCAATGACAGCCATATCTCAAGGAGTAAGACTTGGAGTGCCCTTTGATTATAAAGAAAGAAAAATGAACCATACCTTGTGTAAACTCAGTCACACTGTGATTGCCTTGGCCCAGGTTGAGGAGGTATCCATGTCGAGGGGCCTCCGTCACAATAAACCGGAGAGAAACATGTAAGCTGTCTCTGTCCTCTGCTTTCAATACTTTACTTGTGATCATGAACCCCAAGTGGCCTGTGGCCAGAGTGCGAAGTGTGGAGGCCCCTTTGTTCACTGCAATTTGGGGGACTCTGTTGTCAACAGCTAAGATCCGGATCTTCATTACTTGGGGTCTTCTTGTTTCAAATACTGTATCAGGAAACACATAGAACTCTGTATGGGAACCATCAGTCACTGTGAAGGAGAAGCTGTCTTCACTTGACTCGGTACCATCATGTCTGTAGCTGATTAAGTTTTCATTCAAGTCCTGCTTGGTAAAAATCATGGCAGGTCTGGTATTGTTGAATAGGAGTTGACCATGAACAGGCACCTGGGTGACAGTGAATTTCAAGAGTTTGTCTGGAGTATCCCTGTCTTCCACAGTGAGTTCAAAGGGAGTAATCAGCTTCTTTTCACCTTCGCTGACAACCAGGTTATGGATGGTGACCACTGGCTTTTTGTTGTCCACGTCGCTGATGGAGATACGGAACGTCCGGAAGACAGGGTTACGTCCATCAGTGACTTGAAACTCAAAACTGTCCATCTTTACCTCATCATCAGCGGTGTGGATATAGTAGATTTTGTTGCCAGCCAGTTGGAGCTGAGTGAAAGATGTGATAGACACTCGAGGTTGGTCTGTGCTTTCTAAGTGGCCTCTCATGGGAGCCCTGGTGATGGTAAAAACTAAGTTTTCATCAGGACTGTTCAAGTCACTAGTGCTCAGTAGATCTGTTGTGAGGGTGACCTTACCACCTTCTTTCAAGGACACTCCTTTACTTATCACATCGGGGAAGACAATGTCAAGGCTTCCAATAGACACATAAAAGTAGCGATCTATGAGGGCATTGATTCCATCAGTCACATCAAATTTAATTAGATCCCGAATGCCCTCTTGCCCAAAATGGACATACTGAATCAAATTTCTGTCTACTTCATCCTGGGTAAAATTCATGCCCAATGTGATATTTTCAAAGACACCCGTAGGTTTTTGTCTTTGTAATAAGCCATGTCCTGGCCCATAACGAATAATGTAAACCAAGGATTTGTCTTCAGAATCTAAATCAGTTGCCATTAATATTCTGTTGTTGATAATTTTGGTTTCCCCGATTTCTATTTCCAGTCCATTATTGATGGCCATCCTAGGGGTCTCGTCATCAACAGGAATAACCATAATGGGGACCGTCTTTTCCACAGAGTGCTTACCATCTGTGAGTTTAATCACGAAACTGTCTTCCTGAGTCTCAGAGTCATCATGCTCATAAATGATGCTAGAACTCTCTATGATCTGGTCCAAGGTGAAACTTTCCACCAAAACCGTGCCATTTATCAGCTGGTTCATGATGTGACCGTGGGTGGGAAACTTGGTAATAGTGAAAGTTAAGTCGTCCGGAGGAACATCAGCATCAGCAGCATTGAGGATGGGTGTATCAACCACCAGACTCATGCCTTCCATCACCATAAATTCCCTGATGAATATTTCTGGCTGTTCATCATTGGTGGGAATGATTACAATGGGGAAAAAATGTCTCTCTGAAAAGTTAATGCCATCAGAACAGCGAAATATAAATCTGTCTTCCACTGGTTCTACCCCTTTATGGACACTCTGGACGTAGTTTATATGACCTTGCCTGAGATCTTTCAGAGTGAAAGCACTTATAGCAATTCCTGCTCTCGATTTTTCAGAGCCAGGGGCTGGAGAGATGTTCTCCACGTAACCCGAGGTAGGCTGAATGACGATGGTGCACAAGATGTCATCATTGAGAGAATCGATGTCTTCAGCACTTATGTGCATTGAGGTTATAATGCTTTTATCGCCTTCCAGCACAATAAACCGTTCACCTACAGAAATTTCTGGGGCCTGGCTGTCAACAGGGAGAATGGTCACCCACACAGTGACTCCTTGGATAGTATTACCGCCTATTCTCCATTCTTGAGACATATCCGACAGACTCAGGTTGAAAGAGTCTTCTTTGGGCAAGAGACCAATCTCCCCACTTGTGTGAGCATAGACGACAGAGCCCTCCAAGATGTCTCTTTGGGTAAACTGCTCTGCTGGAACTCCATTGA
The DNA here is from genome assembly GCF_049115385.1 of Moschus berezovskii. Lineage (NCBI taxonomy): Eukaryota > Metazoa > Chordata > Mammalia > Artiodactyla > Moschidae > Moschus > Moschus berezovskii. Next base: position 63,489,893 of record NC_142472.1, on the reverse strand, counting down.
CCAGGATTTCTCCATATAGGGGCGGATCTTCCAAAAGGAAGGTCAACATCAAATCATCAGCATCCCCATTGGTCCCCCTGATAACACTGGCAGTGATTTCAGTAGCCCCATTTTCTAAAACGTCTAGATAGGACCCCAGAGTGCCTGCAGGAAGGCTCAGCATGGGCACCTCACCATCCATTGGCCGGACATTTACTCTGAGAGTGATGGGCACTATGTGGTGTCTGTCACTGACCTCCAAGGAGCAGCTATCGGTCAGAGACTCAGCCCCATTATGGGCGTAGGAAATCCGACCCTGTTTTATGTCCTCCAAGTGGAAAATCCCACCAACATGCAGTACCTGTCCAGACAGCTTCATGTGGCCATGTCTGGGCGCCTGTATAAGAGTGAAGGTGATGTGGGCCACATCAGTGTCCACATCATTCACACCCAACTCGGTCTCACTCAGGACGTGGTGGCCCTTCTCCTGAACGGTGAAGCCAGTGTTGAGGATTTCGGGTGGCTGGTTGTCCACTGGCTGCAAGTAAAAGGTGAACGTGCCTGGAGCCACATTCCCAGCTCTGTCCTCCACCTGGAATTGAAACTGGGCCACTCGGGCAGCCACTCCCAGCTCCTGATCTGGAGGCCTGTAAGCAATTTTATGGTGGTTGACCTGCGCCTGTGTAAAATGGGCCACCACCACTGAAGGATCGTCGGTCAGGACCAAGGTGCCCAACGGGGCTGGTGAGTGGTTTTCATCTGTGTCCATCGGGGGCTGGGTCACTGTGTAACGGAGTTCTCGGTCATCTGTGTCCAGGTCCGTGTAGCGTAGCCACTTCTTCCTCAGTGGTGTGAGCTGAGATTCCTGTACCACCATCCGAAGGGGACAGCCACTGCCCAGCTCAGGAGGGAGGCGGTCCACGGGATGAACGCGTATCACGAACCTCTGTAGCCCAGACTTATTAGGGGGGTCATGGTTATCCTGGACACGAAATGTGAACTGGTCAATCACTGGCCCAGGACTGTGGGGTCCAGAGTGCCTGTAGAAAAGTCTTCCCTCTGTTATGTCTTGCTGCCGCCATTCTGTCACTGTTTTCTCATAGAATACTCCCTGTTTTCTCCAAGGGCTCCCAAGAAGCATCTCCTCCCCCCAGGGAGGATGGGTCTGGCGGAGAAGCAGATGCCCTGCAGTGGAGGAGGGTGACTCGAGCACAAAAAGCAGCAGAGAGTCCTCTGAGTCCATGTCAGTTGCACTCAGAGCTTGGGGCAGGATGGGCACAGTTTCGCCCTCTGCCAGCGTCAGCCCCGTGTTGGCATTGAGGACTGGTGGCTGGTCATCCACAGGCACTAAGGTGATGGGGAACAGAAACTGCACCTGGTGCCTGCGTCCTCCGTCCACCATTCGGAGCACGAGGTTGTCACTTAGTGAGCCGTCTCTGTCATCGTGATGGTAGACCACTCGGCCGGCTGCTAGCTCTGCTACAGTAAAGGTCTTAGGGGCAGAGTTGCCATTGGAGGCACCCAGAAGGACAAGGTGACCATGCCGGAGCCCAGCCACCACCTCCAGCTGTACGGCCTCTAAGTCGTCCTCATCACTGATGACCAAGTTTTGTGGTCCACTGCCTGCAGGGCCAGTGAGGGGCCGAGACTGGCCCTCGTAGAGAATGAGACCAGTGTTCCGGGTGACCACTGGAGCCAGTGTGTTCATGGGCTTCACCACTACCATGAAGGAAAAAGGATCGGAGGCAGCGCCTTCTGGGTCCACTACTTCCAGCTCGAGTTCAAAGAGACGCTCCTGGTCAGAGTCTTCAGAGGGGGGCTGATAGGCAATCTTCAGGAGGTGCAAATCCCTCTGAGTGAAAGAGGAGAGGGGCAGGCTGCGGTCGTCAGTGCTCACAAGGAAGCCTTGGCCGGGCTGGAATGGAGAGGTGAGATTGAAGATCAGCAAGTCCGGGGCACACTCTGCATCCTCGGCTGCCAGCATGTCTGGGGTCAGGGCGGTCAGGACAAACTGGTCCACCTCCATCATCATCATGGCCACAAAGCTGGGCTTGGGGGCGGTGTTCTCAGCCCCTCCTCGGATTCTTACCAGCACTTGGAAGTGCTCGCGCTTCAAAGCCGGGCTGCCCACAGGAGACCCTCGCGATCGCAGCTCCACTACCATGGGCACCCAGTCCCTGTTGGGAGAACGACTCGGAGCGGTGTGGCGGTAGCGCACGCCCAGTTCCTGGAATGCTTTGCAGTCCATCAGGAGGGGCTCCTGGGTGTCCCCCTCGCTGGCCGGGCCCGGGACCTGCGGGTAGTGAAGGAGTTCCCCGTATCGAGGCAGCGCGCCCAAACCAGACAGGATGCCCACGCGACACTCCTCTGTCTCCGGCTGGTAGGCGAATTCCAGGCTCCGCGCGTCCAGGGCATTGCTGGTCCCCAGCAGCTCCTCCACGACCAGGGGCAGGTTCCGCGTCACAACCTCCAGCTGGGTGAAGACCACCTCCACCTCCAGCACCAAAGGGAGCACGGCCGCCCCTCCCGGCGCGTCGTAGCGCAGCTGCAGCCGGACTCGATCCCGCGACGGGCTGCGCGCGCCCAGGTGCGAGTAGCGCACCTCTCCCGCGCCGAAGTCGCAGGGGAAGCGCTTGGGACTCAGGCGGCCGGGCCGCTGGGCCAGCGCGTCGTTGTCTAGCACGGTCACCGCGCACCGATCCCCCGGTTGCACCTGCAGCACTAGGTCCTGCAACGGATCCAGCCAAACCTCACGGCCGAAGGGCACCCGGAGCCCGCGGTTCGCCAGCACTATGGTTTCTTCGGCGGGGACCCCTGCAACCCCCGCGAGATCCGGGGACAGCAAGGCCCGGCCGGGGTCAGGTGGCTGTGCCCGGACGCGGCTTACCAGTGACAGGAGAAGCAGCAGCACCAGCCCGGGCGGCGTCGGAGGCGTCGGTGGAGACTTGGTGGGGTTTCCTGCGGGGCGCGTGCGCGCGGTGACCCCGGGGGTCCCGGTGGCTCGCATGGTCCGGTTGTGACGGCTCAGCCGGGTCCCCTGGAGAGCGCAGTCAGTCTCAGTCCCGGGCAGGAGGCGAGAGCGTCCTCCGGAAAGTGCCAGGAACTCCGCGCGGCGCCCGCGGGGTCTCACTGTAGCCGAGGCTGGACCAGAGGATGGGAAAGTGGCCCGGCGCGGTCCAGGCTGGAGCTGCGCGGGGAGGCTACACCATCCCGACCCGCCCAGCTCCACGGCTCGCGGCTCAGACGCGCAGAGAGCCGAGTCTCCTCCACTCCTCCTTTCCAGGTCCCGGGACCCTGAGCTTTGAGGGAAATCCCACCCCCCTCGCACCCCTTTACTCCAGTCCTGCCAGGAGGCCAATCGTGAGTCCGGGGAGGAGGCCCCGAGACCAGGATTGGGTAGCGACTCCTGCCAATCAGGTCCTGGGGGCCGAGGCGGGGAAACCGCGCGCAGGGGAGGAGATAGAAGGCTAACAGGTTGTCCTGGAAGTGAGGGTCTCAGTTCTTTCTGGGCTGCTAGGGTTGGTACTTCAGCCTCCTGCGATCCACGAGAACCTGCATTTTACCTCCCACTCCCCAAATCCAATGCGAACCCGCTCAGGGAATGTTTATTTCTCTCTGAATCTTGCAAACCCAAGAGGCAAGTTAGAAGCAACGTGGCTGGAGTTTGAATCAAAACCCAGGGCAGTAAAAGGGAGAAACTCGGGCGCAAATTTGCATAAGAAGGAGAGCTGGAATTTAAAAGCAAAACTAGAGGCGACGGAGCCTCCCCTCGCCTCCTGCTGTCTCCTTGTAAATTATGACGCGTACAGTTCTCGGGATTGGTGAGATTTCAACAAGCCCTCGCTTTGCAACCAAATTTCATAGCGAAAGGAGAAAGAGGCTTTTGGAAAGGGTGAGAAATGCAGGCAGACCGAAATCGCGAGGGTCGCCCCAAAGAGTAAGTTCTGGGGCGTGTAGCCCCAGGCTCTTGCAAAGCCCGGTGTTGGGGCAGCTGTCATTAAAGACGTTCCTGTTCTCTTCGCAGTAATTAGACCAAGTAAGAACTAAACTCGCCTGTCAGCATCACAGTTCTTGGCATGCCGAGAGAACTGGTAAATATCCGGAGGGCGAGCTAACATAGGTTAGCTCCCTTCAGGCAGCCGGTTTTGAAGCCTGACTCGAGCTCTGCCTGCCCCCTGGTGTTTGTTAGGTTTCAGAAGTGCGGAGATTCCCCTCCGGAAAGGTTTTCTAACTGCTCTCCTCCCCCTTGAACCCTCACAATTAAGACGCAACCGTTTTCATATTTGTTCTTTAAGCAGTCTTGCTTTTCCTGAGCAAAATGTTTTATTTTAGGTCACATTCTTTTCTCTCCAATAATACAAATCAGATAATTAGTTGGAATATAAAATTGAAATAATGGCCATTCTGCCCTTTTCCTGCTCAAGGGTATTTTAGATTTGGGGGTGGGGGTGGGGAGAGAGTGTAAGACAGTGTTAAGTTCTTTTACATTTTGATCCAAATTGAAGATATAAGGTACATTGTTGTTGTTTAGTCGCTAAGTTGTGTCCGACTCTTTGCGACTCCATGGACTGTAGCCCCGCCAGGCTCCCATACCCATGGAATTTTCCATGCAAGAATACTGGAGTGGGCCACATTTCCTTCTCAAGGGGATCTTTCTGACCCAGAGATCAAACCAGCGTCTCCTGTTTGGCAGGTGGATTCTTTACCACTGAGCCACCAGGGAAGCCTTTAAGATGCATATGGGGTTACATTTCGGTGAGAAGCGTTTATCCGTTTAACCCTTTGGTGCTTTTATCCGGAGCTCCTCCAGTTTAGGGTTTTGATCCCTACCTGCAGCATTGAGAGCTATTTTCCAGGACCCAGCACCACCTCTGCATAAGTATTGTTGAGTGATGTCAGAGTCCACTCTAGTAAGCCCACTGGGCAGCCTCTGCGCCAGGGAGTGGAGAGGGAGAGAGTTTAAGTGAGCCGCTTATCCAAACAAATAACATTTAATTAGCTGAATATATTTCAGCCTATTCTGTATATATTGTACTTCTAGAGAACTTTGAACTCCTGTGTACAATTCATACATGCATTTTACAATTTAGTACAAAACAGACATCGAGGAACACAGAAGGGATGTGACCAATCTTTTAAACATGTAAGAAAATCCCCATCCAACTCTTCATCAATTTCTGATCTGTTTTGGTATTGTTATTTTATAATTGAGTATGCTTGTTTATTATTACGTACAGAATTCAAAAGAAAAATTCTATGATGTCCTATTCACAAAAAAAAACGAACTGAAAGATGTCAAATGAAAAGGGACATCATTTTCAGAGTATGGTTCTTTATGTGTTGTATTTCAAATCCTGGTTATGGGTCTTGATTGAAAAATGTCAGGCAGCGTGACTGTGGGTTTGTTCTGACCAGTGAGACCACCAGCCTGACCCCTGGTGCTTCCCAATGGCTGGAGGGCTTTCCTTTCTTCCTTTTAAAGTCCAACTCTGTTTGACTTGCAAGTAATGATAAGATCAGCATTTGAAGTATGGCAGTATGCCTGAAGGGCAGAGTTCAATATTTTGTTTCATGGTAAGAAAAATAGAGGTCCACATTTATTTTCAAATAGCCTAAGGAAATCAGTAAATTATCATTTTTTTGACTTTTTAATTTAGCTTGCCTTGATTGAGGTGAAGGAGTGACTCTTAGAAATTATTTTTGGTAAATATCTTAGGTACTTGGTTTTTAAAAATTACATAGAAAGTAATAGATACATTTATTTACTTGAGTGTATTTTGCATTGATGATCATTGATAAAATAGGGAAATATTAAATTCTCATCTGAAAGCAAAGATTATTGATGGTAATGATCCCTCATTAGGATAAATACCTCAGTGTTAAAATATTTCTATACTTAAATTGGCAAAGAAATATTTTATGACCAACACTTGCAAACCTTAAGAGATAAAATAAGTTGACAAACATGTAGTTTTTTAAAAATACCAAGCTTAAGTCTTTAGTTCTTGCCTTTTAAAGCTTTTGAACACCTGCTGTATACATTCTGGGGAAAATACCCTTTACAATAAATTTTTAGAGTTGTTTACTCTATGGAACACACACCAAAATGTCTCCTCAAACCAACTTAAAGCTAAGTTTATTGATTGTTAAAACTCAAAGGATCTCTGACCTAAGGTTAAACACCCAAGAACCTGTGTTGTAAAATAAAAGATGCAGGCAAGATATTCAGGTAGAAATGGGATAGTAGGTTTGGGGGTCTTAAGTCAGATGTGCTAAAGACACACGTGGTCACATTTTGATTGTTTCAGAGTGGTTTCTCGGTTTATTTCACCTCTCGTATGTTCTGCTACTGGCTCAAAAGACTACTAGAAGAGATTGCCCGATAGGCATCTTAAAAGTACTTACAGACTAGTGATTGAAGTTTTAGGTAAAACAGCTGAAATAGTTCTCAACAGAATTTTATTATCTGATAGTTTCAGAACCACAGCTTACTATAAATCCAAACCTAACTAATTTCAGAGTGGTGCTGAAAGGGTAAACAGCCTTGTGCTGATTGACCAAAAGCTGGATTTCAGCCTTGGCTCTGACATCCACTAAGTGACTTGCAGCAGTCCCCCTTTGTTTAGCAACAGTCTCCTCAACTATAAACCAAGGTCCTCTGTCTTTGTGGACAAATTCCTCTTTGGTAATATTTTGATTTTTGGTGTTTGGTGCCTTAAGACCAAATTTATGGGTGACCTTCCAGTTCCTTCCTTATGTTCTATGCTCAGAAGCAATAGTTATCATTCTTGCTGGAAAGACTGACTCTGCTAATAAAAAAATATGACTACTACCTAGTCAGAAAATTAGAAGTCAAAGCTCATACCCTTTGCCAATGAATCAATTGTTTCTTTTTAGATAATATGAAACAATTTTTGCATTCATTGACATGGGTAACTTACATACATCATTAAGTAACTATATTTTTTAATCAAAGAGAAAATAAAAATTAAAACCCAGCAATACAAAACTAAATTAAAGTGGAACAACAGACTGGTTCCAAATAGGAAAAGGAGTACGTCAAGGTTGTATATTGTCACCCTGCTTATTTAACTTATATGCAGAGTACATCATGAGGAATACTGGGCTGGAAGAAGCACAAGCTGGAATCAAGATTGCCGGGAGAAATATCAATAACCTCAGATATGCAGATGACACCACCCTTATGGCAGAAAGTGAAGAGGAACTCAAAAGCCTCTTGATGAAAGTGAAAGAGGAGAGTGAAAGGTTGGCTTGAAGCTCAACATTCAGAAAACAAAGATCATGGCATCTGGTCCCATCACTTCATGGGAAATAGATGGGGTAACAGTGGAAACAGTGTCAGACTATTTTTGGGCTCCAAAATCACTGCGGATGCTGATTGCAGCCATGAAATTAAAAGACGCGTACTCCTTGTCAGGAAAGTTATGACCAACCTAGATAGTATGTTAAAAAGCAGAGACATTACTTTGCCAACCAAGGTCTGTCTAGTCAAGGTTATGGTTTTTCCCGTGGTCATGTATGGATGTGAGAGTTGGACTGTGAAGAAAGCTGATCGCCGAAGAATTGATGCTTTTGAACTGTGGTGCTGGAGAAGACTCTAGAGAGCCCCTTGGACTGCAAGGAGATCCAACCAGTCCATTCTAAAGGAGATCAATCCTGGGTGTTCATTGGAAGGACTGATGCTAAAGCTGAAACTCCAATACTTTGGCCACCTCATGCGAAGAGTTGACTCACTGGAAAAGAGTCTGATGCTGGGAAGGATTGGGGGCAGGAGGAGAAGGGGACGACAGAGAATGAGATGGCTGGATGGCATCACCGACTCGATGGACATGAGTTTGAGTGAACTCCAGGATTTGGTGATGGACAGGGAGGCCTGGCGTGCTGTGATTCATGGGGTTGCAAAGAGTTGAACACGACTGAGCGACTGAACTAAACTGAACTGAACTGAAATTTTCAAGATGAATCTATTATAAGGCAACACACATAGTGTCATATATACCCAATCTTCTAGATAAAGCTATGCTTAAATGGGGGTCTACTCTGTGGAAAAAAGAAAGAACACTGGACTAGAAGCCAGAAACCCTTGCTTTTTTGAAGCTGTCTTTTCCACTTACTTGCTTTGAGCTCTGGACAAGTCACTGTCTCCATCTCTAAAAAAATGTGATTGGAGAGGAGAGAAGGAAGATGAAAATATTGCCTAGACTTTCCTCATGACGCTATTGGAAAGGTGAAATATTAATAATAAAATATGCATGTATTTATGTGTATGTATATGTGCAAAGTTGAAATAAAGAAAAATGGTCATTGCTTTCAAAAACCATTCTATATCTAGAAATATGTAGATATAGATTGATCAATAGAGATAATATTCCAAATTTTTACTAAGTAAAGATGACAAGCTCTTAGTTTCTCTTTGATTCTCCTATCTCATTTGCTGAACTAATTTCTTAGTATCTTATATCCTGACCCAGGAATTGAACTGGGGTCTCCTGCATTGCAGGCAGATTCATTACCAACTGAGCTATCAGGGAAGCCCCCCAAAATATTTGGGTCAGTGTGAAAGTGAAAGTCGCTCAGTCATGTCTGACTTTTGCCACCCCATGGACTATACAGTCCACAGAATTCTCCAGGCCAGAATACTGGAGTGGTTAGTCATTCCCTTCTCCAGGGGATCTTCCCAACCCAGGGATCAAACTCAGGTCTCCTGCATTGCAGGTGGATTCTTTACCAGCTGAGCCACCAGGGAAGCCCTATTAGTGAAAGAGAAGCATTTGATTGTGATCATAACAAATAATAAACCCTAACCATATCTATTAATTGTTCTATTAGTTTTCCTCTCTTGCTTGGATTCCCAGTGTTTCTAATTGCTTCCTCTTTGATTAAAATCTTGCTTAATTTTTCCTATTTTATAGAAAAACAATGTCCCTCGGTAACAGCAGCCCCTCAAGCTATGCACACATTTCTCTCTTCCTGAATTTTTTGAATTATTTGTATCTACTGTTTCAACTTTCTCACCAAACAGATTTATAAACCTGCTACAAACTGATCTTCACCCTCCAAGTCATCTTGACCATGACTCACCTCAGTCTCTATAGCTGTGAAATTTTAGAGGCTCTATCTCCACAATATCATTCACAACTGTCCTCTCTTCCCACTCTTGTCTGTCATCATCCTAGTTCAGGTCATCATTTATTTTTCTTTTTTTAACTTTCTTCAAATCCCAGTTTCCTGGCTATTGTATCTGCCATTCTATGCATTGCTCCAGAAAAAAAATGAAAGGTCTTCTTTGATCATAGCATTTTGCTAAAATCTCTTCTAGGCTTCCCATTCCCTGTCAAGTAAGATACACTGTCTTCATCTCTATATTTTATGCTAAACTTCACATTGTTTGGGTTTCCCTGATGGCTCAGATGGTACAGAATCTGCCTGTAGTGCGTGAGACCCAGGTTCGATCCCTGGGTTGGGAAGATCCCCTGGAGAAGGGAATGGCAAAACAATTTTCCTCTGGAGAATTCCATGGACAGAGGAGCCTGGTGGGCTACAGTCCATGGAGTCACAAAGAGTCAGACAGGACTGAGCAACTAACACTGAGCCAGTCTGTTTAGGGACTGGACTTTGCAACAATGGGTGTGAGACAGCAGCTCTGCAAATACCACCTCTGCTGCTCTAAGATTCCAGATGTCACGGCAGCGACTCACCAAGTGAATTCTCTCTCTCTGTCACTGTAAATTCACACATCCAGGCAGGAGGGGATTATCCCAACTTAAGTCCCAGGCCCACATTCTAGCTGCCAAGGGCACAGGGAACCTGTGCATCTGGCGTTTTTGTCCTCCTGGTGTTGAGTGGCTGTCTTTACACTAAGATTCACACTGTGGGACTTTCTCACTCAGGAGAAAGAAGTTCACATTCCAGGGAGCCAAATAAACCACAGCACACTGTAGTAGTTAAGTATCAATATTACTATTTTATATTTGAGAAAACTCTTCCCTGGTGGCTTAGATGGAGACACAGCTGGGTTCATTCCCCCCCCCACACACACACAAGTTCATGCCATTAATCACAAAATTGGAATTAAATAAATTTGATGAGATGAAAAATAAATGAATTACAATTCAAGTCATCTGACTACAGCTAATTTGTTTTTTCTTTTACATTCTGAAATATGCCATTAAAAAAAACCACAAAAATCCTTGAAGCATATTTGACAAAAGCTTCCTATGTTTCTCTTATTCAGGCAAAGGCTTACTGAGCACTGCAGAGAGGAGAAAGTGGTTCATAATAGTATCACATTTTTTGTTTTTTAATTTGGAAGATAATTGCTTTACAATGCTGTGTTGGTTTCTGCTATACAACAACGTGAATCAGCTATAAGTATACATATATCCCCTTTCTCTTGAGCCTCCCTCCCACCCAACCCCATCCCACTCCCAGCATCATCTTCTGATGGGCTTCACTAATAGGAATAACTAGATCCACACACTTGGAAACCTACTCAATCCATACAATTGTAAAAATTCTTCCTGTTGAAGAAAGCAATCAAAGGAGGAAGGACAAGAGAGTGGCCAGGTCATTGAGCTTCGAAGAGACCTGAGCTGAACTAGCAGTAAAAACTCAGCGTGGCCCGAGGTTCAGCATAAATGCCTTAACTTGGCACTCTTTAACATAGTTGTCCCCAATATTTGGCTGTGTTACGTTAAGATCTTTTTTTTTTAAGTCAGTGATCCTGAGATGTGAATAACTGTGGATTTTTCACCCATAAATTTTAAGCAAAACTCAGAACAAAGTGGAATTTAAGTTGAAACAAGAGACCACCACTCAGCTTAACCCAGAAGAACTAAACAAAGAACAAATAAGGGAAAAAACTCTTACTGGGATTTACATTTTTTAAAAAAATGTATAGGATGACTTCTGTAGGTTTCTTATAACAATACTATTATTGACCCTATTAATAGGCCTTCACTGAGGTATGCATAGTGTCCTAGGAATAGACCACATGAGTTTTACAAAAGCCCCTCTGAAGCAGAGGGCTTTTTCTCATTTATATCTCACACAAATTAAGTTCTATAAGACAGAGTAATCTAAGGGACAAATTTTTAAAAGTTTTTAAAAATCTGTCTAATTTTAATATGAGATGAATAGTGCATATACTTCTAGAGGGGGGAAAAGACCCTTTAATGGCTTCAAAACAGAATTACAAGGTCAGAACACAGAAACCATTACAGATTTATTTTCAGAAGCTATTTTTTAAGATGACTTAGTTCTTGAGAAGAATTTCATTGGTAGGTCACTTAAACATTTCTGAAAATGTTTTCTTTCATTTTTCATTTATGAATCTATCTCTAGACCCCATTTTCTAGGAATTTTTTAGCCCCCACCTAACAGATGTACTGTACATGGAACAACAGACTGGTTCCAAATAGGAAAAGGAGTACGTCAAGTTTGTATCTGGTCACCCTGCTTATTTAACTTCTATGCAGAGTACATCATGAGGAACTCTGGGCTGGAAGAAGCACAAGCTGGAATCAAGATTGCTGGGAGAAATATCAATAACCTCAGATATGCAGATGACACCACCCTTATGGCAGAAAGTGAAGAGGAACTCAAAAGCCTCTTGATGAAAGTGAAAGAGGAGAGTGAAAAGGTTGACTTGAAGCTCAACATTCAGAAAACAAAGATCATGGCATCTGGTCCCATCACTTCATGGGAAATAGATGGGGAAACAGTGGAAACAGTGTTAGACTTTATTTTTTGGGCTCCAAAATCACTGCGGATGCTGATTGCAGCCATGAAATTAAAAGGCGTGTACTCCTTGGAAGGAAAGTTATGACCAACCTAGATAGTATATTAAAGAGCAGAGACATTACTTTGCCAACCAAGGTCCGTCTAGTCAAGGCTATGGTTTTTCCCGTGGTCATGTATGGATGTGAGTGTTGGACTGTGAAGAAGGCTGATCACCGATGAATTGATGCTTTTGAACTGTGGTGCTGGAGAAGACTCTTGAGAGTCCCTTGGACTGCAAGGAGATCCAACCAGTCCATTCTAAAGGAGATCAATCCTGGGTGTTCACTGGAAGGACTGAGGCTAAAGCTGAAACTCCAATACTTTGGCCACCTCATGCGACGAGTTGACTCACTGGAAAAGATTCTGATGCTGGGAAAGGTTGGGGGCGGGAGGAAAAGGGGACGACAGAGAATGAGATGGCTGGATGGCATCACCAACTCGATGGACATGAGTTTGAGGGAACTCCGGGAGTTGGTGATGGACAGGGAGGCCTGGCGTGCTGTGATTCATGGGGTCGCAAAGAGTTGGACACGACTGAGTGACTGAACTGAACTGAACTGAACAGATGCCAGCCTTGCTTCTGCCTGTGCCCTCCGAGGATCTCCAGCCATATTCCTAATTTGCTCTCTCCAGGCTCAGCCCTGTTACCTTTTGCCAGGTCCCCCAAATTCCATCCCCGTCTCCTGCCTTCCTGGCCAGACTGCAGTATTTAAAATTCACCAGTTGGATAAATGGTCATTTGGCTGCAGCAAGAGACACTCCAATGACAGAAAGCTTGCTACTCCAGATGGTAGTCAGGTTTATCACTGAAAAGCTGTAATTACTGGAAAGTTCATCCTTCCATAAAGCTGAACACTGCCTCCTTGTGATTTCCATCTATTCTCTTCACTGGCATGAAATGGATTCTATCTACTCCTTCTTCCACATGACAGCTCCCCAGGTATTTGAGGTCAGAAATCGTGTCCCTACCATGTTATCTTTTCTCCAGAGTAAATATCGCTACTTTGCTCAACTGTTTTTTTGCGATACCTTTTCCAGACCCTTGCCATTTTATTTGCTCTGTTTATCAGTGCCTCTTTGAAAAGGTGGCACCAAGACCTAAGCACAATGGCTTTCTTGGGATGGCACGACTGATTAGTGAGTGAGCTGGGCTCTGAACCCAGGTTATATAGATCTGATGACTGGGCTTTTCTATTCTGTACAATCTTGTCTGCCAACACAGTGCTTCCATTATTTGTGTTTCAAGGGTATTTCAAAGTAAAATAAGCCACATTATCCTGCTAAGCACAATTTAAAACAGCAGAAAGAAATTAACTGGAAAGTTCCCTAGCTCCATTTTAACCTCTTCAATTTTTAGAGAAACAAATACAACAGCATCAGAAATTGAAAAGGAAAAGAAAAAAACAAAAGGAATGTTAAGTTATAGAAAATGTGTGCACTGTTACCACATTTTTTGGAAAGAAATTAGCTTATTAGTGTATTGGTTGGTTCCCGGTGAAGAGATGATATTTTTATTCCTTTGAAGAAGTTATTGTCATTTTAAGAACTTATTCTAGGAAGTAATGCAATGTTAAAATGAGTTCTATACAAATAGAGATGTTTATGATCATATTACAGATTTTAAAAAGTCACAAAAAACCATCTAAAAGAAAATAGAAAGTAAAAACTAACAGAAATCACTTGAGGAATCACTTTACACAATAGGGTAGGCAAATGCTGCCTTTTTATGTCTGCTTCTGCTCAGTCATGCTCCAGTCTACAATTCCACAGTCTGTAGCCCACCAGACTCCTCTGTCCATGGGATTCTCCAGGAAAAATACTGCAGTGAGTTTCTATTTCCTCTTTCAGGGGATCTCCACCCTGTCCATGTATCGAACCTGTGTTTCCTGAGGCTCCTGCATTCCAGGCGGATTCCTTACCACTAGCCATCAGGGAAGCCCCAGTACCTAATACCTTGACCTTATTAATTTCATATCCAAAGCAAACAAAACAACACCAGAAACTCATTTTAGATCAATGTTTATGTAACAAGTGTTTGTTATAATTATTTATAATATTTTAAATACGGTTCCCAGGACCAGATGACTCCGGTGGCTGTAGGAACAAGGAGAAAAAAAAGAACACTTGGAAATAAGAATGTATCATCACAGGTCATTTGAAAAACTAATTTTTGAGTGCTTATTATGTGCAAGGCTAAGCTGCAAGGATTTGGATGGATGAAGGAAGGAAGGTGATCTGGTCTCATTAATGGAAATTATCAGGTATAGAAAATAAAGTGTGCTCAGTTCAGTTCAGTTCAGTCCAGTTGCTTAGTCGTGTCCGACTCTTTGCGACCCCATGAATCACAGCACGCCAGGCCTCCCTGTCCATCACCAAGTCCCGGAGTTCACTCAAACTCATATCCATCGAGTCGGTGATGCCCTCCAGCCATCTCATTCTCTGTCGTCCCCTTTTCCTCCTGCCCCCAATCCTTCCCAGCATCAGAGTCCTTTCCAGTGAGTCAACTCTTTGCATGAGATGGCCAAAATATTGGGGTTTCAGCTTCAGCATCAGACCTTCCAGTGAACACCCAGGATTGATCTCCTTTAGAATGGACTGGTTGGATCTCCTTGCAGTCCAAGGGACTCTCAAGAGTCTTCTCCAGCACCACAGTTCAAAAGCATCAATTCTTTGGCGATCAGCTTTTTTCATAGTCCAACTCTCACATCCATACATGACCACTGGAAAAACCATAGCCTTGACTAGATGGACCTTTGTTGGCAAAGTAATGTCTCTGCTTTTTAGTATACTATCTAGGTTGGTCATAACTTTCCTTCCAAGGAGTAAGCATCTTTTAATTTCAGGGCTGCTCACCTCACTGTAAGTGAATGGATATATTTTAACTTAAATACTAAATCCAATACATCTAAGAAATTATCTTAATTGAAAAAACTTTCTAATTGTTACCTTATCGTGTAAAACATAATCATATTCTTTTCTACTATTTTTAAGAATATTCAGGTTTCTCACCTTCTTTGGTTTGCATCTTAAGGAAGCTTACTAGAACAGTGACTGGAAGAACAAGAAAAGTAAAATCCACTGAAGCAATTTTCTGAAAGATTTTTCAAATTCATGTTAATGACTTTGAACTTGATGTAACCTGCTATTTCCCATAACTTACATACGATGCTTGTCATATCAAAGACATCAATTTCTTAGAAGGAAAAAGTGATTTTTTAAAATGTTTCTTTCAGTTATTTTATTCAAGGCATTTTCTGACTTAGTGCATCAAGATCAGCCATAACATTGATAAAATAAGTAACTTTATCTTCTAAGCCTAGTACTCATGACTTTTGAGCTTAAAGATGATGATTAAAACCTGTCTTACCTTTTAAAAAAACTTAACCATCAAATTGGATAGACCAGAAGGAAATTAAGGGAGAATTAGAAAGGAATTCAGAATAATCTATAAACAAATAATGAATTTTGCAACGTAGACTAAAGACTGTAATTGTTTAGGAAAAAAGAAGTACTTGGATTCGAAGATAGGAAGGTTTAATGAAGGGAATAGGTTTGGGTTAGAAATTGAAGAATACACTTGAATAACTGAATAAAGAGAGGAGTGCCTGTAGGTCAAGAAGGGCGTCCGAAGTTAAGGGTGTGGGTAAACTGTACCTTAGGGAATTCCCTGGCTGACCAAAGTTAGGATTTCACGCTCTCATGGCCGGGTTCAATCCCTGGTCAGGGAACTAAGATCCCACAAGCCACACAGCACAGCCAAAACAAACCCAAAAACTCTACATCTTAGTAGCAGAAGGTACTGATAAAAATAGACCATTTCATGATATAAATAAAAGTATTGATGAGTTTGCTGTAGTCATTCACGTTAGAAAGTCACTTTAAAAAAAAGGAAATGCACCGGTGTTGGAAGGGAAGGTGGGACAAACTGAGAGAGTAGTATTAACATATAGACACTACCACGTGTAAAGTAGCTAGCTAGTGGGAAGCTACTGTACAACACAGGGAGCTCAGCTCTGTGCTCTGTGATGACCTAGGGGGGTGGGATGGGAGGATGGGAGGTAGGCTCACGAGGGAGGGGCATATGTACATTTATGGCTGATTCACGTTGCTGTACAGCAGAAACTAACACAACCTTGTAAAACAATTATACTGTAGTAAAAAGACTTTAAAAGATGATATTAAGACTTGAAAACCAAACTAGTAGTGATTGTTGGGGATTTTCAAGGTGATCAATAATTAGTGCTGTCCTCAGAAGATTAATCTGGCAGCTAACTTCCTGTGTGGTAAATGGGAATATAGTGCTTAGGATGTCATTTCATTGGAATGACGGCGGTAAGGTGAGTAGGGTTGCTGCAGAAAAAAGGAGCGAAAGGAAAGGCTAGAAAGTTTGGAAGTGAAAATAAGTCCGTAGCAAGTATTTTGAGGAAATACTTGTTGAATGCTTCCTACAGGAAAAGGAGTATGCTTAGAACGTACAGGAGTGTCTATCGAGTGTCAAGATGATGGAAAAATTAAAGACAGCTTTATGGTTTCTAACTAGAAGAGTGGAAAAACAGATTTCATAAGGCATAGGAATGAAAGTGTGAGACCTCTGACATGTGGGAAGATTTCATAGACCCAAAGAACTGGAACTCAGTGGGACCTGAACAAGGGAGTCTTGTTCCAAAAGAGCACGTGTTTACATACATGTTCGTGTACACACCCACATCCACTGTGCTGTCATCAAAGGAAGGAAGGCTGTGATTATATACACAAGGCTGTTACATCTCTTTGATCTATTCCTGGTGTAAAACTGTTATGCTCAAAGATATTCATCATGGGCTCTGGTTACAGAGAGTTGTAATGTCTCAGACTCCAGTGACTGTTTTCCTTCCAGCTCTTTGCGCTATTATTTTAGACTTCGAAATAATATAATTATGATATTTTAAACAGCGCAACTTGCCATTTAAATTCTAGAAGTTATCTTCTTCTTTTAATTATGTAGCCAAACTAATATTTTTCAGCACATTCCTACTTACTCCTCCTAATGCCTCCAGATTCCTGCATGTTGGTATCTGTCTGACTGTGTCTATGAGTATAGCTTTCCAGTGTAGGTAGGACGGTTTTTGTAAAAATATGCTGTTAAGCTACATGAGTCTTAACTCAGAAAAACATATATGTATATCTTTGGGTTCTGTGTTTTATCTAGAAACATGTTGCTTTTATAGGCATGCTGATATGGGTATAAGACACTGTAGTAGAATATCTTTTTTTACGTTATGATGAAATATCTGACTCTGCTTACTATCTCTGTTCCCTGGAGTATGTAACTCATCATACTCATAATATTTTATGTTTCCAATAGGCTACTGTGTGTGCTTAAAAACAATACCTTAGGTATGATTTTGCTGTGCTGGTGCCTGACTATAGGAGAGCTATTAAAGGAATAATAGAAATATGTACATGTATAAGATTTTATACACACACACACACACAAACACACAGAGAAATAGAAAAAGTTGGTAAAACATCTTTTTGAGATAGTACTACTATGATGTCATCTGGGAGTTTATGTGATGGAAAGAACTGGTGAATTACAATTATAAAAACCGAAATATTTCACAAGTGTTCTGGATAATATTAGATAGAGGAAAATAGCCTATTAAAATAACTAATTAACGCCTTCAAATGAAAGTAGATGCTAAGTATGGATTCTTTTTGGGGTTATGTTGCATGTCCTCAATGCAGGCAATGTGAATAAGGGAAGACAACTATTGGAATATCAGAATCCATCTGACTTCTCCAATACTGCACAACTGATTATTTTCCCAATGTCACTGAAATGACATATTCAATTTTAATAATGTTAGAAAAATCTCAGCAATTTTGTAAGATGTGATGGCTCTGGTAGCAATAAGAAAAATAAAAAATGTAGCAATAAAAACCAGGCATTCCATGGGAAGAATATCAAATACAATATTCCTCTTCACTGAGGGCATGCATCAACACTCATACATTACCTGTATAATGTTAATCAGCTGGGGCAAAGACTCTGCGTTCTCTGCTGGTCTTTCCATAGGACAGCTGCCTTGAGTGTTGACTCATGACAACTCATGTCCTCGCCCTTCTGCCCTCGGCCAAACGAGAGCCACCTCAGTAGACTAGCCAATACTCCCTTCTACCCATTCACCATTAGACCAAGACTGATGACATAAAAAGCAAGCCTCTGCCTCAAGGTGGGACAGACTCTGTGGAATAATTCATACTGCAGAGCTTTCTGGAGGAATCACACTAAAGCTAGGTTTTAGTTGCGATTACATTCTTGCTTAGTTTTTCTTTTGTCCCCTGCACTGTCCTGTTTCTTTCACTTCCAATCTCATGGGAGTTCAATCCTCAATAAATCACATGAACAAGAATCTTGATCTCAGGCTCTGTTCCCACTGAACCCAACCTAAGGCAATGTGATTTGGATAAAATCAAATGCTATAACATGGGTTCCAATCTTTCAACTCTCTCAGTGGCTTGGTGATGACTTAGTAACCTGAGTTTCTTCTGATTCCACCTGATGATGAGTAAATAATAGATCACATATTCATTGAGACACTATTGTCTTTGGATCATTTCTTCTCTCAAGGACCACTTTTTCTGCTCTAAAAACCAAACAAGACCACATTAATATTTGTTTTTGTTGTTCAGCTGCTAAGTTGTGTCCAACTCTTTGAAAGCCCATGGACTGCTGCACACTAGGCTCCTCTGTCCTCCATTATCTCCTGGAGTTTGCTCAAATTCATGTCCACTGATTTGGTGACACTATCTAACCATCTTGTCCTCTATTACTCCCTTGTCTTTTTGCCTTCAATCTTTCCCAGCTTCAGGGGTTTTTCTATTAATATTTATCCCCACCTATTTTGAGAATTTCTGCCAATATCTCACATATAATCACAATCTCTTTAGGAAGGATCCTTTCATTACTTTTGCTTCTGATGTCCCCTGTGAGACTTCTAATTTTTTTTTTTGCCCAGAGGGCCATCTCACAGAACCTTCCAGGTAACCATATGATTTTGCCTTTCTACTGCCTTCTGGAGAAGAGAATGGTTACCCACTCCAGTATTCTTGCCTGGAGAATTCCATGGACAGAGAACCCTGACGGGCAACAGTCCGTGGGGTTGCAAAGAGTTGGACACAACTGAGCGACTAACGCTTTCAATACCACCGTCCATCTACCCACGCATCCATCAGTTGACCCATCTATTCATCCATCCCCACTTGCATCCTCATATTTAATCAACAAATGCCAACAAACACAGATTCTGTCTTTGCCCTAATGAGTGTCCAGTGGTGGATACTAATAAGAAAACAGACTACTACAATATAGATGGTCAAATAGTTATGAGATGACGATTCAATATAAGAAATCGAAAGCTCAAAGATGAGCGGGCTGTTAACTGTGCTAAGGGGGAACTACATTGGTCAGGCACAGTCTCTCTGAGCAGAGCAGACTGTTGATCTCATACGTGGTTCAGAAAAAGAATGCAGTTTAGAGTCTGGCAGAATTTCTAGCATGTCATGAATTGAACATCATCTGTAGAAATAGATTCTGAGGAGATTGCTGTCAATTGGTTGGCACTTAAAGGAGAATTGAGAGGACTGAGCCTGAGTCTATTTCTGACTGGCCAATTCCTGATCCACGAGGAGCTATTACTGCTTGGCTGGCTGGCTTACAAAAGTATGTTCCCTGAGGCAAGCTGTCAGAGATTAAATTGATTTTACAATGCTGGTGGCTACTTATTAACACGGCTATATAACCATTAGTCTTTTCCTAGGAAAATGGGTTTTGTTTATAATTCACAAATGAAATTCCCCCCAAGATGGAATCTAAAAGCATCCTGTGGAATCACCTACTTGGGATTTGTAGGGATTCAAGAAAGCTTTCAAGAGGAGGCCACTTAGAACCGAAGGAGAAATAAGAACATTTGCATATTATGGAAGGCAATAAATTCCCCTCTCTCATTTTTTTTCTTGGGCTATTTTGAGCTGACTTTCCATTAATTACATCTAAAAATCCAGATAAAATTAGCCTTTTTATTACTAACCTATTTTAGCAAAATGGCAACCCACTCCAGTGTTCTTGCCTGGAGAATCCCAGGGACGGGGGAGCCTGGTGGGCTTCCGTCTGTGGGGTCACACAGAGTCGGACACGACTGAAGTGACTCAGCAGCAGCAGCAGCAGTCCCACTGAATGGAGAAGCATTCTGTTAAGGATGCTCTTTCATTGGGATGGGGCTTCCCTGGTGGCTCCGGTGGTAAAGAATCTGCCTGCAATGCAGGAAACCAAGGTTTGATCCCTGGGTTGGGAAGATCTCCTGTAGAAGGAAATGACAACCCACTCCAGTATTCTTGCCTGGGAAATCCCATGGACAGAGGAGCCTGGCAGGCTATAGTCCATGGGGTTGCAAAGAATTGAATATGACTGAGCGACTAACATTTTCACTTTTTCACTTTTTTCTATCAGAATACTTTCTAACTTAGCTTGGACACATGCTGCGCTTCTATTTGTATTTACATTTTAAAAATTTTAGCAAATTGCTTCAGTCTTTAGACTCTTTGTGAGTTAAGTATTCAGAAAAAAAAGTGAGGATTGAGTCCTTTGTTTTTCTGTTTCTTATACCTTGGTTACTATATAAAGTTGAATTACTGTAAAAAGTTGAGAACAGGATCTTGTTTTGATTGCTTCGTTCTAAAATCTCTTTTCTGAGATCAGCCTGAGAAGTCAATTGTTAGAGTCATCTATTTTTAGCACAAGGGCGTAGTAATCTGAAAATGCTACATTTTAGATGTAGTGTAGGTGAATACCTTTTCTGAAATTGGGCATTTTTAAAGTATTAATACATCATGAGGAACGCTGGGCTGGAAGAAGCACAAGCTGGAATCAAGATTGCTGGGAGAAATATCAATAACCTCAGATATGCAGATGACACTACCCTTATGGCAGAAAGTGAAGAGGAACTCAAAAGCCTCTTGATGAAAGTGAAAGAGGAGAGTGAAAAGGTTGGCTTGAAGCTCAACATTCAGAAAACAAAGATCATGGCATCTGGTCCCATCACTTCATGGGAATTAGATGGAAAAACAGTGGAAACAGTGTCAGACTTTGTTTTTTTGGGCTCCAAAATCACTGCAGATGCTGATTGCAGCCATGAAATTAAAAGACGCTTGCTCCTTGGAAGGAAAGTTATGACCAACCTTGATAGTATATTAAAAAGCAGAGACATTACTTTGCCGACCAAGGTCCGTCTAGTCAAGGCAATGGTTTTTCCCGTGGTCATGTATGGATGTGAGAGTTGGACTGTGAAGAAAGCTGATCGCCGAAGAATCGATGCTTTTGAACTGTGGTGTTGGAGAAGACTCTTGAGAGTCCCTTATACTGCAAGGAGATCCAACCAGTCCATTCTAGAGGAGATCAATCCTGGATGTTCATTGGAGGGACTGATGCTAAAGCTGAAACTCCAATACTTTGGCCACCTCATGAGACGAGCTGACTCACTGGAAAAGACTCTGATGCTGGGAAAGGTTGGGGGCGGGAGGAGAAGGGGACGACGGAGAATGAGATGGCTGGATGGCATCACCGACTCTGTGGACATGAGTTTGAGTGTACTCCGGGAGTTGGTGATGGACAGGGAGGCCTGGCGTGCTGTGATTCATGGGGTCGCGGAGAGTCGGACACGACTGAGCGACTGAACTGAACTGAACTGAACTGAACTGAAACCTGTCATTGAATACCAACTATCACTGTTCGGGATGGAAGATGAGATGCATCATAGAAACTCTATGATATTAGTGATGTCATAGCAAACAGAAATATACTTTTAGATGTACTAGCAGAAGAGAGAGAAACAAATGAACACATACATAGGTATGTATGTATGCATCAGTCACACAGTCTTGTCTGACTCTGCGACCCCATGGACTGTAGCTCGCCAAGCTACTCTGACCATGGAATTTTCCAGGTGAGAATAGTGGAGAGGGTTGCCATTTCTGTTTATTTACTTACTTGTTTCTCTTTTATACAAACATACGTTTTTTGAGAGGAAGGACTCCAGAAAATATTGGAAGGAAAGCCTTAACTTCAGTAAAACCAGAGAGCTGGCACTTATAGGAAAAGAAGAGATAGCAGCAGTCAGTGAGCATCAGTAGAGCCATTGCTGTTGGGAGAGAAGCCTCACTCTAAGTCATGACAAGCAGAGCTTGAGTGAAGGGGTCCTGCAGGTTTGGGAGCGTGACACTTAATGTGGTGGGAGGGGAGTTGGGGAGTTCCTGTTAGTGTAATTCTAATTTACCCTCATCAGCTAGTATAACAGTAGTGCAATTTACAATTCTGTTTCTTATCAACACTTTTTCAGCTAATACTTCCCTTGTATTTCTAAACAAAACTTTTTTTTTTTTGGATTTTTGAATAGGATTTGATGTGTGGATCTTCTTTACTTTTTATGGCAGTAATTGACTCATATTTGCATAGTATGAACACTCAAGGCAATTTTATCAAGGCTGTTGAGCCCGTGCCTGGGAGATGTACAGCTGCACAATTAACCCACAAGTTTGCCAGTAGGAACTTCCCTGGTGGTCCAGTGGCTAAGACTCCTCGCTCCCAATGCAGGGGACCCCCGTCCTCCCTGCAATTTGATACCTGGTCAGGGAACTAGATCCCGCATCCCACAGTGAAGACCTGGTCCAACCAAGATAAATAAATGACTAAAAGTTAAATTATATACATAATAAGTTTGCCTGCAGTTTCAAGGAGTTCATGAAGAGGAGCTTTCCACCCCTCCAGTCTATCCGTAGTATCCAGGAGTTCACAGATCTTAGATTTAAAACACCTGTTCTATAGAAACTAACAGAAGAAGCAAACAGCAGGCTAAAGACTGAAATTTCAACAGAAGGATTAAAATGGAACAGAGCCTGGAAACAGGAGGGGGAATGATCGAGAGGGGGCCAGTAACAGGATCTTTTCAGATTTAACCCTTTGGCTGAATCATAAAGTTCATCCCATATTGTCTTGGTTTCTTCTGATTCTCTCTCCTTCCTTTCCTTTCCAGAAGCTTTTGAATTTCAAACTAAGGCTGACCGATTTCAGAAACTCCTACTCCATAACCTTTGATTCTTTATACATGTCCCCAACCCAATGTCTGTTTGCCTTGTCACTCAGCTTCCGTGTGACTGATGTAGACATTCAAATGGAAATGACAAATAGAGAAACAGTGTGTGGATATAGCACGAGCTTTTTCAACAGGGAATATGTTGCCTTTGTTGCTCACCTTGTGTGAACCTTGGTGTTTTCGTTGATTTACTTCATGATTGTGGGCAAGTGACTTAACTTGAGATCCGTCAACTTTCCCACAAAACCTTTTCTTTACATCACCTGGTGGCTGACGCCTTGTGTCTGTCTTTGATTCGCAGAGGTCTGAAGGCTCTAAGATTTTTGGTGCTACTGCAGGCAAAATACCATGCGTACATATTTGACATAATTCCCTCTCAGGCAGATTTTTATTATGCAAACACCAAAAACTACACCCCGTCAAGTTTGAACACGTAAAGCAGAGTTATTTTTCTCTCCACCCCGGCATGTCTCTTTCTTAGGCTGATGAAAAGCAATGCTGACAGTTTGAAAAGCAGGTACATGTTTCAGGAGGTAGATAAGATGCAGAATGCTGCATGCACGCTGTGTCGGAAGCAGTAAATGCTTGTTGATTAAGTTTGTAGCCAATTAGCTTGGTTGCTAAGCCACTCCTTGGTTCTGCGCACCACTCTAGACTTCGTGTTATTCACTCAGGCGTGCCAGGCTCTGAACTTATACTGCTGAATTAAAACCAAACCTATTTGCAGGGCAGGAATAGAGACGAAGACGTAGAGTACGGACTTGTGAACATGGTGGGGGAAGGGGAGCGTGGAACGAACTGAGAGAGTAGCCTTGACTCTGTGCGACCCCACAGACGGCAGCCCGCCAGGCTCCTCCGTCCCTGGGTTCTCCAGGCAAGAACACTGGAGTGGGTTGCCATTTCCTTCTCCAATGCCTGAAAGGGAAAAGTGAAAGTGAAGTCGTTCAGTCGTGTCCGACTCTTAGCGACCCCATGGACTGCAGCCTACCAGGCTCCTCAGTCCATGGGATTTTCCAGGCACGCGTACTGGAGTGGGGTGCCATTGCCTTCTCTGCATATATACGCTACCATATGTGAAACAGATAACTATTGGGACGCTGCTGTATAACACAGGGAGCCCAGCCTGGTGCTCTGTGATGACCTAGAGGGGTGGGGATACAGCGGGTGGGAGGCAGGGTTAAGAGGGAGGGGGTATATGTATACTTACGGTTGATTCACGTTGCTGTACAGCAGAAACCAACACATTGTAAAACAGCAGCATTGTAAAGCAATCGTTCCCCCAATTAAAAAAAACGAAAAAACCAAATCAAACTAAGAAGCAAAACAAATGTATAACTTAGCACAAATGGTAAACAAGCATATTGCAAGTTTTATCACCATTAAGGAAAAATGCAAGATACCTCCAGTGGCATGATGTTTATGACTTTACGAAAAGTTTTCCCAATTATACTGTGGAAATGCAATGACATGCAGAGGTTTAATGACAGATTCCATAGTTCAAGCACAAAGAAAAAACCTTTTTTGTTTTTGCACATTGGCTTCTTTATCTGATTGATAAAGACAGTTTTTTGGTGCTGATTTGGGTCCTAACACTGTAGAGGGAGTGGAGTTGCCACGTCGAGCAGCCACTCTGACACTGACAGCTGGTGGGTGACACTGACAGGGGCCAAGGCAGGCAGTGAGATGTGACTATTTCAAGTGAGAAATTGCAAGTGAATCAAGCACGGGTAAAACGGATTGAGAGATTACAGGAAAAGGCAGTTGTGTGAAAAGGCTGGAGAGTAATAGAGCAACTGGATTATTGTGTAGTTTAAAGAGCTGGGAAAAGTGAGCAGTTATTCTAGGTTCCACACTGGGTTTGGGGGGACACGGCAGTACAATTTTCATCGACAAGTAAAGAGGAACAGACAGCAAAGAGTGACAGGAAAGAGAGGGTCCTTCCATTCACTGAGCACCATTCGTTTAACTTTCCTGTGATGATCCTGCTGCTGACTCCTACCCTTACTTTGTACATGCATTAGGATTGGAACACCGCTGTTGTCCACAATGTTGATTTTGTCTCAATGCCCCATGAGAAAACGCACATTCTGGGTTTCCTTGGAAGAAGAAAGAAAGACATTTTCAGAGCAGAGGACATACCCCTTAAGGCTCACAGCTCACAGCGTGGGAACTAAGCTTTTAAATAGAGAGAGATGACTTGAATGTCCTACAGATTCGCAGGGAAGCATGGTTTCTCTTGACCCTCTTGTTCATCTTTCTGTTCCTAGAATCTAAAATAAGTCAGACACAGGGTTAGTGCCCTGCACTTTAGTGAATGAACACAGCTCACCCTGTAGTTCCCACCCCTTTAGGTGAGGATGGGGGTGGGGATTAGTGCATCCCTTTTAATGTTTCTCAGACAAAATCACAAAAAAAGGATGAAGAACATTGTTATGCACTGGGGAGGTCTCTAGAAAGGCGAGTTGCATTTGAGTGTGAGAATTTAAACCTAGAGTTAATACTTGCAATGAAAAATAATTATATTTTTTCCTTTGTTTAATTTGGGAGAAAAACTTCCCACCCAGGGTTCATGTGAAGACAGAATTGGTTCAGTTATTACTTTCAGAGAGGAAAAGGTTAAACGTGCTTCCATCTAAGTTTTTTCTCTGTCAGTTTTCTTTTTATCTCAGCTGTAAGAGTTACTGATTGTAAGCAGCTGGGGTCTTGCCCAGGTCTTCAGTTCAATGATTCATACAGCCTCTCATCGTAAGAAGACAATTTGGAACTGAGTTTGTGAACAGCCCTGTTTCTTTGCTAAGCATGTTTGGCAGATAAAACAGAGAGTGCTTAGAAGAAAGGACAGTGGAAACTTCTGCCCCTTGCTCTCCTCTTCCAGGGAGAAGAGAAAGAAAAATACTCCATGCCTGTTTATTTAAAGCATATTTTCAGAGTCCTTGCAGAATAGATCAGAACACATGTGGCTGTTTTACTTTTTAATTTTCCTTCTCTAATCTATAGATTGATAAATAGCAAAGCTCAGGGTAAGATATCAAGAGTTTCCAGTTTGGAAATTTTGGATGAATCAAGATTTAAAAGAGAGTAATTAATGAGCAATTCTTTTTCTTTCACTACCCTCATCCTTACCTGTTTTTCAGGAAGATAATAAGACATGATAAAATTTCAATCTTATCATTATCAAAGTTCAAGGTAGCTTTGCAGGCATATTTTTGGGAGAGGGAGCATCCGAATCTTTGGAGAATCCCTTTTTAGGGTATATGCCAATTAGCCACAGAATTGACTTTTTATCTCAATTTTTAATTTAAATTGTAGATTCTGAGTGAGCCCTGTTTAACTTGGATAATACATATATATATATATATATATTTTCTTTTTGGGTTCCCAGGAACTCGAGAATAAGCATATAAAGAGAATGATTTAAGATGTTTTGTATTAATATATATTGCCTTTCTGGTTTCCAACAGAATCAATTTTTTTTCATATTTAGATCTATTTTTTGTAGTCTTCATTTCGTTGTAGTAATCTATATATGTGAAAATATAATATTATGGTGATTTCTTTAATATCTTACAAATGCCAAAAATTGCTTAGAATACTCACTTTTCAAAAATAAATATTCAGTCCTTTTAAGCTTCTCTTTCTCTCTAGTTCACTCACTCCTCAAAAGGTCCTTGGATAAAACCAGTCGCAGCGTAATGTCATAGTTGTGGAAGCTTGGCTTTCATCCATGCTGAAACTTCATCAGAAGCTGCTGGTACAGGGAGAAATTTAGTAGTGAGCAGGTCCAGAGACACTGGAAATATTATAGGTCTCCCTCTATTATTTTAGTCCAAATTAAATATCCTAAAGGGATATGGAGATTTCAGATTCATATTTAACAAGAAACAAAGTGGATATTAAGACTTAAATGTTGTAGGTTACATTTCAGCCCAGTGCTTTAATTCTAGTGTGGGAAATGGACATACAGTTAAGCATAATCCCAAGCATATGGTCAGAGCACCCGTGAAAGGTGTGTGTATACGGCAGGGGCAGGCGGAATAGAGACAGGGGCATGGGGTGGAGAAGAAGGAGGCAGGTGAGGGATCTGATACGCATGTAATTAGGGCAGCAGGATTCATTATACTCTGCTGCTCCATGTTGGTGAGTCTAAGCGCACGGGAATGAAGACTTTCATGATGAGGACTGGCTCAGGGTCTGAGCCGAGCAAAACTTAAAAGCTCAGTAAAGATAATGCCTGCAGATGAGAGGAGCTGGAGAAATTAGGCACTAACTCATCCATCTTGGAAGCAGCCCAGGTCAGAACAAATGACCTGGGTGAGTGTGTCTCTAGGCATATATGAGGTGCCCTTCCCTCACTCGTTGTTGCCTTTAGTGTCCTTCAACCCAGTCCTCACAATCGGGTCATATAGAAATGTACACATATTGTAACTGTCTCAAGTGTGATAGAACAAAAAAATATAATTGTAGATGAAATAGAGAAACCTACACTCCATATTATTTGTTTTGTGACAGTGTAAATAAATAGCATATTTTCACCAAAACAGAAACTTTAAGTCATGATACACTACAAATGCCACCTCATAGAGATATTTACTGATATTGTAATCCATCTTCTGTCGATCATGAAGATTTCATTATTTGGGGTGAAAGTGAAAGTGAAGTCTCTCAGTCGTGTCCGACTCTTTACGACCTCATGGACTGTAGCCTACCAGGCTCCTCTGTCCATGGGATTCTCCAGGCAAGAGTACTGGAGTGGGTTGCCATTTCCTTCTCCAGGGTATTTGGGGTAGAGGATATTGTTATTTATATCTTTTGATGTTACTGACCTGACCAAATGTACCCCAAAGAAAGTGGATCTCTATACGAAAGACTCCTGATGGTCATAAATTCCATTTTTTCTTCTTGGCCAGATCTAAAAAGCACATTTTGCAGCTTTCTTCGAAGTTGGGATGGTGCTGTGTGGCTGAGTTTGGTCACAGGATGTGGGCAGAACTAAGGTATACAGTTTCGAATCCTGGTGATGACAGTCCCACGTGATACCCTCCCCACTTGTTCCTATGTACAAATGTGAAAAAATGAAACAAACACATTGTTGATCCTTGGCTTAGACCACATCTAACTACAATGTGATCATGAAATATACTTTTGGTATGATAAGCGACTGAGTTTTGGGGTTGGTTTAGCCTATCTTAAAGTCTAGAGAGACAGTCTTACTGTTTAAGAGGCATATAAACAAATTGACTGAGATCCATTCCAAAGGAAAATTAATCAATGACTGAGATGGGGCAGTTACAAGGTATTCTTGTACCTGGAGATGCACTGGAAAACAAATTAGAATCTTCAAACCAAACGGAAATAACTTTATCCTCCCTTTTGAGTTATTTACTGTAGTATTACAAATTACCCTAAGCTTAGTGGTTAAAAACAATTAAACACTGGCTTTCTCCAGTTACCATGGTTCAGGTGTCTAGGACTGGTGCTATCTCGGGTCTCGAGTGAAATTATAACAAAAGTGGCAGTCAGGACTGTAGTCATCTAAAGTCTTCACTGAGGGTGGAGGATTCAATTCCAAGAGTCTCCCTCACATAACTGTTGGCTGGAGGTCTCAGTTTCTCACTGTGGAACTTTTTCTGGGACTATTCACAACATGGCCACTAATTTCCTCAGAGCAAGGGATCCCAGAGGGAAAGAGAGAGAGAAGCAGAAGCCACCACATCCTGTAGAACCTACTCTTGGAAGTAACATACTCTGCACAATACAATCCTTACTCTAACTTAGCTGAGTTTGGTTAAATATCACAAGTTCAGAGAACAGTCGCGCACAACACTGCCCTCAAGCTCAGAAACCACATCACCTGCACTTCTGTTCCACTAGCTACAAATTTGAGGGTTCCTATTATCCTCTCAAGTTCAATAATTCACTACAGTGTTTCATTGAACTTTGCAAAGCACTATATTTATAATTTTATAATATTACAATTATATTTATATTTTATATAAATATATGTGATTATAATATATAGCTATAATTACATTTATAAATTTATAATAGTAAAATAGCGCTTCCCAGGTGGCTCAGTGGTAAAGAATCTGCCTGCTAATGCAGGAGATGCAGGAAACTTGGGTTCGATCCCCGAATCGGAAAGATTCCATGAAGATGGGAATGGCAATCCACTCCAGTATTCTTGCCTATGAAGAAAATAAAATGTATCTATATATTTTGCTTGCATTTCTTATAAAGTATTATTGGAATTATTAAAGTACTCTCACATGGTAGACATTTAATAAATATTTTGGGGTGTGAATTGGAAGGTAGCAAATAGAAATGCAAATATTTTTCTTCTGGAGAAATAAATTATGATGCTTAATTTAAAATTACATTAATTACACTTAGTTTGTAGATGGCAGCACTTAAGAAAAAACTAGCAGACATATGCATTTCTGTTAGAGGGTAATTTTTTTCCTAATATTATTACATTGAATATAAACCAAGAAATGAAATGCTTAGTAAGAAAGCTTTGTAATCCATTCCAAGACAAATAAAGGAAGAAGGAAGTTTAATTAAAAAAAAAAAGAAACAAGATCTTTTCTTGTTTGGCCCTCATTTTAAAATCAATATGTCTGAGTTAAGGGAAATTTTTCTGCTTGGTGCAATCAATTTTCCTTCCTTCCTAATATGACATAGAAATTAACTTTAGGTATAACCTTTCCACTTAATTACAAAGTGAAAAGATTTAAGGAAAGTTTAAGAATTAATCTTTAACCAAGGTAAAATAGCAATCCAGTCATATGGTTCAATAATTAATGAATACAGGACATTTAAATAAATGTGGTATCTTGTTTTCCTTAATCGGAGAAGGCAATGGCAAGCCACTCCAGTACTCTTGCCTAGAAGATCCCATGGATGGAGCAGCCTGGTAGGCTGCAGTCCATGGGGTCGCTAAGGGTCGGACACGACTTCACTTTCACTTTCACTTTTCACTTTCACACATTGGAGAAGGAAATGGCAACCCACTCCAGTGTTCTTGCCTGGAGAATCCCAGGGACAGGGGAGCCTGGTGGGCTTCCATCTATGGGGTCACACAGAGTCGGACACGACTGAAGTGACTTAGCAGCAGCAGTTTTCCTTAATCATGAATCTAAACTAAATGACTTTGTATGCTATGATATCAGATACTTAGAAATTTAACTAAGTATGTCCCATCCAAAGATTAAATTTATTTTATTCCTTATTCATTATCTTTTTTTGTGGTCCTCTGAAATGAATCTTTTCCTCATTGGAGCTTAATGGTACAAATCTTTGTTTAAGTCTATTGACTCTTCTTTTGCAAGTAGTCTTTGAAAAGGGTGTAAAGGATCAGAAGAAAGTATGCTGTTATGAAGTTATTTCTTATCTTTACCTTTATTGGTGAAGGACATAAATATTTTCAAGTCAAAACGATTCATTCTTAGCCTTTTTTATTCTTTGTGCAATAAAGTGGACCATGTAATAGAAATTTCTCAAGAAATATAACTTTAAGATTTAGAGTTACCTTTTTAGGGAGTTATCTAAACACAAAGACAAGACTATTTTTAATCATCTTGGATTGATCTCAGCAATTGTCCAGCAGCACAAATGAAACATGGATAGAAAATGTTAGGGGCCCGGCAGGGCTTTTAAAAATTATTTTATTTAGATCCACGAGAAGACTAAAATTAGGGTATTTAAAAATAAATCAAGCAGGTGGTGGAAGAACCAAACAATTATGACTTGATGACAAAAGAGGCATGTTCTTATCTGGATATTCAGATAACAGATTATGAGGTCCCATGAAAACAGGATTCATGTATCAAAGCTCTCAATTTAACTCTAGTAATCGAGCTCTTTGGATTCATAGATTCTGAGCTATATCACTGCCCATCTCTACAAGACTTCATTGCTAGCAATTTAAAGAAATTCAAGTCTACTGCAAGATTCTAAAAACCTGTGAAACGAATCTATCTTTCATCAGTTTTTATTCTGATGAAACCTAGGAGTCTGCCTAGGAGATAGATCAGTCCACAAGTGCATGATAGCATAAATTGCAGAAGCATTGATAGGAGAGTTTCATCTAAAAATTGCTTTAAAAGACATCCCATCTCTGGGCCCAGAGAACTATTTTCAGATGAGAAGATTAAGTGACGGTATTTAGGAGATAGGTATCTCAGACTTTTAAAAAAGCGCTAAGAGCAACTATCTTTTGATCACTTACTATATACAAAGTTCTCTAGTCTGCTTAATAAAGAAATAAAGAGACATAAAAGATACCATTTGTACTTCGAAGGCATTTAAACAGTGTGTGGAAAGAGACACATCATGAAAACAGTAATTGGAAGTGAAGTGAATGATACTGGAACTGTATATATTATATAATATATATTATATAACCTTAATATATGTAAGATTAATGTTTAAGTCTATTCGTAGAGGAACTTCTGAAGTATATATCTGAGTTCAATTCAATTGCTCAGTCATGTCTGACTCTTTGCCACCCCATGGACTGTAGCACACCAGGCTTCCCTGTCCATCACCAACTCCTGGAGCTTGCTCAGATATCTGAGAGAGATGATACTTATACCAGTTCAATTGGAACAGAGGGAATCTGAAGATGAGTAAGGTCAAAAGCCTGCAAAGATAGGTTTGGGGCAAATTGTAAGGTGATCAATGAAAAGTGAAAACTATTTAGACTATTAAGATAAATAAGTTCTCAGAGTTGAATATTTTAGAAGGATTAATAAATTGCAACCTTCAGAAAGAACTGTAGGTATAGAAATGGAAGTATAGGAAACAGGAGGCTACTGGAGTTTGAGATTAAAAGCACTTGAACTTGTATGATGGTAAAGTGAATCCTGTGAAATTACTGATATTTGACCATGTTGGACCTACATTAACAGAAACTTCATATGGTTAAATATAATAAGGTGAAGATTCAGTAAAGTTTAATATTTGAACAAAATATGTTTGTGTTAGTTGCTCGGTTGTGTCCACTCTTTGCGATTCAAAGGACTGTAGCCTGCCGGGCGTCTCTGTACATGGGATTCAGGTGACTTGGGAAAAGATGCTAGTTCACAAACAGAGGCTTCCCAGTTGGCACGAGTGGTAAAGAACCCGCCTGCCAATGCAGGAGATGTAGGAGACGTGGGTTCAATCCCTGGGTTGGGAAGATTTCCTGGAGAAGGGAATGGCAACTCCAGTATTCTTGCCTGGAGAATCCCATGAGCCAAGGAGCCTGGTGGGCTACAGTCCGTCCACAGGGTCTCAGAGTTGAACACAAATGAAGTGACTTAGCGTACATGTACTACAAACAAAATTAAGGAAAGAAAGCCAAGTGGTATGATTTTTAGATGAAGGCTGGGAGAGTGAATAGGATCTCAAAGGGAAGGGAAGACAGGGGTGAGAAAAGAATAAGATCAAAGAGCCACTTTTTAAGGTGCGGCGGGGGGCAGGTGGCAAAGGCATGGTCAGAAGTAGAAGGGGATATGGACTGGTTCAGCAGGATCTTGTCTGATGAGAAATGAACATCAGTCATTGGATCTGATGACCAGAAGATGATGCACAATCTTTGGGGAAGTTACTTTAGTAGTGGAATGAGGATGAAGCCAGACTCTTTAGGAAAAAGAAAGCCCTGGATGAACATGGTCAGAGCCTTCTATGGATAAGGGGGCAGTACCAATATGTCAGTTTGGCTGGTCAATAGAAGAAAATCCACCACACTCCGTGACTTCTGCCCCTAAAGAAGACCAAGCAGTGATCTTTTGTAGTTTCGTGTATGTTTGCCTTCCCTTTGGCAGAGCCCTTTCCCTTAGGAGCACTCCAGAAGATAAATAGAAGAAACTGTTTTTAAGAAGCTCCAATTTACAATTAAGAATGAGAGTCATGTTTACTATGATACATTGATGTTGCTTGTGAATTTCCACCCTGACCTCAGCTATCAGGCCTGAAGCCTTCACACCCAGGTGCAGAAGGCTGTGGAGGCAGCTGGTGCCTTGTGCTCCTGTAAGGCTGCCAGGGTCCTTGGATCAGGAGTGGAGATAACCTAATAGAAGCTGGCACAAGCAACCATATCCTGGAAGGAACTCCCTTTTCCTTCGTGGTTTTTGTTTAGCCCAAACAGCAAAGCTTTAGTCAAATGCCAACTAGGCAACAATCGTGACTCAGTAAATAAACTTATTAGTTCCAATTTACATTACTCCTTCATAAGACCTTCTCATATTTTTGGTTATGTGGTTATTACTTTCATTTCTAGCTTGTGTATATTTTTTTATTGTTTGGGTTATTGAAAACTCTTTGGAGAAGATTTTATTATAGGAGGAGCCACATCTACACCAAGTGGAAATCACAGATAAAATTAATCACACTCTGGAGTCTATGAAGACAACAAGAAAATTAACTAGATCATATTCACATTGCCATGGTCAACTGAACATTGAATCCTGATGTTAATTACTGCGTTATTTTAGGGATTACTATAGCAAGACCATTTTCATAAATTACTTTTCTCCTAACTTTGGTATGATTACATTTGCAACTTTAGTATTAACACTAAATTTTTCATTAGGCTCAAACTTTAATTCTTTTCTCCTAGTAGCATCACACAGAAGTAGGATTCTATAAATTTTTGCTTTTTTATGCATAAGGCAGGAGACCTGGGTTTGATCCCTGGGTTGGGAAGATCCCCTGGAGAAGGGAATGGCTACCCACTCCAGTATTCTTGCCTGGAGAATTCCATGGGCAGAGGAGCCTGGCAAGCTACAATGCATGGAGTCACAAAGAGTTGGACATGACTGAGCAACCAACACACACACACACATACACACACACACACACACACACACACACCCTCCTGTTATGAGGCCCCAAAACTAGAAGACTCCACTGTCTGTGCTGTGTGCCACACCCTGATCCTGTCTGTCAAGGAGATGTCTTAGGACAAGCCTGGACCAGAGCTAGAGGAGCAGATGGAAGACAGAAGACATTTTAAGTGCTTATACTAATTGCATTTTTCTAAAATACCCTTATTTGATTTTCTTAACTTTTTGATGGATGTACAAGTGAGACATGAAGTAGATAGATTTAACATTTTCTTAACACAAAATAAAAAGAGTTGAGAATAGGATATGACATTTTACCATGAATAACATCATTAGGGTTTACTGTTGCAAAGAAAAATGTGCAGAGTTCAGATATGGGTAAAACAATTGCCTCTGGCTTTTGAAGAATTGAGAATCTACAGGCCTACCCAGGGCAAATCAGTAAAAAAAAAAAAGAGCCGTAGAAATCTATGTCATGATTAGGAAAAATTCAGCTTGCTGCTGCTGCTGCTAAGTCACTTCAGTCATGTCCGACTCTGTGTGACCCCAGAGACGGCAGCCCACCAGGGCTCCCCCGCCCCTGGGATTCTCCAGGCAAGAACACCGGAGTGGGTTGCCATTTCCTTCTCCAATGTATGAAAGTGAAAAGTGAAAGTGAAGTCGCTCAGTCATGTCTGACTCTTAGTGACCCCATGGATTGCAGCCCACCAGGCTCCCCTGTCCATGGGATTTTTCAGTTTAAAATAAGCTAAAAGAAAATGAACATAGTTTCTTCTTTCAGTGGGAGAAATATGTGGCTGCTTATCATAACCATGGGCTTCCCCAGTGGCCCAGCGGTTAAAGAATCTGCCTGCAATGCAGGAGTTGCAGGTTCGATCCCTGAGTTGGGAAGATGTCCTGGAGGAGGGCAGGGCTACCCACTCCAGTATTCTTGCCTGGGAAATCCCACAGACAGAGGAGCCTGGCATGGCACTACTACCATTGTGTCGCAGAGTCGGACACCACTGAGCAACTGAGCACACACGCAGTCATAACTGTGCCGCTCAGTCAACAAAGGTTACTGAGTACCTACTGGGTGCTGGTGGTCTAGGCACTGGGAATGCAACAGTGGAAGACCTCTGCCCTCACAGAGTGTAGCATACATTCCTCTGTTATTCCTTCCATGTGCCAGGCTCTGGGAACACAGAGGAGGATGTTTCTCAGCCTTAATATCACAGTTTCAGAGGCAGAGGAACTTATAAACACTCAAGTAAGTGCAATAATATAATGTACTAAAGACAGAAACCATTACTCAGTCATTGGAGGGAGACATTTATTTAACAGTGTATTTTCTGGATGCTCAGAAAATATGTCTGATACAGAACTTTAATGTAACTCTTGTTTTTTTTCAGCTTTTAAGATTGGCCAGTAGCCCTATGGCCTAAGAAAGTTGTTAGAACATCTCTGCTGGACTTTTGTTTATGCTTCCCATTGGCTCGTGTTGTTTCTGCCATTCTGAATCAATTCATTCTTTTATTTGTTCTGTGTTTAAAGGTGCCTTCTGGGAACAACAAACAGAGAACTCAGTTTTATTGACCCCTCCTGATTAGTACAAGATTTTCCTGTCCTTTGGTGTGGGCATACCAAGTAAAAAGCATCTTTTAATAACAATGCCAGAACAAAGATTAGTTTGGTGGGTTGTTTTGTATGCAGCCAACGTGCTAATTACTGCCAGAAGAAAAGCTAGTCAATTTCACCACAATCTAGTCTTCGTTACGGTCACACTCTTTTGGTCACATAGCCATCACCAATCTTTTTAGCTAGACATATATGTCTGCCAGAGTTGTATCCAGTATGTATCAAAGGAAGAATGAAATATCATAACATGGCTCATTCTAATCTCTTTTTTTTCTTTATGGACTTCAAACAATTCCTTTCAACAGTGTTTGATCTCTTTTTTTGGTAAAGTTCCATAAACCAAATAAAAATACGATTCTAATTTTACATAAGGCATTTGTAGCTATTCCTTAGTCCTCACAATTAATTTAGAAAACAAACATGTGTCTTGGTTACGAGAAACAGCTGCCACCTGAAAAGGAGGAGCCTGGTGCTGCTTTTTGCTCTTGGAGTCAGATCAAGGTTTCCATTCTTTTCCCAATAACTTTCCTCATTGGATTAAAATGGCATGATGGGAACCATTCCATGATAACTAATGATTTCTTCCATTACTGTTTTATCATTGTGTTGGTAGAAACAAAAGCTTCATTTGGTCAGGGTTGTGTTCCGCTTTTTCTTTTTCAAATGATTGGGATTTAAATATCAGGTCTCTTTTGCACTGAATGAGCAAATGTAGTGACGTACAAAACTCTTGGGCCTTAGCACAAGTCAACACAGTGCACCAAGTGACCCTACTGGTCATTCCTTTTTTCACCACCAGTGTATGGGCAGTTAAGAATGTCATTGACACAGAAGTAGACATACAATCCAGCAGCTACGGAGCTACATGTTGAAAGATTTGCCAGAAATGTAAAATAATGCCAAGTTTCTTGCTTTTTTTTCTTTTAGAAAATGTAGTTATTTTTCATAAAAGTATGTCTATGTGTGATAACACCCAATGGATTTGCATTGTGCTTAATGAAATTAATTAAGATTTTTTGATGTGGACCATTTTCAAAGTCTTTAATGACTCTGTTACAATATTGTTTCTGTTTTGTTTTTTTGGCTATGAGGCATGTGAGATCTTAGCTCCCCAACCAGGGATCAAACCTGCACCCCCTTCAGTGGAAGGCAAAGTCTTAACCACCAGACTGCTAGGGAAGTCCCATGTATTTTAAAATAAGGCTATAAATTCAGCTATTAAAAATTTCTCAGAGTTAATTTTTAATACAGTGAATGTAAAAAGATATAGTCTACATAAACAAAAAGGCTTTGAGATCCTCAGTAAAATTTCAGACCATTTTTTGGAGCATAAAGGGGCCACAGGGCCAAAAGGTATAGCATTTCTTTTCTACAGTGTATTAAAATCAGGAAAGAGATTTTTTTTTTAAGTGCAGAAAATCAGGAGGCCTCATAGCCTAGTATTATGTAAAATCTATGTAAGGCAACTGGAACCCTGGTTGGAATGTCATCCTGGTGTTTGTACTGGGAGCTCATGACTTCTTGCTAAGGTATAATTCAGATTATAGAGCTATAATGTATAATTCAGGAAAATAAGTGAGCTAATGTAGCATTGTGTAAAGTTGTAGAAATCTGAGGCCAAATGCCTGGATTTGAATCCTCCATTTACCACATACTACTTGTGTAATCACTGAACAGATTGTTTTATTTCGTCAGTTCTCAGTTTCTTCATTCGTAAAATAGAAATACAAATATTCCTTGAGGTATTGTTTAGCTGAATAGCTACAGGAATTGGATGAAATAATACATGTAAATAGAACTGGCGATTGCATCAGAATCATCATTCATCAAATACTATCCATTATTTTGTTTCTTCCTGTCCAATCCCTCTTCCACTTATTATGTTCCTTTCTTTGCTTTCAGTTGCTAATATTTTAGTTGATAACGTAATTGACAAAAATAATGCTCTCTAATTTTTAATTGCTGTAATAGTTTTATGATGCACTCTAAATGGGCATGTACATATACTACGGAAAGGTTTTAGGATGTCAGTAACTAATGCTTCAGGGCTTCCCTGCTGGCTCAGTGGTAAAGCATCCACCCGCCAATGCAGGAGCCGCAAATTCAATCCCTAGTCCAGAAAGATCCCCTGGAGAAGGAAATGGCAACCCATTCCAGTATTCTTGCCTGGGATTTGGAAATCCCATGGACAGAGGAGCCTGGCAGGCTACAGTTCATGGGGTTGCAAGAGTTGGACGTGACTTAGTGA
Source organism: Moschus berezovskii (assembly GCF_049115385.1). Lineage (NCBI taxonomy): Eukaryota > Metazoa > Chordata > Mammalia > Artiodactyla > Moschidae > Moschus > Moschus berezovskii. Next base: position 63,452,292 of record NC_142472.1, on the reverse strand, counting down.
CTAAACAACAACAACTGATGCTTCGGGTAAACAAACCTGGAAATTTCCAACCTGCTGATTCCAATAAAACAACATCATGTAAAATAGTCTTAGAGAAGTAGCACACACACGCCAACTTAATAAGCCGAGAGACCATCCTTAATACTTAAATCTGTAATTTTTTTTAATGTTCATAAGTCTTTGCAAATAGGTTAGGGCCTTGAGACATTTTTCTTGGGTTAGGCAGCTTTTGGAAACAATCCAGGATTTATAATACCAGAGGAGGAACATTCTTCAACAGTGGCAAGGATGAAAAGATTAACATAGCAAATAGGGATTTTGTAAAGAAGGTTTTTATGTTGGGGTTTACATTAAACAAACTAGCCATATGTCTGCCATTTTCTGTCTTTACTCTTAGTGTTCTCCTTACTCCTTTTACTCCTCCTGGTCTAGTGTCCTCACGTGGCCAGAATCAAACATCTTGATTTTGAGAAATACATGCTTCGCCTTACTTTACCCCAGAGGACGGGTATCGGGTGAGAAACAATCCAAGGGAACAACTTTCATAAAACTGACCTTTTAGAGAACGGACATGTGGACACAGTGGGGAAAGGAAAGGATGGGATGAATTGGGAGAGTGGCCTTGACATATACACACTACCACGTGTAAAACAGATAGCTAGTGGGAAGTTGCTGGATAACACAGGGAGTTCAGCCTGGTTATCAGTGTGATAACCTAGAGGGGTGGGGATTTGGGTGGGGGTGGGACGGATGCTCAAGAGAGGGGATGTATGTATCTTCATGGTGATATACACAACATTGTAAATCAGTTATCATCCAATTAAAACTAAACTAAAACTTTTTATGAAACCTCAAAAAAAGAGAAAAAACCCACCAAAACTGACCTTTGACGTGAGTCCTTCAATTTGTTTTACTTTGTAGAATTCTCCCACAAACAGCCTTTTAAGCATAAAAAACTTCTGCTACTTTACAGGAATGAGAGAAGACTGAAATTCTGTGCATTCTGAGAACTCGTTTGGCTTCAGAGATTACTGGTAAGACTTGGTTAAGTTCTTTCCACACACAGGTTGCATTTGTACCTATGCAATCCTATAAAGACAAAAGGAGTTCTTAATAAAGCAGGCTGGCTGCCCGGACATTGTGGGCTAAATGTAGGGATAGACAGACATGTATTATTTTATGTTATTGATATATTGGGCTTCCCTGGTGGCTCAGTGGTAAAGAGTCTGCCTGCCAATGCAAGAGCCTTGAGTCAGGAATATCTCCTGGAGAAGGAAATGGCAACCTGCTCCAGTATTCTTGCCTGGGAAATCCCCTGGACAGAGAAGCCTGGCAGGCTACTGGCCATGGGGTAGTAAAGAGTCAGACATGACTTAGCAACTAAACAACATTAATATATTAGAAGGTAAAATGAGTCCAGATATATTTTTAAAAGAGTTCTGTGCCTCAATCCATCACTTACAAGTGAATTTAGGCATTAGACCACCCCTAGATTTCTAAGGAGAAAAATAGGAGGGTATCCCCAAATCATCTCTACTGATGTTAAATTCTACATTCTTGAGGATCAGTTTCCTTGCCTTAGACTTAACAAGAGTTTGGTCTTCTTACTGGTAAAGTACGATCAAATCACCTGAGATTTAATATACAAGTTTTCTTTTAAGGATGCTAAAATTTTTTTTTTATTGTTAATTGATTATTCCACAGAAGTATGGTTTTTAAAATTCCTTTCGGTTAAACCATATCCCTTGCTTTTATTTCCTGATGTTTAGCTATTTAATTCACATTTGTCATCTGCTTCTTATTCCTGTTCTGTGTTTTGTTTCCTGTTTGTGTTTCTTTTCCTTTGATCATTTCTCTACCCTCCTTTCATATTCATCTATTTATACTCCTTCTAATTTTGTCATCTATTTTTATACCCTAAGTCCTGGCCAAACTTCTTTTTTCTTTTCCTCTAATCTAACCATTAAGAGATTATTTAGTGGTAGTTAGGTTAGCTACCAAATGGCATTACAAAGGCAATTTAAAATATTTTCCTCTGATTTAGGAAGGAGAGAGGTATGGTTTAAGACTGGGAAGGTATTAGAAATAGTTTCACTTGAGTGTCAGTGGAATAAAAACTACTTTCAGAATATGAATAATGGTGACTTTCTAATTTTGTAACATTTCTCAGTCGTGTAAGTATTTGGATCCTGACATTCATTTTATATTCGAGTTCAATAGGCAAATAATCAAAGCTTAATCCTAAAGAATTTGTATTCCTAGTAACTAATGAGTATTCACTAAATGTTTGAACTGAACTGAACTGTTTGTTAAAGTAAGAAAAGAAATTCCACAGGATCAGTCTTCAAGTATATACTCTATCAGCACTCTAGTTGTAGGTTTAATTGCAAATACTTGAACACAAATGGAATGATTAATGGCTCTTATTGCATAAACAAATAAGCTAGGAATGCTGAACTATCACTTTAGGTACTTGTCTTAAAGCCTATGAAAGTAATGACCTGAAAGATTCTGTTGAAACTTTCTTATTTGGCTATTGTTTATATGTTACATCAAATGAATTAAAGAACACTTTCCTTGGTTATGGCTTCCTGATTACAAAGTATTAAGGTGTTTTATTTAAAATATTTGAATATATAGTTTTCAATCCCTATTAATACAAAGCTCTCTGAAATGGTTTTAAGCAAATTTATTTTTAAAATGTCCATGGTCTTAGGAAATTTCTTTTCTAGGATGCAATTATAGCAAGTCCTTTGCCACTGAAAATGAGGGGCTGAGATAGATGTTTTATATAAAAGCATTAACATTGTTATTTGCATGCCTTGTATCAGAAAGTGTTCCATCAGAGAAAGAACAGCTGTAAGAGATGTGTATTAAGACATGTATTGCAAGGAATTGGCTTATGTGGTTCTGGGGATGGTAGACAAGTCCCACATCGACAGGCAGGCTGTCAGGACAGGTAGGCTAGAACTCTGGAGCTGAAGATGCTGACTACCAGTTGAGTTTCTTCTTTATCTAAGCCTCATCTCTACTCTAAATGGACTTTCAGCTGATGGAATCAGGCCCATCCAAATTATTTACTTAATTTACAAATTATTAACTGATTCTGAACTTGAATTACATCAGCAACTAAATGATTGCTTGATTGAATAATTGGGCATTGTAGCTTAGCCAAGTAGACCCATCAAAAGACCATTATACCCAGAAACACTTCAGTTTACTTTTAATAACCTGCCCCTTATTTATTGACTTTTAGTGTGTTTTTTTTGTCCTTTTGCCTTTTATAATTCTCTGTTTTATTGATTTTAAAATATGATGTTTCTCTCAAAAGGGCTTATTTTTACCAGTTAAGAAAAGTTGTTGAAAGCTTGCTTATTCTGCTTATAACACTATATTTCAGCTAAAAGCATAATCATTATTTCAGAATACATTCTAAGTCTCTACTGAAGCCTTATCCATTAGAAATGAATATAGTCAGTGACTTCTTTCTTGAGATTTATAACAAGACAAAAGTGAATATAAATATATACCTAAACTTAATAAAATTTGTCTCACATTTTTCTAAAAGGCTCTATATATATATTTAGAGTAATGAAGAAAGACTGTATCCATTATATGCTTCTAGAAGCATCTGGAGCTTATATTGTAAGTGGCCATCTAAAATCATTCTGTCCTCAGCCTATATTGAATATTTACAGTGTAGATATGTAGGCTCAAGATATTTGGGGATTTACAGAGTAACTGGAAAGACAGATCATATTGGAAAGATGAATAAGAATAAAATCAAAGATACATGCAAATAATTACATGTAAATAAGTCTAAGAACAATTCTTGTGTCAGTATGAGGTTGCATTTGGAGTCGTGGTAAGAAATAAATCTCATACTAGTAAGTGATTCAAGGAATTCCCAAGTGGCACTGTGGCAAAGAATCTGCCTGCAATGCAGGAGGTGTGGGTTCGATCCCTGGGTCAGAAAGATCCCCTGGAGAAGGAAATGGCAACCCACTCCAGTATTCTTGCTTGGGAAATCCCATGGATAGAGGAACCTGATGGGTTATAGTCCATGTGGTCGCAGAGTTGGATGTGACTTAGTGACTAAACCACCATCACCTCTAAGTGATGCAAACACACAGAGATGTTTTGTTTGTTTTCATCTATAAAACATGCCATCATCTTAGCCAGCTTAGAGGGCATTTATAATAAGCGTGATTATATCTACTAACGGTGAAAATTATCCAAGGGCAGATGGTCAAAATAGCTTCCCCAAATCAACTGTCTGCTGAGAACATTACAAAGTCAGGATGAAAGTCTCCTACACCAATAGCATTTGTACCATAGTTCATTTAAGATCAGCGAGTCTCAGGGATTTGCTTAGAAATTCAGACATTCTTACACATCAACTATTTAATGGATTCAGAACTGTACATGGAACAACAGACTGGTTCCAAATAGGAAAAGGAGTACGTCAAGGCTGTATCTTGTCACCCTGCTTATTTAACTTATATGCAGAGTACATCATGAGGAATGCTGGGCTGGAAGAAGCACAAGCTGGAATCAAGATTTCTGGGAGAAATATCAATAACCTCAGATATGCAGATGACACCACACTTATGGCAGAAAGTGAAGAGGAACTCAAAAGCCTCTTGATGAAAGTGAAAGAGGAGAGTGAAAAGGTTGGCTTGAAGCTCAACATTCAGAAAACAAAGATCATGGCATCTGGTCCCATCACTTCATGGGAAATAGATGGAAAAACAGTGGAGACAGTGTCAGACTTCATTTTTTTGGGCTCCAAAATCACTGCAGATGCTGATTGCAGCCAGGAAATTAAAAGACGCTTACTCCTTGGAAGGAAAGTTATGACCAACCTAGATAGTATATTAAAAAGCAGAGACATTACTTTGCCAACCAAGGTCCATCTAGTCAAGGCTATGGTTTTTCCTGTGGTCATGTATGGATGTGAGAGTTGGACTGTGAAGAAAGCTGATCGCCGAAGAATTGATGCTTTTGAACTGTGGTGCTGGAGAAGACTCTTGAGAGTCCTTTGGACTGCAAGGAGATCCAACCAGTCCATTCTAGAGGAGATCAATCCTGGGTGTTCATTGGAGGGACTGATGCTAAAGCTGAAACTGCAATACTTTGGCCACCTCATGCGACGAGTTGACTCACTGGAAAAGACTCTGATGCTTGGGGCGGGAGGAGAAGGGGACGACAGAGAATGAGATGGCTGGATGGCATCACCGACTCTATGGACATGAGTTTGGGTGAACTCCGGGAGTTAGTGATGGACAGGGAGGCCTGGCGTGCTGTGATTCATGGGGTCGCAGAGAGTCGGACACGTCTGAGCGACTGAACTGAACTGAACTGATGATCTATTATAACTCATGTAAGCACTGTTTTTATTAAGCAATTACTAACACCCCACGCTTCACAAATTATGCTCTGTTCCATCTTTAACTTGCCCCCAACACACACACACACATATTAGCACCTATATGTGCTTCTCCCTCCATTTTCTTTTTTTTTTTAATTTTGATTGCCTTATTAAAATGTTCCACATAGAATTCTTTACAAAAACATTATGTCCTAAAAAAGTCATTCAATAAATATCAAGACCTTCTAAGTATAGGACATTGATGGAAAAAGCAAAGGAATCTGTGTTCCTGTTCCTTAAAGTGAAGTGAAGTCACTCAGTTATGTCCGACTCTTTGTGACCCCATGGACTGTAGCTACCAGGCTCTTCCATCCATGGGATTTTCCAGGCAAGAATACTGGAGTGGGTTGCCATTTCCTTCTCTTCTCCCTCCATTTTCTACATGACTTCCTTATAGTTCCTGCATTTTCTTCCTTACATAGCATTCTGCTGACGTCTCATTTCTTTTACCAAGCATTTACTGTAAAGTCTGTACAGAACATTGCTCTATTATATGGGTGTTATGCTGCTACTGCTAAGTCACTTCAGTCGTGTCCGACTCTGTGCGACCCCATAGACGGAAGCCCACCAGGCTCCCCCGTCCCTGGGATTCTCCAGGCAAGAACACTGGAGTGGGTTGCCATTTCCTTCTCCAATGGGTGTTATATTTGGTATTAATTTTATTTTGGTTTGGTGACTCATTCATATAAATATAGTTATGTGCATTCTTTCTATGATAAAAAATACTTCATAAATGTTTTTAGTGATGATGGTGTTTCAGCATCTATTTCATGCTTAAAGTACTACTGTATTTCCAAGGGAACTGTTCTTACAGAATTTATAATTAGCTTATGTATTGCTTGTTGTATGTATTTGAACATGAGGATATAATGGAGGGATGAAAATTGAGTCCACTGGTTTGATATTTGGGATATATTTATTTCATAAATAATGTTTTTCAAAAGCATGGTGTCCAATTGGTTGCATATAATATCTGGCAAAATAGACATTTACAATGGGCAAGTATGTATGTTTTCTCTGGAAGAAGGCATGGCAACCCACTCCAGTACTCTTGGCTGGAGAATCCATGGACAGAGGAACCTGGCGGGCTACAGTCCATGGGGTCACACAGAGTTGGACACAACTGAGCATGTATGTATGTATGTGCATGTATGTATGTATGTATGAGCAGCAGCATATGTATGCTTTCGAACTGTGGTGCTGGAGAAGACTCGAGAGTCCCTTGGACAGCAGAAGATCAAACCAATCAATCTTAAAGGAAACTGACCTGAATATTCATTGGAGGGACTGAAGGTGAAGTTCTAATACTTTCAATATCTGAGGCAAAGAGCTGACTCATTGGAAAAGACCGTGATTCTGGGAAAGATTAAGGGCAGGAAGAGAAGCGGGCAGCAGAGGATAAGGTGGTTGGATGGCATCATCAACTCACGGCCATGAGTCTGAGCAAACTCCGGGAGGTGGTGAAGGACACGGAAGCCTTGCATGCTGTAGTCCACTGGATCGCAAAGAGTTGGAAATGACTTAGTGACTGAAAAAACAAATGTTTACAAACATAGGAATTTCTTACATTTGAAAACATTTTCATTAGCATACAAAACTAGGGCAAAGATATGGTTGCCAGGAACATTTATAGCTAGAAGACATCATTTATCTTTAGCCCTCTGCCTAGAATACTTTCTTCTCACATTTCCTTCTGGCAAGTCCTTAATCATTCCAAAAGACACAGAAAATATTACTTTTTCTGTTAAATAGCCTATATTTTCCCTGAGATAGTCACATCTTTGCACTCCCCAAATTCCCTCATCTTTATCAGAGAGTGCAAGTCATATTTGTACGTAATTATGTTGGATTACCTTTGTTTCTCCAGTTCAACTGCAAATTCCCAAAGGTAGACTGGATCCTGTTTACCCCTTGTGTTTCTCCAGGTCTGTATATTGTGCTTGGGGTAGAGCAGATGCTTTCAAATATCTGTTGAGTTAATGAAAAATTTAATTGAAAAATACATTAAGGATTTTTTTACATTCTTTCTATCAACTAGCATTGACCAAAATAGAATGCCTCAAAATGATACATTTCTTGTGAAAAAACTTGATGTAAAAGGAGGAAGTGGATGTTTGGCGCTTGAGTCAGATTATAAAAGAGCTCTTGATTGATAATTCAGTTCAAACACATACATTTCTCATGGCAAAAATATACCCTCTAAAAAGATGTCATCTTGTTCCCTTGACATCTTCCCCCTTGAACTCTTTGCTCTAAATCACCAGACTGAATCCAGAGGCTCTCGTTTTTTCTGTGCTTGGCACGCTTTTCTCTGCTTAGGAAACATCCACCCACCTTCAAGATTAAACTCTAATGCCTTCTCTTTTATGAATCCTTTCTTGCACCCCCTGGAATATTTACCTGTATCATCTTCAAATATCCAGGAGCACTTGGATGCTTTTCTATGACAGTCTTATCACTTGGTGTTTGTTTAAGTATTCATAACTACTATCACATGGCAAGGATCTCAAAATTCAACAAATATTTGTTACAGTTTGAAGAGGAGTCAATGGGCACTGATTCCTTATTCTCATGTGCAAGCTAAATAACTTAGAAAATTCACGGCAACACGTGAACCCTCTTAACATATATGAGCTTAAAAAAAGACATGAAACTTGAATATGATTATGTAAACTGATGCTGATTGCTCTTTGGATTATAAAACCTAATCAATTTATTGTTGTATGACCAGGGCCTAGCACTGTACTTGATATATAGCACAAATCAACACATAGCTACTGAATTAATAGACACACAGACATGACTGAGTGACTTCACTTTCACTTTTCACTTTCACACATTGGAGATGGAAATGGCAACCCACTTCAGTGTTCTAGCCTGGAGAATCCCAGGGACAGGGGAGCCTGGTGGGCTTCCATCTATGGGGTCACACAGAGTTGGACACGACTGAAGTGACTTAGCAGCAGCAGCAGCACAACAATTTTTATCCGAGATTCTTAAGGTTGACATGTGTCATAATCTTGTTTGACATATTTTCATGACATGCAAATAGGTATAATGTCTATGTGACTGTCAATTCTAGCAGTAGCCTGAAAATGTCACAAAGGAAGGGACCACGCTTAGTTAGCTATCTGTTGACTCTTTAGCACTTAGAGATGTTCATTTACTATTTTTTGACTATTGTTAAATGCTCAACTCCTAGGCATTACAGAATAGAGCTGACTTTGATGAGAAAGAAAAAAGTCCTACTTATATTAATATCTTTTATTCCAGTTACATATGCTTTCTTTTAAATAATGATTGAATTCATTAATAATTGAATTAACAAGCCCATTAAGTGATTTATTGGAAATATTGAGGTAGGGGTAATAATATTTTAGTCAAATATCTTAATATTCATATAATAAAATAGAACATGATATTTATACATGTTATCTACAAGTAAAGGTTAAAAATTTTGGAAGTTGGGAGTTACTTCAGCTCATCCAGAGAAATGTTTTCATGTAGTCAGCATAGTGATTGTGTGCACTTCTTTTCTCAGTTGTGTCTGACTCTTGGAAGCCACAGGGACTGTAGCCTGTGAGGCTCCTCTGTGCATGGAATTTTCCAGGCAAGAATACTTGAGTAAGGTGCCATTCCTATTCCAGGGGATCTTCCTGACCCAGGGATCAAACCCGAGTCTCTTATGTCTCCTGCACTGGCTGGTGGATTCTTTACCAGTGGGGCCACCTGGGAAGCCCCAATATAGTTCTCAATACAATCTCATGATTGAATTAAAGAAAGTAATTTACTCAGTGGCAAAAGTTTATGTTCAGAGTTGAGAAAGACCCCTCCCTCCAAACCGCCCCCCTCCAAATCAGAAATGTTACCTTTATCTTGCAAGTTTTGAGTTTTCCTCTGATACAGATGCCATGGATAAATGTTATCCAATATTCTTGCCTGGAAAATCCCATAGACAGAGGAACCTGGTGGGCTATAGTTCATGGGGTTGCAAGAGTCAGTCTCAACTTAGCGACTAAACCACCTATTATGGCTATGCATCCTTAAAAAGATCTTTACGTATTTTCCCACTTGAGTGATAATTCTGATGGTTAGAAATAATTTTCTTTCAGACTCCATGGTCTGCTAATTTCCAGTGTTGTAGTTCAGATGCCTGATGGTACTTTGATCCTTGATCCTTTGATTTTGATCATTTTTTTCCTCAGTAATTTTTATAATTTATATCTTTTATGCACAGAGTTCTGAATTTTTTCTGATGCTGTATTTTCACACGGGTCTTTTTCTGTCTTAGGTACTCTTGGGCCTTTTCAGTCCAAAATCTCATACCCAGGTCTGGGGAATCATTTCCTCCCAAGTTGTTTTTTTGGTTCTCTGTCTTTCTAGAAGGCCTCTATTTTTATATTGATTCCTAATTTTCTTATGTACTCCCTCCATCCATGGGATTTTCCAGGCAAGACTACTGGAGTGGGTTGCCATTTCCTTCTCCAGAGGATCTTCCTGACCCAGGGATAGACCAGGGTCTCCCTCACTGCAGGCAGAGCTTTACCGTCTGAGCTACCAGGGAAGTCATATATATATATTTTTTTTTTTTCTTGAATTTTTTCTTATACTTCCTGGGAAACTTTTTCAACTTTAACATTTTCCATTCCTGTAATCTTCTTTTCTAATTTTTCTAGTGATTTTATCAGAATGTTCTTTTTTTTTTTTAACAAGACCATTCTAGAATTACCTGGTGGTACGGACATGAGGTGATGGACAGGGAGGCCTGGCGTGCTGTGATTCATGGGGTCGCGGAGACTCGGACACGACTGAGCGACTGAACTGAACTGAACTGAACTGTGGTTAGGACTCTGCACTTTCACTGATGGGGCCTGAGTTAAATCCCTGGTGGAAGAAATAAGATCCCGCATGCCGTGTGGCTTGACAAAAAAAAAAAAAAATCTATTTTCACTTTAAGGATATTATATACTCACTCATATTTTTGAAGATAGTGATTAAAGTTTTGGGATGTTTTCTTCGCTACTTGCATTTCCTATGTTCTTTTCTGAGTTACTGCTTTGATTATTTTGACCTTTGCCTTTCAGGTTAGAAATTAATTGGAGAGAAAGAGTGTGTGTGTGTTGGAAGGACCCCCCAGGTGGTAGGTCTCGAGTAGGGTGATCGGCTGGGTTGCTTCAGTGGAGAAGCACTCAACAACCCGCATATGTGTGTGTTCCTTCTTGGTCTGCTTGGTCTGGATGGTTTCCCCTGAAAGGGATTTTCTGTTCTTAGAAGGATGAGAATAAGTCAGTTAGCGTTTCCTTAGGGTTAACAGCTTCCCCTGTGGCTCAGCTGGTAAAGAATCTGCCCACAATGCAGGAGACCTCGGTTCGATCCCTGGGTTGGGAAGATACCCTGGAGAAGGGAAAGGCTACCCACTCCAGTGTTCTGGCCTGGAGAATCCCATGGACTACAGGTCGTAAAGAATCAGACATGACTGAGTGACTTTCACTTTCAGAGTTAACAGGGCTAAACGGAGGGAGACCTTTCTTTTCTTACACAGGTTTTCCACATCTGCAGTTCTCAGGATGAGGGGCAGTTACTCAGTATGGTGGGGCAAGAGTCAGGGTCAGGGGGCTAACCGTTACACACCTGCACAGTTAGCTTATCTTAGTCTTATTTTTAACTGAATCTTTGCTTTCAGGTACGCAGTCCCTCCTGTTTCTGGGCTGCTTTGGGTTTCTGCAGCCCAGATGGTTTTCACTGCTGCCCTTTCTCTGCTGCCAACTCAGGTCTTGGCTCCTTCTATTCTGTAAAGTTAGATATTAATCAATTCACGGGATTCTAGCTTCCAAAAATTGGCTCCTTCCACATCTCTACCATTGATCCTTGTGCATCTATGTTTTACAAAAAAATCCCCTTATCATCATTTGAGTGAGTTTCAGTAGGAAATAGAAGAAAATACCTGTATGTGGTCTACCTGTGTTTCTCTATTTTCCATAGTCATTCACTTCACCGAATGTGTTATCTCATCAAGGAATTCTGCCTGGGCTTTAACCATGTTAAATCTGGATCTCTCTCATCCTTTCCCCAGATCCCTACCTTTTACTTCTGTCTTATTCTTCTATATGGCCCTTTCTCAAGTGATTTTGGAATATGCTTTCCTTTTTAAAATGTCTCGATGGGCTCCTAATGGACTTAAAAATAAAATTATATTTAATGAATTCAAACTCTATAATCCATGCTTCTGGATGTTTTGGCTCATTGTCAAAAAAAATAAAAAGAAAAGAGAGAAAGAGAGAGAAAACAGGATTATTAGTTGCAGTAGCCTAGGGGAAAGATTGTGACCTAAAACTCCACTTCTTCTCTCTTTCATATATTCCATACAGTTTTTAGGCTTAACTGCAATGAAATTTTGTAATTCTGTTAGTTAAACTATATTTACTGAGCTTTACCACTGGCTCAGTGGTAAAGAACCTGCCAGTGTAGGAAATGCAGGAGACGCTGGTTCAATCCCTGGGTTGGGAAGATCCCCTGGAGGAGGGCATGGCAACCCACTCCAGTATTCTTTCCTGGAGAATTCCATGGACAGAGAAGCCTGGTGGGCTACAGTCTATGGGGTCACAAAGAGTCAGGTAGAAATGGAGTGACTTAACACACCCACATGCAAGCTGTATTTAATACTACCAAATATTAATCAAAATTTGCTAATTTCAATTAATTTAGCATTTTAGAAATCCATTGCAGAATAAATTATTTTCACTATTTTTTATAACTGAAATACACATGAAGCAGGTTTTCTTATGACGATCTAAAAGAAATAGTTCAAATTTGGTTTAATTTTTACATTATAAGTGTTGACTAAAAAAAATGCAAAAACTAAAAATTAAGAACTATGTTTTATTCCACAGAAATTTTTAGAATTTCATCTCAAGTGACCCTGAGAGAACTGCTCCATGGAGGCAATGTTGGGGGAACCAGCATATATGAGTTTTGCAACAAAGAGCAGATTGCACAAAGTGCTAGCAGTGCTCAGTCATGTCTGACTCTGTGACCCCATGGACTGTAGCCCACCAGGCTCCTCTTCCATGGGTTTTTTTCCAGGCAAGAATACTGGAGTAGATTGCCATTTCCTTCTCCAGGGGACCTTCCCGACCCAGGAATCAAGCCTGTGTCTCCGGCATATCTTACATTGGCAGGCAAATTCTTTACCAATGAGCCACTTGGTAAGCCCAAGATTACAGCAAAGGTCTGTCTAGTCAAGGCTATGGTTTTTCCAGTGGTCACGTATGGTTGTGAGAGTTGGACTGTGAAGAAAGCTGATCGCCAAAGAATTGATGATTTTGAAATGTGGTGCTGGAGAAGACTCTTGAGAGTCCCTTGGACTGCAAGGAGATCCAACCAGTCCATTCTAAAGGACATCGATCCTGGGTGTTCATTGGAAGGACTGATGCTAAAGCTGAAACTCCAATACTTTGGCCACCTCATGGAAGAGTGGACTCACTGGAAAAGACTCTGATGCTGGGAAGGGTTGGGGGCGGGAGGAGAAGGGGACGACAGAGAATGAGATAGCTGGATGGCATCACTGACTTGATGAACATGAGTTTGGGTGAACTCCAGGAGTTGGTGATGGACAGGGAGGCCTGGCGTGCTGTGATTCATGGGGTCGCAAAGAGTCGGTCATGACTGAGTGACTGAACTAACTAGACATCTCAAGCTAAGGGTTTTCATATTTTTCTGTGTATGGAAAGATGCAGGAATCTGGGCTCACTGAAATCGTTCCTTTGATATGCATCTCTGCTATCGGAGCCTGCCCTGTGCTTACTCATCCAGAGTATCCTCAGGGCTCACCATGGGGAGTGGCAGTGTGATTGCTGCTGCAAGTGTTACTTACCCAGTTGAGACCAACTCTTTGCAACCGCATGGACTGTAGCCTGCCAGGCTCCTCTGTCTATGGAATTCTCTAGGCAAGAATGCTGGCATGGGTTGCCATTCCCTTCTCCAGGGGATCTTCCCAACCCAAGGATCAAACCCAAGTCTCCTGCATTACAGGCAGATTGTTTACATCTGAGCCATCAGGGAAGCCCTGTGGTGGCTTCTAGAAGGCAGGTATTTTTTGTTCCCTTCCTAATTCCCCCAGGGCTCACCAGCGCACTATAGGCTCTGGTTGTAACTGTGACATCTTGTGACTGACATCATCATGACATCACATGACTGTGACATCATTCGTGACATCATTTGTTTACTAATATGGCAGACAATATTCTATTTCTCATAAGGTATTTTATATTTCTAGAGGGTAATAAAATCAAATTGTAAAATACCTATTTGTAGTTGTGATAATGATTTAATAGCAATATATGGATTCAAGGCTTTCTTATTCCCAAATCCAATACACTCAAATCATTCTTTAATATGTAATATGTTCAGAATAGTAACATATATTAAAAATTAGTGAAATAGGTGTTTTTCTTAATTGTATATAGGGTTTGCTTCATTTGGAATTGCATTTAGACTTTTCTATATTAAAGATAATCAATGTCTATATCAAATGTCTTATATCACTGTGTTAGAGTAGACACAAACATTGTTTACCAAATATCTGGTGGTAACTATTCTGACCATGCATTTCCTGGGCTACACAAAACCTCAACATTCTCAGCCACGAAAGTCTCATAATGTGGAGTTAAAGTTTAACAGGTCTTTGCTGATAGCATGCACTGATGGAGAGTCGCCTGACCTGCTCAACTTGTTCTTAATGACTTACCGTTCAGAGCAGACGTCCACCAGACATCACCCAAAGAGTGGATGCACATTGCTGTGTTTTTGTTATTGTTCTTTTCCTTTGGTCTGGCCATGCCACACAGCATGTGGGATCTGAATTCCTTACCAGGAATTGATTCCACAGGTTGTGCTGTGGAAATGCAGAATCCTAACCATTGAACCACCAGGGAATTCCTTGATGTGTTTTCCTGTTCACCAGTCACCCATGCTTTAGATGGGCCATCCCTTTTGGATGTTATTGGAATCCCTTTAAGCAAAGTCTGTGTTGATACTGTGAATTTTAAGTTTATTACAAGTTTCAAAGATTACCAAAAAACATTATCTACTTATGTATTTTTCTACAGCCTGGTTTTTGTTTTTCTTTAACATGATTTCTAGAAGTTTCTTTCAGCAATTACATGTGAGAAAAAATTAGTTTTGTCTGACTAGCATTTATTTCATTTAAACAGCCTTGTTCAGTTCAGTTCAGTTCAGTCAATCAGTCGTGTCCGACTCTTTGCGACCCCATGAATCACAGCACGCCAGGCCTTCCTGTCCATCACCAACTCCCGGAGTTCACTCAAACTCATGTCCATCGAGTTGGTGATGCCATCCAGCCTTGTAAGTTAGCAGAAAAAATCCTGGCTAATAAATGTTGTGAACACAGCAATGACAATGACAACCACAATAGAGAATCGGTAGAATAAACATGCATTAATGTGAAGATCTGGGCTATTTGACTGTCATAAATTGTTTCTTGCTCTGAATAAATTCTAAATTAGTTTTCATCAAGGTCATCTAAACATGGAGTCATTGATAATTTTTTTTCTTCATTATTAATTTCTATACAAAATGATGTTTAAATTTAAAATAGAATTGACTTCGTTTACTGGATTTTAAAAGATTCTGTAGAACATACCCAAATTTCTGCTTTGTAAGAATTCTTCGAGAAGAATCCTAAGATGTCTCACATTTGCTTAATGTGAGAACATGTGCGTATCAGTGAATAAATGAAAAAGTACCATGTACAGTGAGCATCACTTTGTATCAAGTAGTGGAGGTCTCTAAGGAGAACCAACATATAGCTCCTTACCCATCAGGTTTCTGCACAGATTAAGATAGAGGCATGTGCCGTGCTTAGTCTCTCAGTCATGTCCAACTCTTTGCAGACGTAGGCGTAAAAGAAGAGTAAAGCTGCCCTCATCACCAGCAAACAGCTTGCTTCCAGGTTTGCTCCAAAGGAGAAGAGGCAGGGCATGCTTATTCTTACTAAACTTATCAATCTAAGTCATTCCACTTGAGGCTGACTATGCAATGGGGCAAAGTAAGCCCAGATGTCCCCAGAAAATTCTCTAACCATTGGCATGGAAAAAGTAAAAAGCAAGGGAAAGCGTTTTCTCTGTCACCATGTATTGTACCAGGCTGTCCCACCCACCTTAATTATTCACAGTTAGAATCCACCACCATGCTTGTTGTCCTCTTTCTTTCTTTTTTCCTTTTCTATTTCTTTTTTTCTAAGGGACCAGTAAAGAGTCATCTACTTAGTATTTCTAAAAGCTTTGCCTCACATACAGGGGTTTGACGATATTCTGATATTTCTGTGTTGAAGTGTAAAGATGCTAAGCTCTTCTGTGATACTCTAATCTTTGTAATCTTTCCCATGCACTGCAGTAAACTTACATCAGTCTTCAGGTGGCCCAACACCTTTAGCAGATTCTCTAAGTGGTACATGATAGCAGAAGTTTAAAAAACTACTCTCCTCTAGGGCAGGTAATGTCTTCCTGGCATCTTGATCAGTAAGCATGGCTATTCTGCATCTCCAAGGACAGACTGTCCCTGGAGAGTAAAACTCTGCTCTATTCCCCAGTTGACTGGGTGCTATTTTTTAACATGAGTGTCTTGGAATTACCTCAGTCCTACTCACATCATATATCCAAAATGCCCTATAGCTGTCTACACAGTAAATGGATAAATCTGCTTTGTCCTGCTTGGACCTCCTCTAAGCCTTATCTTTAACCCAGGGGACATGTGTGTGAGGAGGGGCTTCTCCAAATTCTTAGCAACTTTCTCCCAAACCCTGCTTTTATGATGCCATCTCTTTGATTCCATACAGGTCCTATATGTTTGGTTTCTTCAATCTAATAAGACTGAGGGTGGGGATGGGGATGTGGGGAAAGAATGACCTATAGATGAAGTACTTTTGCATGGATTTTTTTTTCCCTTTAGGCATCTGTTATGTGCCATGGACTGCTCTAGGCTCTAGAGACATTAAGACAAATAAGACACAAAGCTTCAGTTTGGGATGGGGGTGGATTATAGACATTATGTGATTTTTCATGTTCTCATGTTGGACCAAAGGAAAGTCTGTGATATATTCCCAGAGAGTACAAAGCTAAATAGAATGGACCAGAAATGGAAGACTGGAAATTTTCAACACTTAAATAACTTTATCTATGAGGATATAGATAAAATCTCTCAAGCTAGTGTCTGACAATCTTATTTCCCCTTAGAGGAACCAGTAAACTAATAAATGATAGACCTCAACTGAAATAAATGTGCGTGTGCTTGTACAGTCATATCTGACTCTTTGTGACTCTCTGTAGCCTTCCAGGCTCCTGTCCATATGATTTTCCAGGCAAGAATACTGGAATGGACTGGCATTTCTTTCTCCAGGGGACCTTCTCTATTCAAGGATAGAACCTTGGATAGGCAGATTCTTTACCACTGAGTCCCCAGGGAAGCCCTTCATCGTTAAAGGGTCTGAGGCAAATATTGTCCACTTGGGAAACACCAGGATCAAGATTCCCCTCTTCTGAATCTTTCGTCTTTCCCTTAAGCAAAGGAAACTCAAGAGGCCATAAAACTCTCCCTTATTGCCCAGCATCCCTTCAAAAGGAAAAACCCAGGGCCACCTTATTGGTCTTCCTATCCTTCATCCCCAAACAAAACCATTTTCAACTTCTTCAAGCCTTTTTCTATCTGTGTGACCCTCTGGGAACCTCAAACATCAGCAGTCCCTAAGTCTTCATCATAAATGGTGATGAGATGAATAAAATGTATGCCCCAAACATATTTAAGCGAGTGATGTTTGTCAGAAACAGAGCAAGGTAATAGGGATGTGTAGTGAGCTTAACAAACACGGTCCTTGTAGTCCTTGTAGCTGTTAAACTTCATCTAGTGGAATAGACTGTAAACACATAAAAGCATAAGGAAATGGGAATTGTAAAAATCCCTGTACAGGAACACACAGAAAATAGAGGAATAAATCAGAGAGAGTGCTGGTGCAGTTCCGGGCCACCACAATAAAGTGAGTCACATGACATTTTTGGTTTCCTATTGTATATAAAGTGGTGTTTATACTATACTGTTGGAGAAGGAAATGGCAACCCACTCCAGTGTTCTTGCCTGGAGAATCCTAGGGACGGGGGAGCCCAGTGGGCTTCCGTCTATGGGGTCACACAGAGTCGGACACGACTGAAGTGACTTAGCAGCAGCAGCAGCATACTATACTGTAGTCGCTAAATATGCAATAGTATTAGGTCTCAAAAATGCACGTGTTAATTTAAAAACTACTTTATTGCTAACAATGACGACCATCATCTGAGCTTTCAGCAAGCCATAATCTTTTTGCAATATTAACATCAAAGATCAGCAACTGTAGGGCATCATAACAAAGTAACAATAATGAGAAAGTTTTGAAATATTGCTAGAATTACCAAAATGTGTCCCAGGATGTGAAATGGACCAGTGCTGTTGGAAAAATGGTGTTGATAGACTGGCTCCAGGCAGAGTGGCCACAAATCTTCAATGTGTAAAAAACGTGAAGTGCAATAAAGAGAAATGCGATAAAATGAGGAATACTTCTACTAAGCTATGTAACCAAATTTTGTTTGGGGAACAGGCAAGGTCTTTCTGCAAAAACGAAGTTTCAGTTTTGATGGAAGGGTAGTAAGATGCCATCCATGGTGACAAAATAATATACCAGGAAATTTGCCTCATGGAACATAGCATCATAGTATCATTCTAGGAAGCCAAATATGAAAATATTGCTTTGCTGCAGACATTCTTCAAAATTATATGAAAGAAAAATCCTGAGTCCTTAAAGTGATTCAAAGTGGTGACTTTAAAATGATAAAGTGAAAGGAGAATTAATAATCACTTAAATGAACTGTGGTGTTGGAGAAGACTCTTGAGAGTCCCTTGTACCGCCAGGAGATCCAACCAGTCCATTCTAAGGGAGATCAATCCTGGGTGTTCATTGGAAGGACTGATGCTAAAGCTGAAGCTGCGATACTTTGGCCACCTCATGCGACGAGTTGACTCACTGGAAAAGACTCTGATGCTGGGAAAGGTTGGGGGCGGGAGGAGAAGGGGACGACCGAGAGTGAGATGGCTGGATGGCATCACCGACTCTGTGGACATGAGTTTGAGTGAACTTCGGGAGCTGGTGATGGACAGGGAGGCCTGGTGTGCTGTGATTCATGGGGTCGCGGAGAGTCGGACACGACTGAGCGACTGAACTGAACTGACTGAAATTTTGTTATCAAAATAACTTACTGCTATCTGCAACCATCTTTAATCTTGTTGACTTAAAAAAATACATGCAACCTAAAAGTTGAGAGTTACGTTTTATTCGGTAGGAAATTTTTAGGACGTCAAGCCTGGGAGGCAGCATCTCAAGTAACCCAGAGAGAACTGCTCTGAGGAGGGTAGGGGGTAACTAGATTATGCAGAAATTCTGCAATAAAGGACCGGTAGTCTGGACCATCAGAAGATGATTGCTAGTTAGAGAAAAACAAATATCTCAAGTTAAGGAATTTAGCCCTTTTCTGCATATGGGAAGCAGTCTGATGGCTGCTAGGTGGCATGTATTCTTACCTTCCTGAGTTTCCTCAGGGCTCACCAGCTCACATTGGAGGGCTTCAATCATTGATGACATCCTTGGTTTACTGATAAGGTAGGAAATATTGTTTCTCAATCATACTTCAGAGTTCAGGTAGCATTATGAATAAGGAAAGCATCTCTCTATTTCTCTGATGATGCTTGCTTTTAGCTCAGTGTTATTTATGACGTTCTTGGCTTTTACAGTGCACATGCTTTCATCTTACCTATAAGAATTATCTCTGCATTAAACTTCACTGATGTAAACTCTTTAGATTTTCAGTGAGAGAATAAAACATGATGAGTTTTCTATTTTAAGATTCTGGATTTTTTCCCCATATGAAAAAATCATAACAACCTAAAAAATGAATAATAATAAGGGCATTATTGGACATCTCAGGTTCCAGGGACAAAGACACTCCCCTTGAGGGGAGCTTGAGCCAAGGATTCAACATTTTGGCGTTTAAGTTAGAAAGCAAATAAAATGATTCTAGCAAGGAAGAAAAAACAAGTGCAATGTGCCTCACAAATAAATTCCCATTCCAAGTACTACTCTTTCTTGTTTTTCACCTGAAAGGCACCGAAAGTCATCACATTCCTATTTGCTGGTGTATTATTTTTGCCTTAAATTTCTATCTTCTGTTTTGGCATCTGTCCCCCAGTACTTGCAGGGCTTGGGCCACAGCCCAGATGGAGACCCACATCCAATACAGAAGTTTTGCTGATGGATCAATGAGGTTTAAATGAATAATAAAATAAAGACATTCATAATTTGTACTTATTATTTATTCTATGAAACTTTTTTTAATGCCATTGAGAAATGAAATATTTCCTGCCATATCGGTAAACAAGGATGTTACTGTCACCAGCAATTGCAGCTGCAATGGACGGTGAGCTGGTGAGACCTGAGGGAACCCAGGAAGGAAAGAATACCTGCTATCTGGCGGCCATCAAATGGCGGCCCCTCCCAAATGGTGAGCACCCCTGAGGAAGCTCAGGCTATGAAGACACAGGATACTGGCCCCAGATACTTGAGATGCATATCAAAGGAATGATTTCAGTGAGCCCAGACTCTAGCATCTTCCCAAACATAGAAAAGCACTAAATTCCTTCACTTGAGACACTTGGTGTCTTTAATTAACAGTAGTCTTGTGATGTTCCTGCCTATGCACAAATCGCTTTGTGTGTCCTGGCTGCTCCCCTCATGTCCTCAGAGAGTTTCTCAGAGCAATCTGAAACGCGGTCCACCAGGCTGCAGTCCTCACTGTGCCCCACATGAAACTTAACTCACAACTCTTACACTGTGCAAAAAAACCCTGAACACCATTTTAGCAAAATCAGTAATTATGTTGTTATAATCCAGATTTTCATGTAAATCATGTTTTCTTGTCAGGAATGATCTAAGGCATAAAGAAAGAAAATAATTACGCAGCCTTAAATCCCAGAAGCAAAGTCAACATTCAGAAAAATTTGAATGAAGTTCTAAGTCTTCAAGAATGTTGCTATTGTAGCCTACCTGGAACTTTGCCTAAATGTGTTCCACCTCTATCATTTTTGTCTATTACTGCCTCCTTGCAAAGCTGCATTGCTGCAGGCTTATCTTCTCAAGTGTAATCCATTGACAAGTGAGATTCAAAAACAAAATAAGACTAAACATTCCATGAAATCAAAGACAAAAAGGTGATCACAATTAGTTGAAATGAAAGAACATGTGGCTTAGATCAGTACTGGTACAGTGTCTGAAGTAATTTATGAATTCATGGTATATATGTATTAATTTCTAATGTGATTTGTCCTATTAAGTGGAAAAAAAGTATATCTGATCCAAAATACTTTCAACCAGTAAAAAGGCTCCAAGTTAAAAAAAAAAAAGTACTGTGGTGGATGAATAGGAAATCTGAAGAGAGATGTTATTTGGACAGGCTCCATCTGTCCATCAGTTAAATTTGATATATCATTCATTAGTGTTTACTCCAGGAGTCAAAGGAATTTCAGTTATGATCTAGCACAGCAGGATGACTTGGGGCATCTCTAATAGCTGCCGGAATTCAGACAGTACCCATGAAACCTACAAGGAGAGTCTGGGAGTGAGTGAGGGAAATGGGTGTTTGTGTAGCTTCTGTTAGGAGCCAAATATGTATCAAACTTACTATCATAAGCTGTCTCATTTCATTGAACAGTATTCTATGGATACTATAGATTTAACAGAACACATATAGGCAGTCATTCTGATTGCAAGGATCAGCAAATCTGTCTGGCTAACACAAGGAAAGGTGTAGTAGTTATTAGGAATTTAAGGAAAAAATATCATATAAAACCCATTGTGTGCATGCATGCTCAGTCATGTCTGACTCTTTGCAACCTCATGGATTGAAGCCCATCAGGCTCCTCTGCCCATGGAATTTGCCAGGCAAGGATACTGGAGTGGGTTGTCATTTTCTTCTCCAGGGAATCTTCCAGATGCAGGGACTAAACCTGTGTCTCTTGAATCTCCTGAGTTGGAAGATGGATTCTTTACCACTGTACCACCTGGGAGGCCACTAAACCCTTAGCAATGACTTCTGAATAATCTCTCCACTCTGCCTTGACAATGACTCAGCCCTCTTAGGCTCTTCTTCTCCAGGGTCTCTTGTCACGTTCCTCTAAGTTGTTAGATCAAACAAATCATTCTCTTTCTGTACCTTCTCTATGTTGTTGCTGTTCAGTCGCTCAATCATGTCCGACTCTTTGCAGCCCCATGCACTGCAGCACGCCAGGCCTCCTTGTCTTTCACTCTCTCCTGGAGCTTGCTCAAACTCATGTCCATTGAGTCGGTGTTGCCATCCAACCATCTCATCCTCTGTTGTCCCCTTCTTCTCCCGCCTTCAGTCTTTCCTGGTATCAGGGTCTTTTCCAGTGAGTCAGTTCTTCGCATCAGGTGGCCAAAGTATTGGTATTTCAGCTTCAGCATCAGCCCATCCAATGAATATTCAGGACTGATTTCCTTTAGGATGGACTGGTTTGATCTCTTTGCAGTCCAAGGGACTCACAAGAGTCTTCTCCAGCACCACAGTTCAAAAGCATCAGTTCTTCAGTGCTCAGCCTTCTTCATGGTCCAGCTCTCACATCCACACATGACTATCTATAGCATCTATTTACTAATAATCCAGTTCATTCATAATCATCATATGACTAACTACCTTTTTTTTTATTTATGACCTTTTAGTTTTTCTCTCAGTTACTAAATTCTTTTTGCATGTCTATTCAAATTTCTAAGAGGGAACAATCTCATTGACTGAGTTCTTTCTTACTAGATGGAGTTTTTTGGAACTCAGGTTACTTCACTGCCATTGGCAAGCTTATGTATCAGATGTCTTTCAGATGCCTAGCCATGTGGCAATCAGCTAGGACTATGAGAGGGTGGCAGCACGAGTCAATTGGGAAAAAATGGTCTCCTCGTAAAAATGGTGCTGAGAGAACTGGGTATCCGCATGCAAAGAATGACATTAGACCCTTATCTCATACTTTACACGACAACTGACTCCAAGTAGGTGAGAACCCTGAATGTCAGAGGTCAAACTACAAAACTCTCAGAAGAAAATATAGGTATAAATCTTTGTAACCTTTGAGTAGTCAGTGATCCTTAGCTATGACACCAAAGTACAAACCAGAAAAAAATAGACTGGACATCATCAAAATTAAAATCTTCTGTGCTTTCAAGGGCATCATCAAGAAAGTAAATAAACAACCTACAGGTGGGAAAAAATACTTGCAAATCAAGTCATGTCTTTGGTAAGGGACTTGTACCTAGAATACATAAAGAACTCTTACCATTGAAAAAAGACAAATAACCCAACTGAAAAATGGGCAGAAGTTATGAATAAAGACTTGCCAAAGAAGATATAAAATAAGCACAAGAAAAGATGTTATTAGTCATTAGGGAAAACAAAATCACGATGAGATACCACTTCATACCCACTGCTGCTGCTGCTGCTAAGTCACTTCAGTCGTGTCCGACTCTGCGACCCCATAGACGGCAGCCCACCAGGCTCCGCTGTCCCTGGGATTCTCCAGGCAAGAACACTGGAGTGGGTTGCCATTTTTTTCTCTCATACCCACTAGGATGACTGTGTTTTCAATTATCTTGGATACATACGTAGAAGGAGTATTACTGGATCACCTTGTAGCTTTATGTTTAGCCTTTTCTGAAATTGGCATGCTGTTTTTTTTAAATGTTTTTTTCTTTTTCATATTACACTCCCACGAGCCGTATATGAGGATGCCGATATCTCCAAACCTTTACCAATATTCTTTAGGTTTGGAGATATCGGCATCCTCATATACGGCTCGTGGGAGTATAATATGAAAAAGAAAAAAACATTTAAAAAAAACAGCATGCCAATTCCAGAAAAGGCTAAACATAAAGCTACAAGGTGATCCAGTAATACTCCTTCTACGTATGTATCCAAGATAATTGAAAACACACACGTCTACCTAAAAATTTATACGTAAGTGTTCATAGCAGCATTATTCATAATACCTAAAACAGAAACGTCAAGAACAGACCTATGGACAGGGGAAGAAGGTGGGATGAAATGAGAGAGTAGCACTGAAATATATACATTACTGTGTGTAAAACAGACAGCTAGTGGGAAGTTGCTGTAACCACAGGGAGCTCAGCTCAGTGCTGTGATGACCTAGAGGGTGTGAGATGGGAGGAAGGGTGGGGAAGGAGGTTCAAGAAGGAGAGGGTACATGTACACTTATGGCTGATTCACACTGTTGTACAGCAGAGATCAACACAACATTGTAAAGCAAGTATCCTCCAATTAAAAAAAAAAACATGTGAAAGCAAGCTAAATGCCCATCAGCTGATGAATGTATACAAATAGATGATTGTCAGATATCTCTCACTTTTAATGCTGAGCAGACAGTCACAAAGTTACAGTAAGCACTCTATTTTGCAAAGTTATGTACTTTGAAAATTTGGAAAGCTCTGAAATTTTGGAGACATCCTGTAAGAAGGTAGTTACCCTTTGTATGCATAAATATAAGGTAGAAGAAACTATTTATCAGACAGAATAATAGGAGAAGGTGTGATTCTAAGCAAGTGGGTTGCCTTTTTCTGCTAATGCTCAGCAATTGAGACAAAGGTTTTCTCTTTGTACATTGCCCTGGATGCCAATAAATTGGGATTCTCCTGTGTAGAAAGGAAGTCAATTTTAGAGCCAAGCCCTTTCCACCCTATTTTTTTTTTTTCTGTCTTCTTGCATTGATACATGACACACTTGAACAACTGTCTTTCTTTTCAATGGGAATGTCTTCTAGTGCCTCCAGAAAGAATTATCCTAAGATGCTGAGCCTTTATAATTAGGATTGAAATGTCAACAGCAAATATCATGTAATGTCTTTTCCTATCACATGGAAGCAAGACTTTTTCAAAAACATTCCCCAAAGTTTCTGTTACTCTTGTGCTGCTGCTGCTAAGTCACTTCAGTCATGTCCAACTCTGTGTGACCCCATAGACGGCAGCCCAGCTGTCAGCATGAAAATACACACAACGCACACCCATCCAGACTCTTTCTGACACACAGACCTTGTGCCTACATACTCTCAGTGCTTTTGGTCTGAAATAGTATTTCTTGAAGTCATATTTGAAAGAGCAGTCCTCCTACTTTTCTTCTCTAAATGTCTTAGAAAAGTTCTAAAAAACTATGGCATCAACAAATAACCTCGACCTGTGTAGCCCTTTTGAGAAAGTAAACTTAAAAAAGATTGCATTGCCACATTTAATTACCATTGTTTGAATCTACTGAGTACATTGGAATGAACTAAATATGAAATTGCAGAAAATGAGTATAAAATTTACCTATTTTTTTAAGTTTAAAAATTAAAATAGAAGATTCAGGATATTATCATTCTTGGACAGTTATGCCTTTAGAAATATCTTATTAGACATGGAAATAATTAGCACGAGACAGTGCTTTTTCTCACAGTAGGTAATCATGGGGAAAAATGAAATCTTAAGAGAGCGGTCAGTCCAGCTTAAAAACAAGGAAGGTTGTAATACTATGTGAAACTGGTGCTTCCAGATTCCAACTTCATAGAATGAATTGCAAAGCAATGAACCAACTGATTAAAAAAAAAAAATCTGTTTCAGTTCCAACAACAGAAATTTGTTCTATTCACATAACTTTAAGTTTACACTCACATTTTCCCACCCCCACCTCGCTGCCTCCACTGTTGTCCATCTGACTCTGACAATGTGCCATGCACTGCTGTGCACTGGGAATAAAAAATATGTATACATGAAATAGGACCTTTCTGGAGGCCTGATATAAACACAGTCTCACTCAATGCCATTTGTAAATGTGGACAAAATATCACATAGGACAGAATTACAGTGTATTCTCATCAGTGGGCTTCCTTGGGGGCTCAGTTGGGCAAGAATCTGCCTGTAATGCTGGAGATCCTGGTTCGATTCCTGGGTTGGAAAGGTCCTCTGGATAAGGGGAAGTCTACCCACTCCAGTATTCTTGGGCTTCCCTGGTGGTTTAGCTGCTTCGTGTATGTATAGAATCTGCCTGCAATGTGGGAGACCTGGGTTGGGAAGATCCCCTGGAGAAGGGAAAGGCTACTCACTCCAGTATTCTGGTCTGGAGAATTCCATGGACTGTATGGTCCACGGGGTCGCAAAGAGTCTGACACGACTGAGTGACTTTCACTTTCTCCACATTAAAATTTATTTTTTGTTCCTTATGACTCATGTCACTACATAATATTATTTAATAATACTTGTTAGGTTTTCTCCCAATAAAATTTCAGCTTCATGAGAGTAGAATGAAATCTCTCTTTATGGAAGAAAGCCTGTCATAGAGTGGTTATGCAACAGATGTGTGTTGAATTAATGAACCAAAGAATAAATGAATGCAGATGTAAGTCATCAAGTATGGGAGTTTTTACACTTGATGGATTTTAAGGGAGAAGGAATTCAATGCAGTTAAGTTAAAATATGTATTGCTTTCACAGTCATTTATTTTTTTTAAAAAAAGATACAATGAGATATGCATAATATTCAATTTACCAGTTTAAGCGTACAATTCAATGACATTAAGTACATTTGCAATGTTGCGAAACCATCACCACCCTCCAGCTTCAGAACTGCTTTTATCTTCCAAAGTTAGAGCTCTGATCCCATTAAACAGTAACTCCTCACTCCTTTCTGCCACCAGCCCCCGGCAATCACCATTCTACATTCTGTCTTTATGAATTTAACTACTTTAAGTACCTTATGTAAGTAGAATTACACACTTACACATACATATGTATACATAACATATACATATATATGTTTTTGTGACTGGCTTACTTCTCTTAGCACGATGTCCTCAAAGTTCATCCATATTATAACATGTGTCAGAATTTCTTTTCTTGTTCTTGTTCAGTCACTAGGTTGTGTCTGACTCTTTGTGGCCCCATGAGCTGCAGAATGCCAGGCTTCCCTGTCCTTCACTGTCTCTGAGTTTGCTTGAACTCAAGTCCATTGAGTCGGTGATGCCATCCAACCATCTCATCCTCTGTCACCCTCTTCTCCTCCTGCCCTCAATCTTTCCCAGCATCAGGGTCTTTTCCAATGTGTTGGCTGTTCGCATCAGGTGGCTGAAGTACTGGAGCTTCAGCATCAGTCCTTCCAATGAATATTCAGGGTTGATTTCCTTTGGGACTGACTGGTGTTTTTAAGCCTGACTAATATTCCATTGTATGTATAGACCACAGTTTCTTTATCAGTTCATCACAAGATGGACACTTGCCTTGTTTCCACCTTTTGGCTATTGTGAATAATGCTTCTATGAACGTGGGTGTGAAAATATTTATTCAGTTTCTGTTTTAAGTCTTTGAGTATGCACCCAGAAGAGAAATTTGCTGGGTCATATGGCAATTCAGCTTAAATTTTTTCTCACAATTATTTTTATGCCTTTTTTATTTTGGGGTGTGTGTATTTTTCTTTTTAATTCATTGGCATTAAACCTTGAAGCTAATTAAACAAAACCTCTTATTTTAAGTGAATGCTTTTAGGAAGTAAATACCAAAAATAATTCCTGTTGGCAAATGAGCAAATCTGTTGCAAAGTATACATAATCCACTTGTTTCGTTCAGAAAACCCATTAGAGCAGTCACAGAACAAAACTTCATCCTGCTAAGCATCTCTGAATGTGATGGAACTATTCTTGGAATCTTGAACTAAAAAAAGAAAAAAAATCAGGCCACCCAAGATACTTTGAAAAAATTTAATTATTGAAAGGGGTTGTAATGAATAATCTGTTCAGGGGGAGATATTTGCTATTGCTAGAACTGGCTTTCAGTTGACAACACAGTTTTTTTTTTCTGAGCCTGAAACCTAGTTGGATAGCACAAGTCTCCCTTTGGACACAAGCACATATAAACAGTTGATAATACTTATTATTATAAAGGCAAGCTACAGCTGTTTATTACTTCAGTCAGCCAGTCAGTTAGTTCAGTCGCTCAGTCGTGTCTGACTCTCCGCGACCCCATGAATCACAGCACGCCAGGCCTCCCTGTCCATCACCAACTCCTGGAGTTCACCCAAACCCATGTCCACAGAGTCAGTGACGCCATCCAGCCTTTATTACTTACTATGTACCAATTACTATGCTAAGCCTCGCACATTAATTACCCTATGAAACACAACAGATCTGCAAGGCACCTTTTTACAGTTATCAACCTGGTAGAGTCTGTTGCTGGCCCCTGATACTCTTCCAACTAAAACGCAGTGGACCGCACTCCTGAGTTTTAGTTGGAAGTATGAAGGCCCGGCCAGAGTGCATTTCAACTTTCTTGTAGCTCACCTTGTTGCCTGTATCAGTTGCTGTTTAGTCGCTAAGTCGTGTCCTACCCTTTGTGACCCCATGGACTGTAGCCCTCCAGACCCCTCTGTCCATGGGATTTCCCAGGCAAGAATACTGGAGTGAGTTGCCATTTTCTTTCTCCAGGGGATCTTCCCAACCCAGGGATCAAACCAGCGTCTCCTGCTTTGGGAGGTATCCTCTTTACCACTGAGCCAACTGGGAAGTAAATTTGTTCATATCAGTAGTTCGTGGCTTTTGATCACTGACTTGTATTTTGTTGTGCAGACTCGCCACAGTTGTTTGTTCATTGTCCTACTGACGGATGCCAGGGCTTTCTGTGTTTTTTTTTTTTTTTTGGACATTATGGAAAAGAACTGCTGCCGACATTTGTGTGTTTAGTGAGTATGTTTCTTTGAAATGATGGAGAATATTGTGATGGGATTTATTGGGAGGCAGAAGCACTCATCAGCCCTTTGTGACATCTCTGATGGCCCACAGGAAATCATCTGATTCTCCTCATACGAGGCTAGGGCCTGCACCTCTTGTCTGGTTTTGCCAGACTCCTGCCCCAAGATTGGGGATCAGTTTTTACCTCCATTCCTTAGTGTTTCCCATCTACAATACAACTCCCGTTTGATATAACCAGGGAATTCACTTCTCACCCTTCAAGCTGCAGTCTAGATTGCATATTTCTCTAGTTTGCATATTGATTTAGACCCGGAATCAACTTGGGTCTCACTCACTTATGTGGTTACTTGGTTTAGAAGTTAGTCTTATCGTCTCTTCTACCCGTTACTGCCAGCCTGACATTTGGTGGACAACAGCAAGCCATATTTATTTATATTTATTTCTGGGGACTTCCCTGGTGGTCCAGTGGTTAGGACGTCACACTTCCACTGCAGGGGGCATGGTTCCACCCCGGTTGGGAAAGTAAGATCCTAAAAGCCAAAATGTGGCCAAAAATAAAAGGGAGGAAAATAACTACTTCTGGATGCCCAAATGTGTCAGAAATTCCAGTCCCATTGTTTCTAATATGTAGGATAACTATTATTCAAACAAGTCAAGAGAAAGCTCAAAGAGAAAGCAAAAGCAAGTGGTAGCTATTAGAATAATGTGTATACAAGATGTTCTTATTCCATGTTACTTAGTTAACACATGTGAACATAAAATAGAATGAACTGTCTATGTTTGGATAGAGGAGATCAAAATGCCATTTCTGTTTTCTGCATTTATGTCAGCAGCACTTATAATCATGTCTTGTATATATTAGATATCTGATGAATGTCCTTTGAACTTATTAATAAATGAATGAATGTTAAGTAGGTTGTGCCCCAAAGACACATGCTAAGACACAGCAAACATTTTTTTCTCTGTTGTTTGACAGCGGGTGTAAGCCGCAGCTGGTCAGAGAGCTAAAGCAGATGCTGTGAAAGACGCGTCTAAGTATGAAATAGCTGAGCGCATTTGGGAGCAGGCTGCTTCCTATGTCGTGTATCAGGTGTGAATGGATTAGAAACTCTGTCTACAGCAGCTTAAAAAATAGTTTCTTCTCACAATCTTATCCAACATGGAAAACCATGAAAATAAATAACAGTGAAGTTATTTACATGAAATTGAAGCTATGACTATGTATGGTGATAGTAGTGAAGTGCGGCTCCTTCTTTCAAGTGAGGTAGTGAGTGAATACCACATGGATGCAGAAAAAGGTTATTCTTTGTGAATCTTATAAAACAATAAATATGCTGAGTAAACAACGGAAAAAAGCTCAATTACCACCCCTAAATGTGTTAATTTCACCCTATATTGTAGATTCAAACACAGCATGAGAAGCCCAATCATTCATTGAAATACAAATAGGAAAGGGGAAGGGGTGGGGAAGAAGAATAGCAGAGAGAAAGAGAGAGCGAGTGAATGAGCAGGAGAGAGAAGTTCCCTTAAGAAGCGCGCCCGTAGTAAAGGGGCAAGGGTACACAGAAGACCTGCACAAAAAGATCTTCACGACCAAGACAATCACGATGGCGTGATCACTCACCTAGAGCCAGACATCCTGGAATGTGAAGTCAGGTGGGCCTTAGGCACTACGAACAAAGCTAGTGGAGGTGATGGAATTCCACTTGAGCTATTTCAAATCCTGAAAGATGATGCTGTGAAAGTGCTGCACTCATCATGCCAGCAAATTTGGAAAACTCAGCAGTGGCCACAGGACTGGAAAAGTCAGTCTTCATTCCAATCCCAAAGAAAGGCAATGCCAAAGAATGCTCAAACTACGGCACAACTGTACTCATCTCACACACTAGTAAAGTCATGCTCAAAATTCTCCAAGCCAGTCTTCAGCAATATGTGAACCGTGAACTTCCAGATGTTCAAACAGGTTTTAGAAAAGGCAGAGGCACCAGAGATCAAATTGCCAACATCCGCTTGATCATGGAGTAAGCAAGAGAGCTCCAGAAAAAACATCTATTTCTGCTTCATTGACTATGCCAAAGCCTTTGACAGTGTGGATCACAAGAAACTGTGGAACATTCTGAAAGAGATAGGAATCCCAGACCACCTGACCTGCCTCTTGAGAAACCTGTATGCAGGTCAGGAAGCAACAGTTAGAACTGGACATGGAACAACAGACTGGTTCCAAATAGAAAAAGGAGTACATCAAGGTTGTTTATTGTCACCTTGCTTATTTAATTTATATGCAGAGTACATCAGGAGGAACGCTGGGCTGAAAAAGTACAAGCTGGAATCAAGATTCTCAAGAAGACTCTTGAGAGTCCCTTATACTGCAAGGAGATCCAACCAGTCCATTCTAGAGGAGATCAATCCTGGGTGTTCATTGGAGGGACGGATGCTAAAGCTGAAACTGCAATACTTTGGCCACCTCATGCGACGAGTTGACTCACTGGAAAAGACTCTGATGCTGGGAAAGGTTGGGGGCGGGAGGAGAAGGGGACGACGGAGAATGAGATGGCTGGATGGCATCACCGACTCTGTGGACATGAGTTTGAGTGTACTCCGGGAGTTGGTGATGGACAGGGAGGCCTGGCGTGCTGTGATTCATGGGGTCGCGGAGAGTCGGACACGACTGAGCGACTGAACTGACTGACTGACTGACTGGAATCAAGATTGCCGGGAGAAATATCAATAACCTCAGAATGCAGATGACACCACCCTTATGGCAGAAAGTGAAGAGGAACTCAAAAGCCTCTTGATGAAAGTGAAAGAGGAGAGTGAAAAGGTTGGCTTGAAGCTCAACATTCAGAAAACAAAGATCATGGCATCTGGTCCCATCACTTCAAGGGAAATAGATGGGGAAACAGTGTCAGACTTTATTTTTTGGGGCTCCAAAATCACTGTGGATGCTGCTTGCAGCCATGAAATTAAAAGATGCTTACTCCTT
Source organism: Moschus berezovskii (assembly GCF_049115385.1). Classification (NCBI taxonomy): domain Eukaryota; kingdom Metazoa; phylum Chordata; class Mammalia; order Artiodactyla; family Moschidae; genus Moschus; species Moschus berezovskii. Next base: position 63,421,001 of record NC_142472.1, on the reverse strand, counting down.
GGAAGGAAAGTTATGACCAATCTAGATAGCATATTAAAAAGCAGAGATGGCTAATAAACACATGAAAAAATGCTCAACATCCCTCATCATCAGAGAAATGCAAATCAAAACCACAATGAGATACCATTTCACACCAGTCAGAATGGCTGCTATCCAAAAATCTACATGCAATAAGTGCTGGAGAGGGTGTGGAGAGAAGGGAACCCTCTTACACTGTTGGTGGGAATGCAAACTAGTACAGCCACTATGGAGAACAGTGTGGAGATTCCTCAGAAAACTGGAAATAGAACTGCCATATGATCCAGCGATCGCACTCCTGGGCATACACACCGAGGAAACCAGAATTGAAAGAGTCACATGTACTCCAATGTTCATTGCAGCACTGTTTATAATAGCCAGGACATGGAAGCAACCTAGATGTCCATCTGCAGACGAATGGATAAGAAAGCTTTGGTACATATACACAATGGAGTATTTCTCAGCCATCAAAAAGAATGCATTTGAATCAGTTTTAATGAGGTGGATGAAATTGGAGCCAATTATACAGAGTGAAGTAAGCCAGAAAGAAGAACATCAATATCGTATATTAACGCATATATATGGAATTTAGAAAAATGGTAACCTGAACCCTGTATAAGAGACTGCAAAAGAGACATAGGCATTTAGAACAGTCTTTGGGACTCTGTGGGAGAGGGTGAAGGAGAGAATGGAATTGTAGCATGTATATTATCATAAGTGACCAGTCCAGGTTCGACGCATAAATTTTCATCTGTTCATTTCTTTGCATTTGTGCTTTTTTAATAAAATTCTTTTTTAGAAATAAAAAAAAAAAAAAAAAACAAGACAATTCCCTGAAAGACAACATTTCGTCTTGAGCTTGTAAGGGGTCACATGACCTACTACAATGATGCTTTGATCTCGATTATATCAACTGTCAATAATGTCTTCTGATGTACAGTCCTCTGTCTCAAAAATATTATATAACTATGCTTTGACTTCTAGTGGGGATAATAGTTCTCAGAGCTTTCTGAGATGCACTTCCTGGATTTGCTCAAATAAAATTGTCCATTTCTTTCTTAAAAAAAAAAAAATAAAAAAAATAAAAAATAAAAAGCAGAGACATTACTTTGCCAACACAGGTCCGTCTAGTTTAGTCAAGGTTATTGTTTTACCAGTGGTCATGTATGGATGTGAAAGTTGGACTGTGAAGAAAGCTGATCACCGATGAATTGATGCTTTTGAACTGTGGTGTTGGAGAAGACTCTTGAGAGTCCCTTGGACTGCAAGGAGATCCAACCAGTCCATTCTAAAGGAGATCAGTCCTGGGTGTTCATTGGAAGGACTGATGCTAAAGCTGAAACTCCAATACTTTGGCCACCTTATGTGACGAGTTGACTCACTGGAAAAGACTCTGATGCTGGGAGGGATTGGGGGCGGGAGGAGAAGGGGATGACAGAGAATGGGATGGCTGGACGGCATCACCGACTCGATGGACATGAGTTTGAGTGAACTCCGGGAGTTGGTGATGGACAGGGAGGCCTGGCGTGCTGTGATTCATGGGGCTGCATAGAGTCAGACACCCCTGAGCGACTGAACTGAACTGACTGAACTGAACTGAAGGAAATCCAGATAAAGTGTGATAAGAATTTTCAAACTGCCTGAGGCATGCATTCAGTACCACTCCAGTATTCTTGCCTGGGGAATCCCATGGACAGAGGAGCCTGGTGGGCTACAGTCCATGGGGTCACAAGAGTTGGACATGATTTAGGAATTAAAGCACCACCACCACCACCACCACAGGAGATTTTAAACTGCTGAGGCATGCATTCAGTCAGAATCGTTGTGCTCCTGGTCCAGATCAAGACAAGATTACATCCTCCTTTCCTGTGTCCAACCCTTTCCATGACCGTCAGGAATGCCTCTGTGTCTGTAAACCAAAAGTCAACATTCCCAAACAGGCACCTAAGTAAGATGGAATCTCATAATATATATTAACCAGCACACTTACAAGCATCAATGCTTATCACAAAGACCCTGCCGATTCGAGGCTACATCAAATACGTGTGAATGCTAAGTCGCTTCTGTTGCCATGCCTTCTTCCAGGGGATCTTCCTGACCCAGGGATCGAACTGGCGTCTCTTTTGTCTCCTCCATTGGCAGGCAGTTTCTTCACCACTAGCGCCATCTGGGAAGACCTACATCAAATATCCATCAACATAATTTAAAACAAATCTCTAATATTCTATAAATTTTCTATTTCTATAAATATTTCTGTACTTAATCATATCTATTTATATTAAGCTAAATTGTGACTTCATACTGATGTCTCCAAAGTGAATTCATTATCTTGTGGATTATTCCAGCCTTTCCCTTCATGTAATAAAATACCCTGCACATAATGCATTTTTGAATGTAAAGCTTTAACTGAGAATACTCCAAGCACCTTGGAAGGGATCTTGAGCTTATAAGGAGACTCTACAGGTGGAAATAGCTGTATATAGTTATTTGCCTGCACTGTGTACTCCTGCGGAGAAGGCAATGGCACCCCACTCCAGTACTCTTGCCTGGAAAATCCCATGGATGGTGGGGCCTGGTAGGCTGCAGTCCATGGGGTCACTAAGAGTCGGACACGACTGAGCGACTTCCCTTTCACTTTTCACTTTCATGCATTGGAGAAGGAAATGGCAACCCACTCCAGTGTTCTTCCCTGGAGAATCCCAGGGACGGGGGAGCCTGGTGGGCTGCCATCTATGGGGTTGCACAGAGTTGGACACGACTGAAGTGACTTAGCAGCAGTGTACTCCTGCAGACCAGGAAGATTATCTGCTTCAGCAGAGTATACTCTTCTGAGAAGATATATGGTCAAATTATTCATTTCTGGCAATTAATTCAACTTGACCATTCTTGTGCCTTCAATTCAGTTCAGTTCAGTCGCTCAGTCGTGTCTGACTCTTTGCGACCCCATGAGTCACAGCACGCCAGGCCTCCCTGTCCATCACCAGCTCCTGGAGTTCACTCAAACTCATGTCCATCGAGTTGGTGATGCCATCCATCCATCTCATTCTCTGTCATCCCCGTCTCCTCCCGCCCCCAATCCCTCCCAGCATCAGAGTCTTTTCCAGTGAGTCAACTTGTCACATGAGGTGGCTAAAGTATTGGAGTTTCAGCTTTAGCATCAGTCCTTCCAATGAACATCCAGGATTGATCTCCTCTAGAATGGACTGGTTGGATCTCCTTGCAAACCTCAAAATCCATCAGAATCAACTTGTGTGTTAAAGAAGCCAAAAAAAAAAAAAAACAAAAAACAAAGCAAACCATTCTACCCCAAAGTGACTGAATCAGATTATCACTCCAGGGAGTGATCAGACCTTGTCCCCCAGTGAAAAACTCATGTCCACCAATTTGACTCCTCTGTCCACGGGATTTTCTAGGCAAGAATACTAGAGTCGATTGCTATGCCCTTCTCCAGGGGATCTTCCCAACCCAGGTATCAAACCCAGATCTCTTATGTCTCCTGCATTGGCAGGCAGATTCTTTACCATTAGCATCACCTGGGAAGTCCCATCAACTTGACAACAAATGTGAAATTCACTGATTCCTTGAATGACACAAACTGCCGAATTTCACAGAAGGAGAAATAGATCATCTGAATAGGACTATACTATTAAAAAAAAGTGTATATAAAAATCTTTCAAGTAAGAAATCACCAGGTTCAGATTGCACCGCTATGGGATTCTACCAAACATTTAAGGAATAAATTATACCAATTTTCTATAACCTGTTCCAGAAAATAGAATCTCTTACTATGAGACTGACATTACTCTAAAGCTATATAAAGACATTACATGAAAGAAACACTACTGACCAATTATGTTTAATGAACACAACTGCAAAAATCATCAACAAATGTTAACAAATGAAATTCAACAATGTGTAAAAGAATCATACACCACAAGGAGGTGGGATTCATTGTAGGAATGCAAGATTAGTTAGATTAATCAATTATATAGAGTAAATAAAGCCATGTGATTGATGAATATGTTCAGTACTTTGGTTGTGGTGAGGGTACAATGTTTTGTATATCAATTTAACCTCAAAAGCTTAAAAAAGAAAGGAAAAAGGTGTGATAGTATCAATAGATACAGAAAAAGTGTTTCATAAAAATCCAACCTCTATTTACTTCATGGTGAATAGATGGGGAAACAATGGAAACAGTGACAAACAATTTTCTGGGCTCCAGAATCACTGCAGATGGTGACTGCAGCCATGAAATTAAAAGATACTTGCTCCTTGAAAGAAAAGCTATGACCAACCTAAACAGCATATTAAAAAGCAGAGACATTACTTTGCTGACAAAGGTCCATCTAGTCAAAGCCATGGTTTTTCCACTAGTCATGTATGGATGTGAGAGTTGGACTATAAAGAAAGCCGAGTGCTGAAGAATTGATGCTTTTGAACTGTAGTGTTGGACAAGACTCTTGAGAGTCCCTTGGACTGCAAGGAGATCCAACCAGTCCATCCTCAAGGAGATCGGTCCTGAATATTCATTGGAAGGACTGATGCTGAAGCTGAAACTCCAATACTTTTGCCACATGATGGGAAGAACTGAATCATTGGAAAAAAACCCTGATGCTGGGAAAGATTGAAGGCAGGAGAAGGGGATGACAGAGGATGAGATTGTTGGAGGCATCACCGACTTGATGGACATGAGTTTGAGCAAGCTCCGGGAGTTGGTGATAGACAGGGAGGCCTGGTGTGCTGCAGTCCATGGGGTCACAAGGAGTTGGACACAACTGAGCAACTGAACTGAACCAAACCACTATTCATCGGTGAAAAAAAAACTCTCAACAAACCATAACGGAGAACTTTCTCAAGTTGATAAAAACTTGTACTAGTTTTTAAAAAGAAACTGAAAAAGAAGTGAAAAATAAGTGCTGATAAAGCAAAATGTGATGAAATGGTGAATACAGTTTTAAGATGTTGAGGTATTATTGATATTAAGGATGATTTGTTTTACATGAACTGACATTGAATTATGAGCAATTTCATTTGTATTGGCTAGGTTACTTCAAGAGTTTGGTTCTAGAAATATTTTGTTGTTATATTATCTTTGCATCTTCACAATTCATGATGAATGAGAATCAAAGGTATCAAGTCCAATGAGAAAAACTGTCTAATCTTAATTTATGTAAATACTTTCTGACAATCACAGTATTAGGAGTTCCCATTATAGAATTGTTACAAAAGAAAACAGAAAAAGGTTTCAAACTGTTTTGAGAGTACTTTATAAATATCTCAAGAAGTTGTTCATTTGGAATGTTTATATAAAACCAACACATCGGGTCAAAAAAAACAATTTCTTTCTTTCTTTTTCTGGTCAGAGATGAAAAAGAATTTATTGGAAATGTGAGAAAGATTCAGACGGCAGTTCCTTTACCATCAGATGGCAGCCCTTTGACCCCTGAGAGAGAAAGACTTTCCTATCTCTTTCCACACATTTTTAAAAAAATTTTCTTTTTCCCAAAGCAAGAGGAATTGACAATTTAATTCAAGACCTATTATTCACTGGGCAGCACTTCTCAACAGGGAGGATTTACTCTACCATGGGGCTTTCTTTCTCACCCCCTGTTCCCACAAACTAAACTCACAAGCACAGTTACCTCTTTAAAAATGTCCTCCAGTGTTCTTTTTTGTTCCTTCCTCATCAATGAATAATTGCAAGTATGGTCTGTCCAAAGACACAGTGAATTTAAATTCAAGCTTCACCTAGATTTCTTACCATCCACCAAAGACTCCAATCCCAGTTGTTACCAGTACTTCACCTTTGAAAATACTGGAATTTCACATCAGAGCCCACAAATTAGAAATGGCTGACTTGTTGAAATCGCAGCTTAACCTTTATTTCTACAACATATGCTCATTTTATTATCTAAATAATCATATGGTTTCTAGCCAAACTTACCAAATCTGTTCTTTCTATTTTTGCTGAGAACTCTCTGGATATTACCTTTGGGCGATGATTTCCTCTTTTCTATAGAATGCATCTGGCACACTCAATCTGATGGAAATACTTGTGAAAACCCACTGACACGTTGAAATGAGAGTCTTCAAAAGTTAAAGATTACATATTGTTACAGCCTTGTAAGTGATGTTTTGGATAATGCTTTTGTAAAGTATGATCACTTTTGGGTAACACTTTATTATGGTAAATATTTGAGATGAGACTTGGAGGAACGATACAGCAGAAAAAAAGTTTTTTAAATAATTTACTAAAGGAAGTCATAAACAGGCAGAAAGAGCAAATGGTTGGGGTTTCTAGTTGTAATTCTGCCACTGTCTTAGGTGGTTTTAGGCAATACGCTGTGGTCAGCTTCCTCTTCTATAAAGAGGAAAGAGGGGATGAAATGAGGCCACTGTTGATCTCTGAAATCTGTTTTCCTTAGAAGGATGACTAACTAGGCTTTTATGAGACCAAAGCCTCAAGCACTTGAACATTTTTGGAATGTTTAACCACCTGATACTATCTCTGTGTGAGGGAAAGGGAGGGGGAACTTCTCTATACAACTTTGTAGTATTTCACTGATTTCAGGATTTTCTTGTGACTTTTATAATTTTTTAAATGAACTTTACCTTTTGAAAGGTTGCAGAGCACAAGTTTGTCTTAGAATCCTTTTTTTTTTTTACGTAATTTTTATTAGTGTATAGTTGCTTTACAATATTGTGTTAATTTCTGCTATACAGCGAAGTAAATCAGCTACACATATACATATATACCCTCGTTTTCAGATGTCCTTCCTGTTTAGGTCACCACAGAGCACTGAGTGGAGTTTCTGGTGCTATACAGTAGGCTCACATTAGTTATCTATTTTATCTGTAGTATCAATA